>NC_092229.1:39318574-39415580 GCF_036320965.1 Panulirus ornatus
TAACATATCATTACACTTAGTTAAGCTTGGCATGACACAGTAAACATCTTACAACCTAGTCATACTTGACGGGACACAGTAACATATTACAACCTAGTCAAACTTGACGGGACACAGTAACATCTTACAACCTAGTCATACTTGACGGGACACAGTAACATCTTACAACCTAGGGCAGCGGTGGCTACGGGGTTCGAGACAGGGAAAGCCTACATTACCTTTTGTTGGGCTCGAGACTGGTGAAGGAATCAAGGTCTCAGACGATTGTCTGAGCTTTTATCTGAATGACCAACAAGGCAGGAACAGCTGGCCACGCCTCGACCCGCCACCTAGTTCTACTATAGGTCAAAATGACACAATTGCCCTTGATAGGTCAAGAGACTGGTTGTCATGCCCTCTCCTCGACTTGATTGGCTGAAGGAGGCCTAAGGTCCGGCCTACACATGTGGCGTGCATCCAGCCTCCTCTGTTCCTTTGTCCACGCCGGCAGCGAACGCACGTGACGACACACCGTAGCTGTTCCCATGGTTGGACCTGACGCCGTTGAGCTGACGTTTGGGTGCTACAAGGCTGGTCAAGACATAATTACTAAGGCAATCAACACGGTCAGGGAGGGTGAGATCCGGGCCGATAGAAGCCGCTCCCTACACCCAGGACACGTCATACACAGAGATACACCAAGACACATACGAACCACGTGGACACAAACACACGTGTTCCGTAACAATATATATATATATATATATATATATATATATATATATATATTCTGGGGACTTTCCTTCCTCTACCTAGTACAGATCCATGCCATATTTCTAGGTTCCGAACCACTTCCACTGCACCCTCCGCTGGATAGATCTACATTAGTCAGTGGGAACCTATATAGATCAAGTTACCTCTGTTTAAGCTGACCCGAAAGGAACATAAAGACGGTATCACAATATACGTAGGATTTGACGAGCAAAATTACCTACATTCATGCATCAGTTGGGTATATGTTCTGCTCACTTACTGAAAGTACGAAACATGGCATAATATTGTCGTACATTACAAGGCGGACTCAGTATTTACATCAAAGGGTTTTCAGATATTGTGGTAAATATATGACAAAGCGAGCCACTTCGTACTATACCAATAGCAACTACAGTAGTGACTTGAATACTGCGGGAATATAACTATCATCTATAATTCCACACCCAACATGAGTCTACCTATAGTCAATAACTTTCATACCCAACATGAGTCTACCTATCACCTATAAGTTGCGCATACCCAACATGAGTTTACCTATCATGTACAACTTGCACACCCAACATAAGTCTACGTATCACCAGTAACTTGCACACCCAACATGTGTCTACCTATAATCTATAACCTGCACACCCACAATCAGTCTACCTAATATCTAAAACTTGCACACCCTGCATGAGTCTACCTATTATCTATAATTGCACACCTACCATCTATAACTTGCACACCCTCCATGAGTCTACCTATCATCTATAACTTGCACACCCAACATGAGTCTACCTATCATCTATAACTTCCACACCCAACATGAGTCTACCTATCACCTATAACTTCCACACCCAACATGAGTCTACCTATCATCTATAACTTGAACATCCAACATGACTCTACCAATCACCTATAACTTGCACACCCAACATGAGTCTACCTACCATCTATAATCTGCACACCCAACATATGTCTACCCATCATCTATAACTTGCACACTCTACATGAGTCTACCTATCATCTATAACTTGCACACTCTGCATGAGTCTACCTATCATCTATAACGTCCACACCCAACATGGGTCTACTTATAATCTATAACTTGCACACTCAACACGAGTCTACCTATCACCAATAACTTGCACACCCAACATGGGTCTATCTATCATTTATAACATACACACCCAATATGAGCCTACATCTCACCTATATCTTGTACACCCAACAGATGTCTACCTACCATCTATGACTTGCACACCCATCATAAGTCTACCAATCATCTATAACATGCACACTCGGGATGAGTCTCCTTATCATCTATAATTTGCACACCCAACATGAGTCTACTTACAGTCAATAACCCACATACCCAAATGAGCCTACCCATCATCTATAACTTGCACATCCTACATGAGTTTACCTATCACCTATAACTTGGACACCCTAAATATCATTTATAAACTGCACACCCAACACCAGTGTATTCATCCTCTATAACTTCCACACCCAACACGAGTCTGCCTATCATCTGTTTTTTGCACACCCAACATGAGTCTAACTATCACATACAACTTGGACACCCAGCATTAGTCTACCTATCACCTATAACTTGCACACCCAACATTAGTCTACCTATTATCTATATCTTGCATAACCTACATGAGTCTACCTTTCACCTGTTACTTGCATACCCTGCATGGGCCTCTATCATCTATATCTTGCACACCCAACATGAGTATAACTTGCACAGCCAACATGAGTCTGCCTAACACCTATAACTTGCATACCCTGCATGAGTCTAACTATCATCTGTATCTTTCACACGCAGCATGAGTCTACCTATCATCTATAACTTGCACACCCTCTATAAGTCTACCTATCATCTATGTCTTGCACATCTATAACTTAGACATACTGCATGAGTCTACCTATCGCCTATAACTTGCACACCCAACATAAGTCTACCTATCACCTATAACTTACACACGCAACATGAGTCTACCTATAATCTATAACCAGCACACCCAACATGAGTCTATCACCTATAACATAAACTGCCAGCATAAGTCCGCCTATCATCTAAAACCTGCACACCCAATATGAGTCTACCTATCATCTACTCCTTGCAAAACCCGGCATGAGTTTACCTATCATCTATAACCTGCACACCCAACAGGAGTTTTCCTGTCACCTATAAATTCTACACCCAGCACGAGTCTACCCATCATCGATAACTTGCACACCCAACATGAGTCTACCTATCAACTATAACTTCAACACCCGACAAGAGTCTACCTATCATCTATATCTTGCACATCCAACATAAGTCTACCTACCACTTATAAACTGCGTACCCTATATGAGTCTATCATCTTGTCTTGTACACCCAACATAAATCTACCTATCTTCCACACCCAACATGAGTCTAAATATAATCTATAACCTGCACACCCAACATGACTCTACCTATCATTTATAACTTGCACACCCCGCATGAGTCTACCTATCATCTATAATTTGCACACCCAACATGAGTTTACCTATCATCAATAACTTGCACACCCGACATAAGTCTACGTATCACCTATAACCTGAACACCCAACATGAGTCTACCTACCATCTATAACCTCCACACCCAACATGAGTCTACCTATCATCTATAACCTGTACACTCTGTATGAGTCAACCTATCATGTATAATTTACACATCCAACATGAGTCTATCTATCGCTTATGACTTACAAACCCAACACGAGCCTACCTATCATCTATAACATGTACACCCAGCATAGTCTACCTATCATTTATAACTTGCACACACTGCATGAGTCTATCATCTATAATATGCACACCCAACATTAGTCTACCTATCATTTATAACTTGCACACCCAAGATGAGTCAGCCTATCACCTACACCTTGCACACCCACGATGAGTCTACCTTTCATCTATGACCTGCACACCCAAAAGGAGTCTACCAGTCATCTATAACTTGCACACCCTGCATGAGTTTACCGATCATCAATATTCTACATACCCAACATGAGTCTACCTACCATCTATAACTTGGACATCCGGCAAGAGTCTACCTATCATCTATAACTTGCACATCCAACATGAGTCTACATATCATCTATATCTTGCACACCCAAACATGAGTCTACTTATCATCTATACCTTGCACATCCTGCATGAGTCTACCTATCATTTATAAGTTGCACACCCAACATGATTCTACTTATCATATATGTAATATATAACTTGCACTTCCAAACTAAATCTACCTATCATCTATAACTTGCACACCCAACATGAGTTTACCCATCACCTATAACCTGCACACCCAACATGAGTCTTCCTGTCACCTATAAATTCCACACCCAACACGGGTCTACCTATCATCGATAACCTGCACACCCAACATGAGTTTACCTGTCATCTATAACTTGCACACCCAAGAGTCTACCTATCATCTACCTATCATCTATCATCTAAGTCTACCTACCACCTATAAACTGCATACCCTATATGAGTCTATTATCTTATCTTGCAAACCCAACATGACTTTAACTATTAACTATAACCCACACCCAAAATGAGGCAAAATATATTCTATAACCTGCACACCCAACATGAGTCTGCCTATCATCTATAACCTGCACACCCAACATGAGTCTACCTATCATCTATAACTTGCATATCCCTACATGAGTTTATCTATCATCTACAACCTACACACCCAACATGAGTCTTCCTGTCACCTACAAATTCCACACCCAACACGAGTTTACCTAACATCGATAACCTGCAAATCCAACATGAGTCTACCTGCCATATATAACTTGCTCACCCAACATGAGCAGGTCACCTATAACCTAAACACCCAACAAGAGTCTACTTATCATCTCTATCTTGCACATCCAACATAAGTCTACCTACCACCTATAAATTTCACACCCTATATGAGTCTACTTATCATCTTACCTTGCACACCCAACATGACTCTACCTATTATTTATAACTTACACACCCTGCGTGAGTCTACCTATCATCGATAATTTGCACACCCAACATGAGTTTGCCTATCATCAATAACTTGCACAACTGACAAAAGTATATCTATCACCTATGACTTGCACACCCAACATGAGCCTACCCACCATCTATAACCTCCACACCCAGCGTGAGTCTACCTATCATCTATAACTCGTACACTCTGCATGAGTCAACCTATCATCTATAACTTACACACTCAACACGAGTCTGTCTATCACTTATAACTTACAAACCCAACACGAGTCTTCATACCACCTATAACTTGTACACCCGACATGAGTCTCTCTATAATCTATAAAATGCACACTTAACATGAGTCTACCAATAATTTATAACTTGCAAACCCTGCATGAGTCTAACTATCATCTATGATTTGCACACCTAACATTAGTCAACCTATCATCTACAACTTGCACCCCCAACATGAGTCTATCTTCATAGATTCCCAATTAGTTGATTGGGACGTGCAGGAAGGTCTAACTACATTTCTAATAAACTGTGCTTCTCTTTTGAGTTATTTAACTACACAAAAGGGGTGGATGTCGGCAAGCGACCTAAACTACATGTAGATAGTGAAAGAAGTGTTTAATTGAAGTAAGATCGTGTGGACAGAAGAAGAGGAAGATTAAGATCAGACTGCTGATAGCACAGGCAGAAGTAAGTTAAGAGATGGCAGAAAGACGATGGTTCGATATAGCCTTACCGAACCTGAAGCACAGAAACCTCCCAGCACCGCTCAACCTTCCAGAACGGCCTGTCGGTCGGGAGCAATGGGCAACCCTGCCAAGGCGTCCACCGCCCGCCAGACAACCCGCCCTCAGGAACTGGTACCTGCCCGGGAGCCACGGGAGAACAGCCTAATCCCGCCCACTCTATGCCAACAAAGGGGAGATGACCTTCGACCTGCTCGACGGCCGACACCAGATGTTCGAGGTAGGCCCGATTATGTTACCCTGTGCTCTTGGACCACATTCGGTAGAGGGAATGCGTCCAGGTTAGGGCTTTGACACTGCACACCCCTAGGTCCCGGTGTGTCAGCCCTAGCCCAATGAGAGCACTCGCACTCTCTTGACACCATGCACCTCGCCAGTTGACAGTGGCTGATGTTAGGTGCACGGTGTCTTTGCCGGTTAGATCCCGTACGCCCTGTAGGACTTCCGGGGTGCCGTAATAACTGCACTTGTGCCTATGTGCAGTTGAGAGTGCGAGGTGGACACCAGAGACCTGGGCATCTATTATCCAGGCCTCTGTACCTTTGGAAGCCACGATGTCCGGCTTCCTAAAGGACCCCGCAATAGGGATGCGAGGCTCACAGACCACTTGGTACCCCCTCTGTCTCAACCGTCGGGCCAAATATGCACAGATATTATCGTGCCGTCTGACACGACCCCCATGGGTACGAGGGCACATCTGAGCGATGTGCCCCAGTGTCCCAGGTTTACGACAGGTGTCACAGAGGCCGTTGATCTCGGGCCGGCCTCTGGACGCCCTGGCTGGGGTCGGCAGCGCGCCTATCCTGACTTGGACGGCCTTCACATAGTCCGAACCGGACAGGAAACGGTTCCCGCTGGTGACCCATCTAACCTGAGGCACGGCAGCAGATGGAGCGAGAGCCGCTCCGTCAACAGTACTGACTAAGTTGGACCTCCATGCGTGCAGGCGTTCGGTCTTGTTACCCGCCTGCCGACCAGCAATGCGTGCGGGTCCGGCCCAGCGCTGCAGTTTGCTCATTACTGCAGGCTCCCGAACTGCCGCATGAATCACCGGGTCGGTCGAGGTGAGTAACTTCTCGAACCGCGCTTGTTTATTAAGACAAAGTCCGGTATACCCAAGCCCCCATCTCCTGTAGCCGAGTGAAAGTGTGCGCAGGGCACGTCATGGGCTAGGCGGAGCCAGCGGCGGACTGCCACTCGCACCTGCCCGTCCATACGTGCTAACTGCGTCTTATAAACTTCACCTAGCACCAGTCGATTATTGAGCTTGGGCACCAAGTGTCCCACAAGCAACGCAACTCTTTGCTGAGGTTTTAGAGGGGCTCTGGTGATGTTTAGGAGCCCCTCTTCTAGCAGGGCGCCTTAGGACTTCCGCCGCCCCTTAGATCCGACCAAGATGCCGAGGTACTTGTACTCATCCTCAGCATTCATGGAACCGACAGCGCTGCCCAAGACTTGGAATGTCCTCTGTTGAGTGACATACCAAGTCTTGCGTTTGCCGTCGACTTCCATGCTGAGGGTACGGCACTTTCCCGGGTTGACTTGAAGTCCACCCAAGGGTCTCAGCCATGACATCAATTGCCTTCTGGAGGCCAGTGGGCGTCTGTGCTACCAGAACCAGATCATCAGCAAACGCAAGTGCTGATACCCGTCGGTCACCCAGTTTCACTCCCACGCCTGTCTCTTTTACTCTTGTGATTCCCTTTTACTCTTGTGATTCCCTATAACTTGCACACTCGCCAAGAGTCTACCCATCATCTATAACCTGCACACCAAACATCAGTCTACCTATCATCTATAAACTGCACAAACTGCATGAGATTAGCTATCATCTGTAATCTACACACGCAACATGAGTCTACCTATCACCTATAACTTGTACACCCAACAAGAGTCTATCATCTATTACCTGTACACCCAACACAAGTGTACTTATCACCTATAACTTCCGCACCCACTACAAGTCTAACAATCATCTATAACATGCACCCCTACATGAGTATACCTATCATATAAAAACTTACACACCCAACGTATGTCTATCACCTATAACTTACACACCCCACAAGAGTCTACCTATCATATATATCTTACACATCCAACATTAGTCTACCTATGACCTATAACTTCCACATCCTGCTCGAGTCTACCTATCATTTATATCTTACACATCCAACAAGAGTCTAACTTCCACACCCAACATCAGTCTCCCTATCATTTATATTTTGCACACCCAACATGAGTCTACCTATCACATATATCTTGCACACCCCACATGAGTCTCCCTATCATCTATAAATTGCACGCCCTTCATGAGTCTTCCTATCACCTATAACATGCAAACCCAACATGAGTCTCCCTATAACCTATAACTTGCACACCCAAAATGAATCTATCTATCAGCTATAACTTGCACACCCTCCATGACTCTACCTGTCATCTACAAACTGCACACCTAACAAGAGTTTACCAATCATCCATAACTTGCACATCCTGCATAAGTGTACCTACGAGCTATAATTTACACATCCAACATGAGTCTACCTCTCGTCTATAACATGCATACCCAACATAAGTCTATCTATAATCTATAACTGGAGCAACCAACATGAGTCTACCTATTACTACAACGTGCACACAACATTAATCTACCTATCATCTATAACTTGCACACCCTTCATGAGTCTACATATCATCTACATTTTGCAAACCCAACATGAGTGTAACTTGCACTCCCAACATGATTCTACTTATCAACTATAAATTGCACACCTAACATTAGTTTACCTATCACCTATAACTTGCACACCCAACATGAGTCTACCTACCATCGATAACTTGCACACCCAACATTAGTCTATCTATCACCTATAACTTGCACACCTATGAGACTGCCTATCATATATAATTTGCACACTCAACATGAGTCTAACTACCACCTATAACTTACACACCCAAAATGAATCTACCTATCACCTATAACGTTCCCACGCAACATAAGTCTACCTATCATCAATAACTTGCACGCCCTCTATGAGTCTACCTATCATCAACATCTTGCAAACCCAACATGAGTGTAACTTGCACATCCAACATGAGTCTACTTATAAACTATAACTTGCATACCTAACATGAGTCTACTTATCACCATTAACTTGTACACCCAACATGAGTCTACCTTTCATCTATAACTAGCACAACCAACATGTGTACGTATCATCTATAACTTGAACACCCAACATGAATCGACCTATCATCTATAACTTGCACACCCAACATGAATCTACCTATAATCTATTACTTGCACACCCTGCATGAGTTTACCTATCATCTATAACTTGCACACCCAACATGAGTCTACCTATCATCTATCTCTTGCACACTCACTTTTAACTTCCACACCCAACAATAGCTTCCACACCCTACTTGATTCTACGAATCATCTATATCTTACACACCCAACAAGAGTTAAGTTGCGCACCCAACATGAGTCTACTTATTATCTATATCTCGCACACCCAAAATGAGTCTACCTATTTCATATAACTTGCGCACTACACATGAGCATACCTATCATCTATGAATTGCACACAATTCATGAGTCTTCCTATCACCTATAACTTCCACACCCAACATGAGTCTACCTATCACCTATAACCTACACACCCAATGTAAATCTACCTATCATCTATAACTTGCACACCCTGCATGAGTCAACCTATCATCTATAACTTGCACACCCAACAAGTGTCTACCAATCATCTAAAACTTTCATATCCTGCTTGAGTCTACGTATGGTCCACAACTTACACATCCAACATGAGTCTAACTCATCTGTAATTTGCATACCCAACATGAGTCTACCTAGTCTACCTAACAACTGTAACTTAAACACTCAACGTCAGTCTACCTATCACATATGATGTGCACACTCAACATGAATCTACCTATCATCTATAACTTGCACACCCAACATGAGTCTACATATCTATATCTTGCACACCCAACATGAGTCTACGTATCACCTATAACTTGCACAACCAACATGACACTACCTATCACCTATAACTTGCACACCCTACATGAGTCTCCCTATGATCTATAACTTGTACCTCCAACATCAACCTACCTATTATCTAAAACTTGCACATCCAACATGAGTCTCCCTATCATCTAAAACATCGACAACCAACATGAGTCTACCTATCATCTATAACTTGCACACCTAGCATGAGTCTACCTACCATCTATAACTTGGACATCCTGCATGAGTCTACCTATCATCTATACTTGCACATCCAACTTGAGTCTACATATCATCTATATCTTGCACACCCAAACATGAGTCTACTTATCATCTACACCTTGCACATCCTGCATGAGTCTACCTATCATCTATAAGTCGCACTCCCAACATGAGTCTACTTATCATCTATGTTATCTATACCTTGCACATCCAGAATAATTCTACCTATCATCTATAGCTTCCACAACCAATATGAGTCTACTTATCATCTATATCTTGTACATCCAACATGAGTCTACTCATCATCTATAACCTCCACATCCAACATGTGTTTACCTTTCATCTATAACTTGCATAACTATCATGGGTATACCTATCATCTACAACTTGCACACTCAACATGAGTCTACCTATAATCTATACCTTGCACACCCAATACGAGTCTACCTATCGTCTATATCTTGGACACCAAAAATGACTCTTCTTATCATCTATAACTTGCACATCCTGCACGAGTCTACCTATGATCTATAACTTCCAAACACAACATGAGTCTACTTATCATCTATATCATCTATAACTTCCATACCAACATGAATATACCTATCATCTATAACTTGCACACCTAATATGGGTGTACCGACCAACTATAACTTGTACATCGAACATAAGCCAACCTATCATCTATAAATTCCACACCCAACATGTGTCTATCTATCATCTATATCTTGCACATCCAACATGAGTCTAACTATCATCTATAACTTCCACATCCAGCATGAGTCTACGTATCATCTATAACTTGCATACCCATCATGAGTCTACCTTTCATCTATAACTTTCACATCCAACTTGAGTCTTCCTATCATCTATAACTTGCACACTCAACATGAGTCTACCTAACATTTATATCTTCAACACCCAAAACGAGTCTGCTTATCATCTATAACTTCCACATCCTGCATGAGTCTACATATCATCTATAACTTCCACATACAACATGAGTGTGCTTATCATGTATATAATCCTTAACTTGCACAAGCAACAAAATTTACTAATAATCTATAGCCTGCACACCCAGCTTGAGTCTACTTATCACCTATAACTTACACATCCACCGTGGGCCTACCTATCATCTCTAAACTGCACACCCAACATGAGTCTACCAGTCACCTTTAACTTGCACATCCAACATGAAACTCCCTATAATCTATAGAATGCACATCCAACATAAGTCTACCTATCATTTATAACTTGCAAACCCTGTATGAGTCTATCATTTATAATTTGCACACCTAACATTAGTCTACCTGTCATCAGTACATAGCACACCCAACATGAGTCTACCAATAACCTATAACTTGGACACCCATCATGAGTCTACCTATCATCTATAACCTGCACACCAAACATCAGTCTACCGATCATCTACAAACTGCACAAACTACATGAGTTTCCTTATCATATATAACCTACACAACGAACATAAGTCTACCTATCACCTAAAACTCGCACACCCACCACGAGTCTAACTATCATCTATAACCTGCACACCCAACATGAGCCTGCTTATCATCTAAAACTTGCACATCCATCATGAGTCTACCTATCACCTATAACTTGCGCACCCAACATGAGTCTACCTATCATCTATACCTTACGCACACAACATTAGTCTACCCATTACCTATAAATTCCACACCTTCCTTATGTCTACCTATCATTTATATCTTACACATCCAACAAGAATCTAAATTCCTCACCCAGCATAAGTCTCCCTATAACATATATCTTGCACACCCAACATGAGTCTACCTATCACATACATCTTGCACACCCCACATGAGTCTACATATCATCTATAAATTGCACACCCTTCATGAGTCTTCCTACCACCTATATCTTCCGAACCCAAAATGAGTCTACCTATTACCTATACCTTGTACACCCAACATGAATCTACCTATCACCTATGAGTCTACTTATCATCTATAACTTGCATACCCTTCATGAGTCTACCTATCATCTGAATCTTCCAAACTCAACATGAGTCTACTTATAAACTATAACTTGCAAACCCAACAAAAGTCTATCTATCATCTATATCTTGCACACCCAACATCAGTCTACCTATCAACTATAACTTGCATACCCAACATGAGTCTACCTATCATCTATATCTTGCATACCTGAAATTAGTCTACCTATCACTTATAACTTCCACACCCTGCTTGAATCTACCTATCATTTATATCTTACACATCTAACAAGAGTCTAACTTGCACACCCAACAT
The DNA here is from genome assembly GCF_036320965.1 of Panulirus ornatus. Classification (NCBI taxonomy): domain Eukaryota; kingdom Metazoa; phylum Arthropoda; class Malacostraca; order Decapoda; family Palinuridae; genus Panulirus; species Panulirus ornatus. The sequence goes on from NC_092229.1 coordinate 39,330,623, forward strand.
GATTCTCCCAACCACATATAACTTGCACAGCTTGCATGAGTCTTCCTATCACCTATAACTTGCACACCCAACAGGAGTCTACCTATCACCTGTAACTTGTATACCCAAAATCATTCTATCACCTATAACTTGTATATCCTGCATGACTCTACCTGTCATCTATAACTTCCACACCGAACAAGAGTCTACCAATCATCTATAATTTGCATATCCCGCATGAACCTACCTATGATCTACAACTTACACATCGAACATAAATCTACCTCTCATCTATACCTTGCATACCCAACATGAGTCTACCTATCTTCTGTAACTTCAACACCCAACATGAGTCTACCTATAACCTATAACGTGCACACTCAACATGAGTCTACCTATCATCTATAACTTAAATACCCTGCATGTGTCTACCTATCATCTACACCTTGCAAACCCAAGTGTAACTTGCACAACCAACATGATTCTACTTATCAACTATGACTTGCACACTCACCATGAGTTTACCAATCACCTATAACTTGCACACCCAACATTAGTCTACCTATCATCTATAACTTACACACCCAACATGAGTCTACCTATCGCCTATACTTGCACACCCACCATGAATCCACCATAATCTATAACTTGCACACATTGCATGAGTCTACCTATCATCTATAACTTGCATACCCAACAAGAGTCAACCAGTCAACTACAATTTGCATATCCTGCATGAGTCTACCTATGATCTATAATTTACACATCCAACATGAGTCTACCTCTCGTCTATAACTTGCATACCCAACATGAGTCTGCCTATCGCCTGTAACATGAGCACCAACATGAGTCTACCTATCGTCTACAACATTAGCAATAACATGAGTCTACCCATCACCTATAACGTGCACACCCAACATCAGTCTACGTTTCACCTAGAACTTGCACATTCTGCATGAGTCTCCCTATCATCTACATCTTGCAAACCCATCATGAGTGTAGCTTGTACACCCAACACGAGTCTATTTAGCAACAATAACTTGCACACCCAACATGAGTCTACCTATCACCTATAACCTGCATACCCAACATGGGTCTACCTATCATCTATATCTTGCACACCCAACATAAGTCTACCTATCACCTATAACTTGCACCCAACATGAGTCTACCTATCACCTATAAACTGCACATCCAACATGATTCTACCTATCATCTGTAGCTTCCACACCCAACATGAGTCTACCTATCACCTGTATCTTGAACACCCACAATGAGTCTACTTATCATCTATAACTTACACATCCTTCACGAGTCTACCTATCAATTATAACTTACACATGCAACATGAGTCTACTTATCGGCTATATCATCTATAACTTGCACACTCAATATGAGTTTACCTATCATCGATAACTTGCACACCCAACATTAGTCTACCTATCACCTATAACTTGCACATCCAACGTGAGTCTACCTATCATCAATAACCTGCATACAAAACAATAGTCTACAAATCAACTACAACTTGCGTATCCTGCATGAGTCTACCTATGATCTAATACTTATACATCCAACATGAGTCTGCCTATCATCTATAACTTGCACATCCAGCATGAGTCTCCCTATCATGTACATCTTGCAAACCCAACCTGAGTGCAACTTACCCAAAATGAGTCTACTTATTAGCAATAACTTGCATATCCAACATGAGTCTACCTATCACCTATAACTTGCACACCCAACATGAGTCGTCCTATCATCTACATCTTGCACACCCGGCATAAATCCAACTTGCACACCCAACATGCGTCTACCTATCACCTATACCTTGCACACCCAACATAAGTTTACCTATCACCTATAACTTGCAGACCCAACATGAGTCAACCTATCATCTATTTCTTGTATATCCAACATAGGTTTACCTACAACCTAAAACTTGCACACCCTGTATGAGTCCAACTATCATCTATAATTTCCACATCCAATGTCAGTGTACCAATCATCTATAACTTGCACACCCAACATGAGGTATACTTGTCACCTATAACTTGAAAAACCAACATGAGTCTACCTATCATTTATAACTGCACACCCATCACCAGTCTACCTATCATCTATAACTTGCACACCCTACATGAGTTTCCCTATCATCTTTAACCTACACACCCAACATGAGTCTACCTATCACCTATAACTTGCACACCCATCATGAATCTACATATCATCTATAACCTGCACACCCAACAAGAAATGTACCTATCAACTATAACTTCCACACCCAACACAAGTCTACCTTTCATCTATGACCTACACACCCAACATGATTCTACCTATCATCTCTGACTTGCAAACCCAACATGAGTCTACATATCACCTGTAATTTGCACATCCAACATGAGTCTACTTATCATTTATATCTTGCACACCCAACACGAGTCTGGTTATCATCTATAACCAGCACACCCAACATCAGTTTACCTATCATCTATAACCTGTACACACAGTGCGAAGGTACCGATCAACTATAACTTCCACACCCAACACGAGTCTAACTATTATCTATAACAAGCACACTCAACATGAGTCTCCTGCCATCTACAACTTGTACACCCATGAGTCTACCTATCCTATAACTTTCACCCCCAACATGAGTCTACCTATCACCTATCACTTACAAACCCAACACAAGTCTTCCTATCATCTATGACCTGCACACCCAACATGAGTCTACCTACCATCTATGACTTGCGCACCCAAAATGAGTCTAAAAAACATCTATATCATGCACACCCAACTAAATCTTGCACACCCAACATGAGTCTATCTATTACCTAAAACTTGCACACCCATCATGAGTCTACCTATAATCTATAACACGCACATCCAACATGAGTCGCCTGCCATCTACTACTTGCACACCCATGAGTCTACCTATCCCTTGTAATTTGCACACCCAACATGAGTCGGCCCATCATCTCTATCTTCCACACCCAACATGAGTCTACCTATCACCTATAACTTGCACGTCCAACATGAGTCCACCTCTAATCTATAACCTGCATACCCAGAATGAGTCTACCTATCATCTAAGACTTGCACACCCAACATAATTATACCTATCACCTATATCTTGCACACCCAACATGAGAGTACCTGTCACCTATAGCCTGCACACCTAATATGAGTCCACCTATCACCTATAATTTGCACACCCTTCATGAGTTTACCTATCATCTACAACTTTTACACCCAACATGAGTCTACCTATCACCTTTAACTTACACAAACAATTTGAATCTACCTATCATCTATAACTTCCATACTCAACACGAGTCTACCTATCATCTAAAACATACAAACCCAATATGAGTCTCTGCCAACCACAAACTGCACACCCATGACTCTACCTGTCACCTATAACTTGCACACCCAACGTGAGTCTACCTATCATCTATAACCTGCACACCAAACATGAGTCCACCTGTTACCCATAACAAGCATACCCTGCTTGAGTTTATCTATCATCTATAACCTGCACACCCAACATGAGTCAACATATCGCCTATAACTTGCACTACCAACTTGAGTCGACCTATTGTTTATAAAGTGCACACCCAACAAAAGTCTCCTGCCATCTACAATTTGCACACTCATGAGTCTACCTGTCACATATAACTTGCACACCCAACATGAGTCTACCTATCATCTATAGCTTCCACGACCGAGTCTATATATCACCTATAACTTCCACACCCAACATGACTATACCTATTATCTATAACCTGCACACCCATCATAAGTTCACATATCATCTAAAACTTGCACACACTGCATGTGTATACCTATCATCTATAACTTGAATACCCAACACGAGTGTAGCTATCACCTATAACATAAAAACCCAACACAAGTCTACCTATCATCTATGACTTGCACATCCAACATGAGTGTACCTAACATCTATAACTTGCACACCCAACAAGAGTCTAAAAAAATCAGTATCTTAGACACACCTATCACCTATAACTTACACAACATACATGAGTCTACCTATCATGTAAATCTTGCACACCTAGTATGAGTATACCTATCACCTATAACTTGCACACCCAACACGAGTCCACCTATAATTCATAATCTGCGCACACACCATGAGTCTGTATATCATTTATAACTTGAATATCATTTATGAGTCTATCATATATAATTTGCACACCCAACATTAATCTACCTATTATCTACAACTTGCACACCCAACATAATTCTACCTATCACCTATAACTTGCACACCCATCATGAGTCTATATATCACCTATAACCTGCACACCCATCATGAGTCCACCCATCAACTATAACTTGCACAACCTGCATGAGTTTACCTATCATCCATAATCTGCACACCCAACATGAGTCTACCTATCACCTATAACTTGCACAACCGACTTAAGTCCACCTATCATCTACAACCTCCACACCCAACACGAGTCTACCTATCATCTATAACATACACATCCAACATGAGTCTCCTGCCATCTACAATTTGCACACCCATGAGTGTACTTATCACCTACAACTTGCATACCCAACAGGATTCTACCTATCATCTATATCTTCCACACCCAACATGAGTCTACCTATCACCTATAACCTGCACAACCTGCAAGAGTCTACCTATCAAGTAAATCTTGCACACCTAGCATAACTCTACCTCTACCTATAACTTGCACACCCAAAATGAGTCCACCTATAGTCTATAATCTGCATACGCACCATAAGTCTACGTACCATTTATAACTTGCACATCCAGCATGAGTCTATCATATATATTTTGCACACCTAACGTTAATCTACCTATCATCTTTAACTTGCAAACCCAACATATTTCTACCTATCACCTATAGCTTTCACATTCAACATGAGTCAACCTAACATCTATAACTTGCACATCAAACATGAGCCAACCTTTCACCTATAACTTGCACACCCTGCATGAGTTTACCTACCATCTATAATCTGCACACCCAACATGCGTCTACTTATCACCTATAACGTGCATAACTAACATGAGTCAACCTATTATCTATAACTTCCACACCCAACACGACTCTACCTATCATCTACAACGTGCACACCTAATATGGGTCTCCTGCCATCTACAACATGCACACCCATGAGTCTATCCATCACATATAACTTGCACACCCAACATGAGTCTACCTATAATCTATTTCTTCCACAACCGAGTCTGCCTATCACCTATAACTTCCACATCCAACATGAGTCTACCTATAATCTATAACCTGCACACCCAAAATAAGTTTACCTATCTTCTAAAACTTGCACACCGTGCACAAATTTGCCTATCGTCTTTAACTTGCACACCCAAGATGAGTGTACCTATCACCTATAATTTACAAACCCAACACAAGTATACCTGTCATCTATGACCTGCACATCCAACATGAATCACCTAAAACGTACACAACTTGCATGAGTCTACCTATCACCAATAACTTGCACACCCAGCACGAGTCCATTTATAATCTATAATCTGCACACGCACCATGAGTCTACGTATCATTCATGACTTGCACATCCTGCATATATATATATATATATATATATATATATATATATATATATATATATATATATATATATATATATATATATATATATATATATATATATTCATTTATTTTCCTTTGTCGCTGTCTCCCGCGTTAGCGAGGTAGCGCAAGGAAACAGACGAAAGAATGGCCCAACCCACTCACATACACATGTATATACATACACGTCCACACACGCAAATATACATACCTATACATCTCAACGTATACATATATATACACACATATATACACATATATACACACAGTCATATACATATATACACATGTACATAATTCATACTGTCTGCCTTTATTCATTTCCATCGCCACCACGCCACACATGAAATAACAACCCCCTCTCCCACATGTACGTGAGGTAGCGCTAGGAAAGAACAACAAAGGCTACATTCGTTCACACTCAGTCTCTAGCTGTCATGTAATAATGCACCGAAACCACAGCTCCTTTTCCACATCCAGGCCCCACAGAACTTTCCATGCTTTACCCCAGACGCTCACATGCCCTGATTCAATCCATTGACAGCACGTCGACCCCGGTATACCACATCGTTCCAATTCACTCTATTCCTTGCCCGCCTTTCACCCTCCTGCATGTTCAGGCCCCGATCACTCAAAATCTTTTTCACTCCATCTTTCCACCTCCAATTTAGTCTCCCACTTCTCCTCGTTCCCTCCACCTCCGACACATACATCCTCTTGGTCAACCTCTCCTCACTCATTCTCTCCATGCGACCAAACCATTTCAAAACACCCTCCTCTGCTCTCTCAACCACACTCCCCCAACTACCACACATCTCTCCCACCCCATCATCACTCACTCGATCAAACCACCTCACACCACATATTGTCCTCAAACATCTCATCTCCAGCACATCCACCCTCCTCCGCACAACTCCATCCATAGCCCACGCCTCGCAACCATATAAAATTGCTGGAACCACTATTCCTTCAAACATACCCATTTTTGCTTTCGGAGATAATGTTCTCGACTTCCACACATTCTTCAATGCTCCCAGAATTTTCGCGCCCTCCCCCACCCTATGATTCACATCCGCTTCCATGGTTCCATCCTCTGACAAATCCACTCCCAGATATCTAAAACACTTCACTTCCTCCAGTCTTTCTCCATTCAAACTTACTTAAGAGCAAAGGGGTTTCTTAGGAAAGCTAGGGATGTGCAAATCAGATTTTTGTGATAAAGATGACCTTGGAAAAGTATTTATTAGGTACAGTAGGGGTGAGGGTCAAGTCAATTGGGAGGTAAGTTTGAATGGAGAAAAACTGGAGGAAGTAAAGTGTTTTAGATATCTGGGAGTGGATCTGGCAGCGGATGGAACCATGGAAGCGGAAGTGAATCATAGGGTGGGTGAGGGGGCGAAAATCCTGGGAGCCTTGAAGAATGTTTGGAAGTCGAGAACATTATCTCGGAAAGCAAAAATGGGTATGTTTGAAGGAATAGTGGTTCCAACAATGTTGTATGGTTGCGAGGCGTGGGCTATGGATAGAGTTGTGCGCAGGAGGGTGGATGTGCTGGAAATGAGATGTTTGAGGACAATATGTGGTGTGAGGTGGTTTGATCGAGTAAGTGATAATAGGGTAAGAGAGATGTGTGGAAATAAAAAGAGCGTGGTTGAGAGAGCAGAAGAGGGCATTTTGAAATGGTTTGGGCACATGGAGAGAATGAGTGAGGAAAGATTGACCAAGAGGATATATGTGTCGGAGGTGGAGGGAACGAGGAGAAGTGGGAGACCAAATTGGAGGTGGAAAGATGGAGTGAAAAAGATTTTGAGTGATGGGGGCCTGAACATGCAGGTGGGTGAAAGGCGGGCAAGGAATAGAGTGAATTGGATTGATGTGGTATACCGGGGTCAACGTGCTGTCAATGGATTGAATTAGGGCATGTGAAGCGTCTGGGGTAAACCATGGAAAGTTCTGTGGGGCCTGGATGTGGAAAGGGATCTGTGGTTTCGGGCATTATTACATGACAGCTAGAGACTGAGTGTGAACGAATGGGGCCTTTGTTGTCTTTTCCTAGCACTACCTCGCACACATGAGGGGGGAGGGGGATGTTATTCCATGTGTGGTGGGGTGGCGATGGGAATAAATAAAGGCAGACAGTATGAATTATATACATGTGTATATATGTATGTGTCTATGTGTGTATATATATGTGTACATTGAGATGTATAGGTATGTATATTTGCGTGTGTGGACATGTGTGTGTATACATGTGTATGTGGGTGGGTTGGGCCATTTCTTTCGTCTGTTTCCTTGCGTTGCCTCGCAAACGCGGGAGGCAGCGACAAAGCAAGGTAGGTAAAGATAGATATATATAGGGGAGAAAGAGTACTTCCCACGTATTCCCTGCGTGTCGTAGAAGGCGACTAAAAGGGGAGGGAGCGGGGGGCTGGAAATCCTCCCCTCTTGTTTTTTTTTCTTTTTTTTTTTCCAAAAAAATGAACAGAGAAGGGGGCCAGGTGAGGATGTTCCCTCAGAGGCCCAGTCCTCTGTTCTTAACGCTACCTTGCTGATGCGGGAAATGGCGAATAGTTTAAAAAAAAAAAAAAAAAGATTATATATATATATATATATATATATATATATATATATATATATATATATATATATATATATATATATTCATTTATTTTCCTTTGTCGCTGTCTCCCGCGTTAGCGAGGTAGCGCAAGGAAATAGACGAAAGAATGGCCCAACCCATCCACATACACATGTATATACATACACGTCCACACACGCAAATATACATACCTATACATCTCAACGTATACATATATATACACACATATATACACATATATACACACAGTCATATACATATATACACATGTACATAATTCATACTGTCTGCCTTTATTCATTTCCATCGCCACCACGCCACACATGAAATAACAACCCCCTCTCCCACATGTACGTGAGGTAGCGCTAGGAAAGAACAACAAAGGCTACATTCGTTCACACTCAGTCTCTAGCTGTCATGTAATAATGCACCGAAACCACAGCTCCTTTTCCACATCCAGGCCCCACAGAACTTTCCATGGTTTACCCCAGACGCTTCACATGCCCTGATTCAATCCATTGACAGCACGTCGACCCCGGTATACCACATCGTTCCAATTCACTCTATTCCTTGCCCGCCTTTCACCCTCCTGCATGTTCAGGCCCCGATCACTCAAAATCTTTTTCACTCCATCTTTCCACCTCCAATTTAGTCTCCCACTTCTCCTCGTTCCCTCCACCTCCGACACATACATCCTCTTGGTCAACCTCTCCTCACTCATTCTCTCCATGCGACCAAACCATTTCAAAACACCCTCCTCTGCTCTCTCAACCACACTCCCCCAACTACCACACATCTCTCCCACCCCATCATCACTCACTCGATCAAACCACCTCACACCACATATTGTCCTCAAACATCTCATCTCCAGCACATCCACCCTCCTCCGCACAACTCCATCCATAGCCCACGCCTCGCAACTATATAAAATTGCTGGAACCACTATTCCTTCAAACATACCCATTTTTGCTTTCGGAGATAATGTTCTCGACTTCCACACATTCTTCAATGCTCCCAGAATTTTCGCGCCCTCCCCCACCTTATGATTCACATCCGCTTCCATGGTTCCATCCGCTGACAAATCCACTCCCAGATATCTAAAACACTTCACTTCCTCCAGTTTTTCTCCATTCAAACTTACCACCCAATTAACTTGACCCTCAACCCCACTGTACCTAATAACTCCACTCCTATCTACATTTACTCTCAGCTTTCTTCTTTCACACACTTTACCAAACTGTCACCAGCTTCTGCACTTTCTCACATGAATCAGCCACCAGCGCTGTATCATCATCGAACAACAACTGACTCATTTCCCAAGCTCTCTCATCCACAACAGACTGCATACTTTCCCCTCTTTCCAAAACTCTTGCATTCACCTCCCTAACAACCCCATCCATAAACAAATTAAACAACCATGGAGACATCACACACCCTTGCCGCAAACCCACATTCACTGAGAACCAATCACTTTCCTCTCTTCCTACACGTACACATGCCTTACATCCTCGATAAAAACTTTTCACTGCTTCTAACAACTTGCCTCCCACACCATACATTCTCAATACCTTCCACAGAGCATCTCTATCAACTCTATCATATGCCTTCTCCAGATCCATAAATGCTACATGCAAATCCGTTTGCTTTTCTAAGTATTTCTCACATACATTCTTCAAAGCAAACACCTGATCCACACATCCTCTACCACCTCTGAAACCACACCGCTCTTCCCCAATCTGATGCTCTGTACATGCCCTCACCCTCTCAATCAATACCCTCCCATATAATTTCCCAGGAACACTCAATAAACTTATATCTCTGTAATTTGAGCACTCACTCTTATCCCCTTTGCCTCTGTACAATGGCACTATGCAAGCATTCCGCCAATCATCGGGCGCCCCACCACGAGTCATACATACACCAAAAAACCTCACCAACCAGTCAACAATACAGTCACACCGTTTTTTTAATAAATTCCACTGCAATACCATCCAAACCCGCTGCCTCGCCGGCTTCCATCTTCCGCAAAGCCCCCACCACCTCTTCTTTGTTTACCAAATCACCTTCCCCAACCCTCTCACTTTGCACACCACCTCGACCAAAACACCCTATATCTGCCACTCTATCATCAAACACATTCTACAAACTTTCATATTACTCACTCCATCTCGCTCTCACATCACCACTACTTGTTATCACCTCCCCATTAGCCCCCTTCACTGATGTTCCCATTTGTTCCCTCGTCCTACGCACCTTATTTACCTCCTTCCAAACCATCCTCCCACTCTCTCTAAAATTAAATGACACTCTCTCACCCCATCTCCCATTTGCCCTCCCCTTCACCTCCCGCACCTCTCTCTCGACCTACTGCCTCCCTCTTTTATACATCTCCTAGTCATTTGCACCACCTCCCTGCAAAAATCGTCCAAATGCCTCTCTCTTCTCTTTCACTGATAATTTTATTTCTTCATTCCACCACTCACTACCCTTTCTAATCAACCCACCTCCCACGCTTCTCATGCCACAAGCATCTTTTGCGCAAGCCATCATTGCTTCCGTAATACATCCCATTCCTCCCCCCACTCCCCTTACGTCCTTCGTTCTCACATTTTTCCATTCTGTACTCAGTCTCTCCTGGTACTTCCTCACACAAGTCTCCTTCCCAAGCTCACTTACTCTCACCACTCTCTTCACCCCAACATTCTCTCTTCTTTTCTGAAAACCTCTACAAATCTTCCCTTCGCCTCCACAAGATAATGATCAGACATCCCTTCAATTGCACCTCTCAGCACATTAACATCCAAAAGTCTCTCTTTCGCGCGTCTATCAATTAACATATAATCCAATAACGCTCTCTGGCCATCTCTCCTACTTACATACGTATACTTATGTATATCTCTCTTTTTAAACCAGGTATTCCCAATCACCAGTCCTTTTTCAGCACATAAATCTACAAGCTCTTCACCATTTCCATTTACAACACTGAACACCCCATGTACACCAATTATTCCCTCAACTGCCACATTACTCACCTTTGCATTCAAATCACCCATCGCTATAACCCGGTCTCGTGCATTAAAACTACTAACACACTCATTCAGCTGCTCCCAGAACACTTGCCTCTCATGATCTTTCTTCTCATGCCCAAGTGCTTATGCACCAATAATCACCCATCCCTCTCCATCAACTTTCAGTTTTACCCATATCAATCTAGAGTTTACTTTCTTACACTCTATCACATACTCCCACCACTCCTGTTTCAGTAGTGCTACTCCTTCCCTTGCTCTTGTCCTCTCACCAACCCCTGACTTTACTCCCAAGACATTCCTAAACCACTCTTCCCCTTTACCCTTGAGCTTCGTTTCACTCAGAGCCAAAACATCCAGGTTCCTTTCCTCAAACATACTACCTATCTCTCCTTTTTTCTCATCTTGGTTACATCCACACACATTTAGACACCCTAATCTGAGCCTTCGAGGAGGATGAGCACTCCCCGCGTGACTCCTTCTTGTTTCCCCTTTTAGAAAGCTAAAATACAGGGAGGGGAGGGTTTCCAGCCCCCGCTCCCGTCCCCTTTAGTCGCCTTCTACGACACGTGAGGAATGCGTGGGAAGTATTCTTTCTCCCCTATCCCTGGGGATAGAGGAGAAAGGTAGACAGGTAGACTCAAGTTGTTTGTGCAAATTATAGGTGATAGGTAGATTCATGTTGGGTGTGCAGGTTATAGATTATAGGTAAACTTATGCAGGGTGTGCAAGTTATAGGTGGACTTACCCAACATGAGTCTACTTATCATTTATATCTTCCACAACCTGCATGGGTCAACCGGTCATGCAAATCTTGCACACTTATCATGAACCTACCTATCACCTATAACTTAAACACCAAACACGAATCCACCTATAATATATAATCTGCACACGCACCATGAGTCTACGTATCATTTGTAACTTGCACATCCTGCTTGAGTCAATCATATATAATTTGCACACCTAACATTAATCTACCTATTATCTATAACTTGCATACCAAACTTAATTCTACCTATCACCTATAACTTTCCCACCCACCATGAGTCTACCTATCATCTATAACCTGCACACCCAACACGAGTCCACCTGTCATCTATAACTTGCACAAACTGCATGGGTTTACCTATCATCTATAGCCTGCACACCCAAAATGAGTCTACCTATCGCCTATAACTTGCACAACCAACTTGAGTCTACCCATCATCTATAACTTCCACACACAACGCGAGTCTATCATCTATAACATGCTCACCCAACATGAGTCTCCTGCCGTCTACAACTTGCACATCCATGAGTCTACCTATCACCTATAACTTGCACAACCAGCATGAGTGTACCTATAATCTGTATCTTCCACATCCAACATGAGTCTACCTATCATTTATAAACTTCCACATCCAACATGACTCTACCTATAATCTATAACCTGTACACCCAGCATGAGTCTACCTATCATCTAAAACTTGTACAGCCTCCATGAGTTACCTAATATATATAATTTGCACACTCAACAACATCAATACTTAAAACCTATATCATCTATGACCTGCACACCCAACATGGGTCTACCTATCACCTATAACTTGCACCCCCAACAAGAGTCTTCAAAACATCTATATCTTGGACACCCAACATAAGTCTATCACCTATAACTTGTACAACCTGCATGAGTCTACCTATCATGTAAATCTTGCACTTTTAGCATGAGTCTACTTATCACCTATAACTTGCACACCCTACGTGAGTCTACCTATCATCTATAACCTGCATACCCAACATGAGTCTACCTATGACCTTTAACTTGCACAACCAACTTGAGTCTACCTGCCAGCTATAACCTCCACACCCAAACACGAGCGTACCTATCAGCTATAGCTTACACACGCAACATGAGTCTACCTATCATCTATGCCCTGCACACCCAACACGAGTCTACCTATCATCTATATCCTGCACACCCAACACGAGTGTACCTGTCAACTATGATTTTCAAACCCAACCCGAGTGCACCTATCATCTCAAACCTGCACATCCAATATGAGTCTGCCTGTCATCTATGTTTTCCACACTCAACATGAGTCTACATATTACCTATAACTTGCACAACCAACATGAGTCTACCTCTCATCTATATACTGCACACACAACATAAGTCTACCTATCACCTATAACTTGTACAACCTGCATGAGTCTACCTATCATGTAAATCTTGCACACTTAGCATGAGTCTACCTATCACCTATAACTTGCACACCCTACATGAGTCTTCCTATCATCTATATCCTGCACACCCAACACGAGTGTACCTGTCAACTATAACTTTCAAACGCAACACGAGTGCACCTATCATCTCAAACCTGCGCATCCAATTTGAGTCTGCCTGTCATCTATGTTTTCCACATTCAACATGAGTCTACATATTACCTATAACTTGCACAACCAACATAAGTCTACCTCTCATCTATATATTGCACACACAGCATGAGTCTACCTATCACCCATAACTTACAAACCCAACACGAGTCTACCTCTCACTTATAACTTGTCCGCCCTGCATGAGTCTACCTATCATCTCTATCTTGCAAACCCAACACGGGTCCATCTATCACCTATAAGTTGCATACCCAACATGAGTGTACATATTTATATCTTGCACATCCAACACGAGTCTACTTATCATCTATAAATCCACCCCAACACGAGTCTACCTATTATCTATAACCTGCACACCCAACATGAGTCAACCAATCACCTATAACTTGCACACCCTACATGAGTCTACCTATCATCTATAGCACGCATACCCAACATGAATCTATCAATCATGAGTCTACCTCTTATCTATAACTTTCACACCCTACATGAGTCTAACTATCATCTATAACTTGCACATCTAACATGACTCTACCTATAATCTTTAACTTGCACACCCAACATGAGTCTACCTATCATCTATTACCTGCACACCCAATACGAATGTACCTATCAGCCAAAACTTCCTAAAGCAACACGAGTCTACCTATCATCTATAGCCTGCACACCCAACATGAGTCTACATATCATCTATATCCTGCACATCCAACACGATTGAACCTGTTAACTATAACTTCCACATCCAACATAGCCTTCTTATCACCTTTAACTTCCACACCCAACTTGAGTCTACCTGTCTTCTATATCTTTCACACCCAACATGTGCCTACCTCTCACCTATAACTTGCACAATCTGCATGAATCTATCTACCATCTCTAATTTGCACATGCAAAATGAGTCCACCTATCACCTATAAGTTGCATACCCAACATGAGTCTACCTACCATTTATACCTTGCACACCCAACACGAGTCTACCTATCATCTATAACTTGCACACCTAACATGAGACTACTTATCATCTATAACCTGCACACCCAACGCGAGTGTTCCTATCAACTATAACATCCACAATCAACACGTCTACTTATTATCTATAACTTGCACACACAACATGAGTCTTCTTATCATCTATAACCTGCACAAAATCATGAGTCTACATATCACCCATAGCTTGCCCACCCAACATGATTCTACCTATCATCTATACCTTGCGCACCCAACATGAGTCTACCTATCACCTATAACTTGCACAACCTGCTTAAGTCTACCTGTCATCTATATCTTACACACCCAACAAGAGTCAACTTGCAACCCAACATGAGCCTACCTATCATCTTTAATCTGCACTCCTAACAGGAGTCTACCTATCATCAAAACCTGCATATCCAACATGAGTCCACCTATCATCTATAACTTGCAGACCCTGCTTGAATATACCTATCATCTACAACTTGCAAACCCAACATCAGTCTACCTATCACCTATAACTTACAAACTAAACACGAGTCTACCTATCATCTATAAACTGCACATCCAACCTTATTCTACATATCACACCCAAAATGAGTCTACCTATTACCTATAACTTGCATACCCAACATTAATCAACCTTTCATCTATGTCTTGCACAACCAACATGAGTCTACCTATCATCTATAACCTTCACACCCAACATGAGTCTGCCTATCATCTATAACCGGCACACACAACATGAGTCTACCTATCACTTATTACTTGCACACCCAAGATTCTGCCTATCACCTATAATTTGCACACCCATAATGAGTCTACCTTTCATCTATAACCTGTGCACCCAACATGAGTCTACCTATCACCTATAACTTGCACAACCTGCTTAAGTCTACCTGTCATCTATATCTTACACACCCAACAAGAGTCCAACTTGCAACCCAACATGAGTCTACATATCATCTTTAATCTGCACTCCCAACAGGAGTCTACCTATCATCAAAACCTGCATATCCAACATGAGTCCACCTATCATCTATAACTTGGCCCTGCATGAATACACCTATCAACTATAACTTGCAAAACCAACATCAGTCTAACTATCACCTATAACTTACAAACCAAACACGATTCTACCTATCATATATAAACTGCACATCCAACATGATTCTACATATCATCTATAACTTGCACACCCAAAATGAGTCTACCTATCACCTATAACTTGCATACCCAACATTAATCAACGTTTCATCTATGTCTTGCACAAACATGAGTCTACCTATCATCTATTACCTTCACACCCAACATGAGTCTGCCTATCATCTATAACCTGCACACCCAACATAAGTCTACCTATCACCCATTACTTGCACACCCAAGACTCTGCCTATCACCTATAATTTGCACAGCCATGATAAGTCTACCTTTCATCTATAACCTGTACACCCAACATGAGTCTATCTATCACCTATGACCTGCACACCTAACATGAGTCTACCTATCATCTATAACCTACACACCTAACACAAGTGTACCTATCAGCTATACCTCTCCCACGCAACGCAAGTCCACCTATCGTCTATAACCTGCACACCCAACATGAGTCTACCTAGCATCTATATCCTGCACACCTAACACGATTGTACCTGTCAACTATAAATTCCAAACCCAACACGAGTCTACCTATCATCTCTAACCTGCACACCCGACATGAGTCTACCTATCATCTATATTTTGCACACTCAACATGAGTTTACCTATTACCTATAATTTGTACACCCAGCATTAGCCTACCTATCATCTAAATCTTGCACACCCAACATGAGTCTAGCTGCCACCTAAAACTTCACAACCTGCTTGAGTCTACTTATCACCTATATCTTACACACCCAATAAGAGTCTAACTTGCTCACCCAACATGAGTCTACCTATCACCTTTAACTTGCACATCCAACTTGAATCTACCTATCATTATATCTTGTACACCCAACATGAGACTACCTATCACCTGTAACTTGCACATCCCACATGAGTCTACCTATCACCTATACCTTACACACCCTGCATGAGTCTACCTATCAGCTATAACTTGCACACCCATCACGAGTCTGCCTATCAATCTATCACCCGACATGAGTCTGCCTATCACCTATAACTTCTACACCGAACACACTTCTGCCTATCACCTACAATATGCACACCCAACATGAGTCTACCTATCATCTGTAATTGCACACCCAACATGAGTCTACCTATCACCTATAACATGCACACCCAACGTGAGTCTACCTATCATCAATAACCTGCACACCCAACGCGAGTGTTCCTATCAACTATAACATCCACACCCAACACGAGTCTACATGTCACCTATAACCTGCATACCCAACATGGGTCTACCTATCATCTATAACTTGCACACCCAACATGGGTCTACCTATCATCTATATCTTGCACACCCAACATGAGTCTACCTATCACCTATAACTTGCACAACCTGCTTGAGTCCACCTATCACCTATATCTTACACACCCAAAAAGAGAAACTTGCACACCCAACATGAGTCTACCTATTACCTTAAAATTGCACACCCAACAGGATTCTACCTATCTTCTATAACCTGCACGTCCACCATGAGTCCACTTATCATCTATAATTTGCATACGCTGCATGAGTTTACCTATCATCTACAACTTGCATACCCAACATGAGTCTTCCTATCACCTATAACTTACAAACCCAACATGAGTCTACCTATCATCTATAACCTGCACACCCAACATGATTCTACGCATCATCTATATCTTGCACACCCAACATGAGTCTACCTATTATCTATAACCTGCACACCCATCACGAGTCTACCTATCAATCTATCACCCAACATGAATCTGCCTATCACCTATAACTTCTACACCCAACATAACTTTGCCTATCACCTACAATATGCACACCCAACATGAGTCTAACTATCATCTATAACTTGCATACCCAACATGAGTCTACCTATCACCTATAACATGCACACCCAACATGAGTCTCCCTATCATCAATAAGCTGCACACCCAACACGAGTGTACCTATCAGCTACAACTTCCACACGAAACATGAGTCTACCTATCATCTATAACCTGCACACCCAACGCAAGTGTTCCTATCAACTATAACATCCACGCCCAACACGAGTCTACCCATCATCTATAACATAATTCGTGGCTTCAAAGGAAGGACTTCCGAATTTAAGTCTCAGGAAATTATTCTCACTCTTCACAAGTCAATGGTGCGCTCCTGTCTTGAATATTGAGTTGAGCTTTTGGTCATCCCACTTAGGGACAGAGTACAGAGAATGCAGTGGCGAACTACCAAGATCATTCCCAGCCTTAGAAACGAATCCTATTAAAGACGACCAAACGAAATGAATCTATAAAGCTTAGAAAATAGAACGTGAACAGATGATCTGATACAAGTAAATCACTAAAGACTTCGATAATCTCGATTTAATTAACTAGTTAAGCATAGATTTGTTTGGTTTCACTTATGCTAAAAAAAATGGATATGAACTCGAACGAGGAGAATTACTTTTACTTCATTAAGATTATAAACATATGGAATGATTTACCAATTACAGTAAATGAAAGCAGTGCCATAATTACATTTAACCATAAACTGAATAATTTCTCGCTACAAATCCTAGACTGACATTATTTGTTCCTTCTTAGTCGTACGGTAAGTTTAAAAGTCGTCCTCTTCGAAAAACCTGAGTTTTTCTGCTCCTACCACACGAATACATGAGTTTCTCTTCTCTTCCTTTATCACAAACATCCTCGTTAGGAACCAACCAGTGGTCTGCTGTTGTTTGAATCCAGTTGAATTCGGTTGTATGATCGCGTTTTCATTCAAAATCAGTAATAGCCGTATTCAGTCTAATGTGATTTATTAATGATATGAGTAACTCAAAAACCGCTTTTCTCTAAAATTACAATGTGTTCTTACATTCCACTCTTGTTTTCAGCTATTACTCATAGTCTTTGCGAATTCATGATTCACCTCTACCTCCCTGAAATTTTATAATTCACTTCCTCCATGCTTGCATGGAGGAATAAGCATCCTGAATAAGCATCTGTCGAAGGAACAGAACTTATCACGTTTTCTTTTTTGACAAGGGCTAATTGTACGTGGTCAGGCAGAGCGCTGGAGAAACCTTCACCATCTTACGCACCTTTGGTCGCAGGATGACAGAACTACGGGCGTAAAGACCTAGTAAATGAACTCATCAATGCCGCTGGGAATTCTTTCATGATGATCCTTTTTATGTCAGAGGAAGAAGTGCGCTTTTATCCTATCATATCTGATGAGTGAAGTGATATGGCAAAACTAGTGCAGATGTCAACAAGCCTTACATGGGTGGATGGAGACTTTTGCTCCTTCATTTAGATTTTTTAAAAAATCGGACAAACAGTATCCGCAGCCGTTGATGACGTACACTGTCACTGTATGATGTCATGGGTGATGATATGTCAGTTTAGTGCAGTACTACTGGCCAACATTCGACGAATGGCTCTTGATTTGATCTTAGTCTACAGGAATCTGTGTGTATGGTGAACATTAGAACATTATCAGTTTTTGTTGAATGCTGCTGTCATATCTAGCTCGCTAAAGTTATTCCCGCATTTCTTAAACGATAAGCCATACTTAAGGGCATCAGGTAATATGTAGCACAGAAGGGCTTCTGTTCCATGGGGTGGTCACCAAAGATGAAAACGGCTGAAGCGAACCTGAACTACATTTCCAAAACACTTTAAGTGAGGATATCACCAATGATGAAAGAAGGCTGGCTGTAAAATTGGTGATCAAGAAGATGAAGAGCTTACGAGAGAAGAAATATTTCAGAATATGTACCACGTGGTTCTGACTGACACACAAAAAAATGAGTTGATTGGTGAACCATGGCTGACCTGTCTTTGGAGGACCACCAGATGAACTGGATGACATTCTTGAGAGCAGCCATCTGCGCGGCTGGCCCACTTTGTTTGTTTTGTTGGGTTTTACGGCCATCGACCTATGAGGAAGGTCATTCATTAGGCATGCAAACCTATTCAATTCCTATCTACCTATTCTAAAAAAGGTGCAATTCTGATATCATGATGATAAAGATAAATAATGATAAAAGATGAATAATGGAAAGAAAAGATTTGTGGGTATTGGGCCGACGTGCCAGGAAATACCACCCAGTCGGCACAGCATCCATGGTTGCATTTTACCCAAGCATGCGAGAAGATAGGACAGACATGGCCCACTACTGCCTCACGGAGCTGCGGTGTCTCCTGGGTCAACTTTGTCCATGTATCGCTGGCACTGCTGTCCTCCAGGGAAATTACATAGAATTAGCGAAAAGAAACGTCTACACCAGACGGACTGCATGATGCATACGACGATGACGCTGACGTGAGAAGATTGGAGTACCAGCTGAAAATAATTGCAGACATGAAGACAGGAATAACTTAAGAGAACCAAGAAGAACGTGGGGGAGGTAGTTCGAATCACCAGTAAAACAGCTGCTGTCTTGTTTAGCAAGGTATGAACCCTCCTAGGTAAAGTTTTCTTTTCTTTTTTTTTTTTTAGATAATTCCAGTGACGGCTGCGACAGCTAAACATAGATCAGTGCCTTCTGGCACCTCAGAATATACCTGTGGTCAGCGGTAAGACAAACACGGTTGAACAATGTCGTTCTCGAGCATATACACAAGCAAGGCTGGACACGATGAGCCTGTAGTTTGTAGGTGATGCATTCATTGTAAGTAAAGAACGTCTATTGGTCAGCTTTGAAAAAAAAAAATACAAGTTGGTCAACAAGCTAGTTTAGCCCATGTGGTATCAATACTATAGGATTTGCTCTATCCAGAGAGGCTTTTGAAGTGTTCAGAAACTCTTAGTTGCCGTATAGGTTAATTTACGTTGTATCGAATCATTGTAAAAGTTATTGCAAATATTCATGTTGATGTGTAGTTGTCATGATACATGCATACATGTTTCTCAGACTTTGCAATTTGATTTTATAAGTGAAATAGTTTTCACTAATAAATGATTCTTGATTTCCTTTTCTTCACATATATTGAATGCGAAAGAAATTGTTTTAGGAATAATTTTTCCTGTACATGTAGAACCATTCTTAAATCGGCTTTCTTTGTCAAATTGCTCTGTATTGGAAGGGAAAAAAGATGGGGATCGCAAACAAAGGATAAAATGGTCTTGGTGTAATGAAATATGGGCAGTTCACAGTCAAATGAACCTACACAATTGGCTGGAACTTCCTTAATGGGAAACGTTGCCGCACCTCAGTAATAATAATAATGATAATAATTATTATTATTATTATTATTATTATTATTATTATTATTATTATTATCATTATTATTATTATTATTATCATCCTTATTATTATTATTACTATCATTATCATTATCATCAGTATCACTATTATTATAAGAGAGCAACAACAACAATAAAACCTTTTTTTCAAAATCTATTTTTCCCTGGGCAACATGTGAAACAACCATATTAGTATTTTTAACTGAGTTAACAGCACTTATATTTTTCCAAAGTTATGTCTAAACAATTTTACCAAGTAGGTAGCTGAAGCATCCATTAACCTTGGCAGCATGAGGTGACTGTGTCAAGGATTCGTTCTATGTGGATGTTTACATGCAAATTTGATGACATACACAATATGTTCGAATGAAATATATGTAATTAACTCCCACTATGTGTATAATGAAATCTTTGCAAACTTGATCTATATACAGATTATACCGGATGTATACATCAAATGAGTTGTCAGTAACCATGCACTCATGCGGGGTTCTGGTTTATACTATGATATTGGTACCACATTAAGGGTCAGGCCAAGAACTCCTTTCTCCATTTTCCGTCTGCGAATTAGTAAATAAGTTGTTATGCTGCGAATGTGTATAGCTTTCACAGAATGTATTATGATCGTATCAAATACTTCATTGAAATAACTCATAAAGTTATCAGTAATTAGTCTACACCTGTTTAATATCTAACAGTTTTGAAATTCGCGGTACGAAGACATATATTCCAAATTTCAAGACAAGCACAACAATGACATACTTACATTAAATTTGGTCGTAATTTGTTAATTCTAGTGTCACAAATTATTTCATAGAAGTATAATTCACAAATATAGAAGCCATTGTAATATCAGATGGTATTAGTAGTAGTTAGTAATGATGTATGTACATTACTTCACGTTCAAACACGATTGCAAAAATGTCAACAAACAGCGGTAGCTATACAGATCAATTATGTGTATTACAACCATAAAATTCACCTGAGAATTGTGATGATGCGGCAGTCAATCAACTTATATCAGATATTACAGCCATACCATGAATTATGAGCAACTTTGATGGTATATTAAGATTTATGTGGAAAGAAAAAAAAAGTTTTGGCGGGCATGTTACAATTTCCAGGTGTAGCTATACATTTGTAATTCTGTAATCATTAGTACTTTTCATGAAAAAAATATAGTTAAATCACACAATATTAAACAAGACAGTAAAGGTATTTGAGAACCTTTAGACAGCATCTCCAATCCATATTGTTCTGGTGCCATACATATTCTCAAGCCACTGACAGTAAACATTGCCCAAATATCTGATGTTTCTTGCCATCTGATTTATTAACAATCAGATGGATTGAGTTTTGTATGTATGTGTGAACATGTTGAGAGTTTGGAAGTGTTACATATACTTGAGGTGTGATGGGTTTGTATCGACCTTCCCTAAGCTTTACTAGTGTGAATTAGGTGCTTCCCATGTTAAGCTTTGAATTTGTAGTTTAGGCATCAATTATATAATTGTGGGAGACTGTTCTATTCAAGTACAATTCCTTGGCAGAACAAGTTTTGCCACAAAATAACTATTGGCCAATTGTTTGAAGTAGGTCTGTGCAGTCGATAACTATTATATCATTGCATCTTCAAATGCTGGTGAAGTGTTTTGATGTTAAAATGTTATTTGCATGCCATGATTTGGAGCATTAAAGTTCACTGAATAGTATCAAGGAAATGTTTTGAGTGAAAATGGAAATTATGAATATGAGTTATGAGAGGGTATGATAGGAGGTGTGGGATGGACAGGAATGAGTGAAAATTATCGGGAAAGAGGAAAAAGAAGGGTGTGTAATTCTGCTGTCACCAAGAGTATGGGAGGGTGTTACGGAGCATGGAATAATGTGGGTGAAAGGAAAGATTGGGATTGTGAAGTATGCATGGTTATATGCATATGCACCTGTGAATACGAAGACTGAATGAGGTAAGGATCAAATGAAGTTTTTCTAGTGAAATTTAATTTGAGTGACTGTATAGATGGTTTTGAGAATGAGAGAAATGTGGTTGTATTGGGTGATATGAATGCCAAAGTGGGATATGATGAAATTGGCAAGATAGTTGGTATATGGGGAATGTTGGGAGTAAATGAGAATGGAATCTATCTTGTGGATATTTGTTCTGAGAGGGGTTTATACCTTGCAAACACCTTTTTTCAGCACAAGATAATCCACAGATATACTTGGATGGAATGGTGAAAGAGAAGGGCAAAAGGCTTTGATTGACCATGTGGCAATGGATGAAAGATTAATAAAGGCTGTGCTGGATGCTAGAATTGAGAGAGGATTCTTTGGAGACTGACCATTTTGCAGTTCTTGTGGGGATTAGGATCAGGGAGAATTGGAGATATGGTGTAAGGAAGAATAGAGAGGTAAAAGTGTTGGCAAGTGAGAAGATGAATTAGGAAAAATGCAGGTAGGAGTATGAAGGGAAGGTATCTGTAAGCTTAGATGGAATTGCAGTGAATGTAGGAATGCAGTCATGTGTGAATGAGGTGTTTAAAATGTTTAGAGAAATACTATTAAAGGTTGTAGAATCAGTAGCTGGATGCAAGGCAGAGATACAGGAATAAAAAGGGCAATGCATGGTGGACAGAAAAAATAAGAAGTGGTGTGGAAGAGAAGAAAAAGGCATATGGTAGATTGCTCAGTAGGAATGGAAGTTCAGCAGAGGAGAAGGGAAGAATACAGAAGATGTAAATAGAATGTTAAGAAGCTGACAGAGGAAAGCAAAGAAAGATTAGATGAACATTATGGAAGAAAGTTAAGTGAAAAGTTTTGGGATGATATGAAACTATACTGGATGGAGGTGAAAAAGGATTGAAACTATACTGGATGGAGGTGAAAAAGGATTGAGGTGGATGTAAGAGTGTAAGTGTTGATGTGAGAAGCAAGGAAGGGGAAATGCTGAATCAAAAGGAGGAAGTGAAAGGAAAATGGAAAGAGTATTTTGAACTGATGGATGTGGGAGAAGGTAGGTCAGCAGTTGTTACATGCATAGGTATGGAGGATGGAAGGGGCTACAATTGCAGGGGCCTTTAGTTAAAAGGAAGGTAAGATGGCCGATAATGAGGCTGAAGGTAGGAAAGACACCTGTAGTGAATAGGATTAAAGCTGAAATGCTGAAGTATGGAGGAGAAAGTGTGATAGAGTGGAAACATTTGTAATTCAGCGTGGAAATAGAAGTTTGTGCTTAAAGGGAAAGGTGCTAAGGATTATCGGGGAATACATCTGTTAAGTATACCAGGAAAAGTGTATGCAAGAATATTAATTGACAGATTGATGGAAGTGACTGAATGCATAAGTGAAGAGCAAGGGGATTTTAAGAAAAGAGGGGATATGTGGATCAGATTTTTGTAGTAAAGATGACAGTGGAAAAGTATTTAGTGAAAGGTAAGAAATTGTATGCCGCTTTTATGGATCTGGAGAAAGCATGTGACAGAGTCGGGTGGAATGTTTTGTCGGATGTGTCAAGAATGTATGGTATAGTGGGACAACCGTTGGATGGTGTAAAAGCCTTCTATAGAGAAGCAAATGCGTGTGTAAGAGTGGATGGAGAGCTGAGCTAAAGTTTTGGGATGCATGTAGGCATGAGGCAGGGCTGTGTGATGTCACCATGGCTTTTTAATATATATATATATGGATGGAGTGATGAGAGATGAAAGCAAAACTCGTGATGGGGATTGCAGAGATGGAGTGTGGCAGTGAGATATGGTGGGTAGTGGTAAGCTTGTTTGCAGATGATACTTTGTTGTTTGCTTAGAGTGGAGAGGAGTTGCAGAAGGTTATGAGTGTTGTATGATGTTTGTAAGCCTAGGCAATTGAAAGAATATGCAAGTAAAGTGAAGTAATGATGTTTGAAGGGAAACATAGTGAAAATATAGATTTTGTAAAACCATTTAGTGTGTAAGAAAGGGTACTAAATTGCAATGTGGATATGGAGGGAAAAAGACTGGAAGAAGTTTGGGAATTTAAGTATATGGGAGCTTTCTTGTGTAAATTTAGTGATATGGAAGGGGAGATAAGGGAGAGAGCAGTACAGGGTAGAAGAGTCATTGGGTCCCTTAATAGAATAATGAAGAGTGGAGGTGTAAGTATGGAAGTGAAGAGAGGATTAAGGTACAGCAAAGTCCTCCCAACTCTGACCTATGCTTCCAAAAAATGGAAATGGAATGAGGCACAGAGGTCAAGAATCCAGACTGAGGAAATGAGTTATTTGAGAAGAGCATGTAGTGTGACTTGATGGAATGAAGAAATGAAAGGATGTATGAGAGATGTGGTATGGCAAGGAATGCAATTTAGGGAGTGAATTTTTGAGTGTTAGGATGGGTGAAATGTAATACTTTGAGATGGTTTGGGCTTATGGAAAGAATGCAAGACTGGAAGTTTACAAGGAGAGTGTATGATAGTACAGTTAAGGGGTTGGTGTGAGTGGAAGACCACCTGTGACATGGGCAACTAGGGTGGAGGAATACTGGAGGGAGAGAAATAGTGGAAGAATGCATGGAATGGTATATGCAAAGAGGCATGTGAGGACAGGGATGAGTTGAGACTCTTTTGCCGTGGCCACCCCTTGATGGGAATTCCCAGAGGGAATGGGTGTCTGAGATATAGATAGATAGAGTAGGGTTATGTATATTGAGGGAAGTATTGGGTAAATTGATGAAAAGGATATTAAGGAAGCTCAGTAGGGATATATATATATTAAGGAAAATGTTGGGTAATTTAATGTAAAAATAGGTAATACATATGTAAATATCAACAAAACCCTATTAAAACCTCACTTAGTAACCAAAATGATGACAGAAATATATCAACAGTTTAGAAGTGGGCAGCTGAGGATTGCATGTTTGTCTGTTTGTTGACATTTGGCACCATGTTGATATATTTTTGTGAGTTTTCCTGTTATATTTCAGTTTTGTAAATCTTGACTTGGGGATATCAGGTTAGGTATTTGCAAGTTTGGGTAAATCTTTACGAGTGTATTACAGCACCTACTTTTACATTAACTCACAAATTTTCTTGTACTCAAGTCACCGCATTTCATATGAAAAATAAGGTATATTTGACCTCAACAGGTATTTCTGTAATCACAGTAATTCAAATAATGAACATTGACCATAAGAAGCCATTTGCCAAAGCTAGTTTCACTATAGAGCTAAGATTGACCTTTACCATTATTTGAATTTCCTCTGAAAGACTGGTTTTGCCAGTATGAAGACAATGGTGAAGTGTATCTTAGCTCTGCATTGCTGCTGGCTTTAGATTTTGATTGATTTTGTCCTAAAGTGCTTTTGTTGTGTATATAGAACACAGTAAAAGTTTAGAGACATGAATTTGAGTATTGCATTTTATTGAGCAGTGTTAAGTAAGGTGACAGTAGAGTATATCAAGGATATTGTTGGGATAATGTAAAAGTGGATAATTCACTTAGAAAAATGTATGGATCTCATAACAACCTCATGTAACCTCTTTAGTTGTCAAGATTTATTTTGCTGGTAAAAAATCTTGTCATAATATACCAGTTACTACCATGATTGAGTACCACACTTATGTCACAATTTGTCAAAGAACAGTTGAGAGCAAGCAGCTAAGTAATCCTTAGCAGTAGACAAGTTTTAGCTTGCTATCATTCTTTGTACTTGATGAGGTTAAGTAAGGTTTTCATAGAGTTGTTTTTTTATTTTATAAGTGTCTTATTTTATGTTACAGGAATCAACCTCACAATTGCTATTGTATTTTCCACTGGCATTGCAGGATAGAATTACTCACTAGTCAGATATTACCTATCAAAATTTTTTATATCTATTAGATCCCCTCTTGTCCTTTTCTTTTCGAATAACTGTAGTTTCAAGGTCTTTAAACTTTCATTATAACTTTTGTTATGTAGTCTGACAGCAAGTTTGGTGGCTCTTCATTGAACATTTTCCAAATCAGTAGTTTCATTATTGAAGTACTTTGACCAAGCTTGGACACAGAATGCTAGGTGTGGACATACAAATGTATTATACAGTTTCAAAATTTTTTTCTATCTGCAAAAGTATTCCTTACAGATCTCACAACATAGTTCACTGTCCAGGTAGCTTTGATGCACTCCTTTGCTGGTTTTATGCCATACTTATCCATACTCAATTGTCTTTTCCCTCTTAAATCTCATTTAGTATTTTTATACTGCTTCCATTTTTCATTCCATTTTGATATTTTTCATTTCTCTTCCCAAAGTGCATCCATTTAGAGTTTTTACATGGAATATCAAAAGCCAGTCTCTCAACCAGTCACCCAAACTTGTTTGACAAGCATATTATTCTCTCAGTGCTGTATGATTACTATTTGTGTATTACAAGGAGAGAGTTTAACACTCATATTGCCCCATCTCTTTACTTTATATAGATGTACTACGTCTTCTTTATTGACATAGTACATCTGTATAAAGTAGGAAGAGAGGAAAGTGATTGGTTCTCAGTGAATGTAGGTTTGCGGCAGGGGTGTGTGATATCTCCATGGTTGTTTAATTTGTTTATGGATGGGGTTGTTAGGGAGGTGAATGCAAGAGTTTTGGAAAGAGGGGCAAGTATGCAGTCTGTTGTGGATGAGAGAGCTTGGGAAGTGAGTCAGTTGTTGTTCGCTGATGATACAGCGCTGGTGGCTGATTCATGTGAGAAAGTGCAGAAGCTGGTGACTGAGTTTGGTAAAGTGTGAAAGAAGAAAGTTGAGAGTAAATGTGAATAAGAGCAAGGTTATTAGGTACAGTAGGGTTGAGGGTCAAGTCAATTGGGAGGTAAGTTTGAATGTAGAAAAACTGGAGGAAGTGAAGTGTTTTAGATATCTGGGAGTGGATTTGGCAGTGGATGGAACCATGGAAGCGGAAGTGAATCGTAGGTTGGAGGAGGGGGTGAAAATTCTGGGAGCCTTGAAGAATGTGTGGAAGTTGAGAACATTATCTCGGAAAGCAAAAATGGGTATGTTTGAAGGAATAGTGGTTCCAACAATGTTGTATGGTTGCGAGGCGTGGGCTATGGATAGAGTTGTGGGCAGGAGGGTGGATGTGCTGGAAATGAGATGTTTGAGGACAGTATGTGGTGCGAGGTGGTTTAATCGAGTAAGTAATGATAGGGTAAGAGCGATGTGTGGTAATAAAAAGAGTGTGGGTGAGAGAGCAGAAGAG
Organism: Panulirus ornatus; assembly: GCF_036320965.1. NCBI lineage: Eukaryota > Metazoa > Arthropoda > Malacostraca > Decapoda > Palinuridae > Panulirus > Panulirus ornatus. The sequence continues at coordinate 39,358,770 of NC_092229.1, forward strand.
GGTGTTTTGAAATGGTTTGGTCACATGGAGAGAATGAGTGAGGAAATATTGACCAAGAGGATATATGTGTCAGAGGTGGAGGGAATGAGGAGAAGTGGGAGACCAAATTGGAGGTGGAAAGATGGAGTGAAAAAGATTTTGAGTGATCCGGGCCTGAACATGCAGGAGGGTGAAAGGCGTGCAAGAAATAGAGTGAATTGGAACGATGTGGTATACCAGGGTCGACGTGCTGTCAGTGGATTGAACCAGGGCATGTGAAGCATCTGGGGTAAACCATGGAAAGTTCTGTGAGGCCTGTATTTGGAAAGGGAGCTGTGGTTTCGGGCATTATTACATGACAGCTAGAGACTGAGTGTGAACGAATGGGACCTTTGTTGTCTTTTCCTAGTGCTACCTTGCACACATGAGGGGGAAGGGGGTTGTTATTTCATGTGTGGTGAGGTGGCGATGAGAATGAATAAAGGCAGACAGTATGAATTATGTACATGTTTATATATGTATATGTCTGTGTGTGTATATATATATATGTATACGTTGAGATGTATAGGTATGTATATTTGCGTGTGTGGACGTGTATGTATATACATGTGTATGGGGATGGGTTGGGCCATTCTTTCGTCTGTTTCCTTGCGCTACCTCGCTAACGTGGGAGACAGCGACAAAGCAAGATAAATAAAATAAATGATAATACTATGTCTTCACTATTATGTATGTATGTATTTGAGCTGTAGCTTGCCAAGTGAGGTCAAAGGCAGAGCTCCCAAGCTGAGGATTCTCTATTCTCATTGATCTAGAGCAATTTATTATCCACCGCACCTATATTCCTGACTGCAGTGACCACTTTCCTAATACCCTGGATCTGTTTTTCACTTCTTATCCTTTGTGCTGTAGCTGCACAATCTCACCCCATGTGGCTCATCTGACCACACTTTCATAAAGTTCTGGATTTTAGTGGCACTTCCCCCTCCTTCAACCTCCTCAAAATGTGAATATTGGCACCTTGATAAAGCTGACTGGTATAACATGGGAAAGATTTTTTCTAAACTTTCTTTCATAGGTCGCTGTCTTTCTTGTGGTAATCCTTCTGTTTATGCCAGATGCAGGAATGGAAGCATGTAATCTCTTTTCTTCCTAGACTACTACTACTTCCAATCCATGGTAAAGCCATTCTTGTTCTGAAGCCATTTGGGCAAGGGATAGGTATATTGGGCTTGGAAATATTCTTCTTCCTCCTAATGTCTTTCAACTTTTATCATAGTCTGTAGTAGTCTTTGCAAGTATGTTGTCCATGAGGGAAAGCATTCCTTTATCCAAACAACGTGCGATAATATCTGCTCTTCATCCTCTCATAGGTTTTTCTGGTATATAGCTAAAGGCATTGCTAACAATTTCTGTCACTATACCTTTCCTTCACATTGCCATTCTGATGGTACTATATGTGTCTCTCTTGTTGACAGGACAATTCTCTTTGGTCCTGGTTCTTGTCTAACTTTGCCTTGGGTGACTCTAACATTCCCTCAACCCTTGATGCTCCTCTTACTAATCCTGTCCCCCCGTCTGTAATTTCCTTTTGAATTGTCTGAAAGATGCTTCTCTCTTTAGACACAAACAAGGCTTATAGACCTGATGGAAACCATCCCCTTGTACTGAAAGAGTGTGCCTTCACAATTGCGACTGTGTTTGTTTCTGTTTCTATATAAAAACTAAAACTTTTCCCTTCTTAGAAGCATGCATTGGTACATTCCATCCCAAAGAAGAGTGACCTATTTTTCTCTTGCTTTAACTTATGATATTTCCAAAGTCTTTGAATCCCTCCTCAACTTTCATATCCTCAGACATCTCGAATCTAATAGCTTTGTCTCTGATTACTGTACTAAGTTAGCTTCCATAAGGTTAGATCCACTGGTGATATCCTTTCCTGCCTTAGGGAAGTCTATGTAGTTGCCCTTGATATATCTAAAGCTTCTGACAGTGTGGCATTGGGGTTCTTGTTTTTCAGATTCCTTCTTTTGGCTTGTCTCCCTTACTTTGCTCCCTCATATCTGTCCTCTTTTCTCACCAGTCTATCTCCATGATTGTTGATGGATCAGCTTCTTCCCCTTTCTCCATCAACAGAGGTGTCCTTCAGAGTTCTTTCCTGTCTCTGACATATTTTTCTTATAAAAGATAAACAATTACACTCCTCTGCATTACATTCCTCCAAGTCCTTCAGATATGCTCCCTCCCTCAGACTTGGACAGGATATCTCAGTGGGACAGACAAAATATGGTTGAGTTTAATGCTGCCAAGTCCCAGTTTCTGCCCATCTCTCTATAGGATATTTCTCACAGCTTGACATATCAGTAATTCCACCTTTTTACTCCATGAATATGCTTGACATTACTGTAATAGCCACCCTGTCTGGAAGCCTCACATTACAGAAAGTTAGATCTGCCTCTAAGAGACTGGGAATCCCAGTTAGATGTTGAAAATTTTCTTACTAACAGTCACTCTGTTTAAACAAAGGATTGATTTGTCCTTGTTGCCAAGTCCTCTCCGAGATATCTAAAACACTTCACTTCCTCCAATTTTTCTCCTTTCAGACTTGCATCCCATCTAACTTGGCCCTCAACCCTGCTGAACCTAATGACCTTGCTTTTACTCACATTAATTTTCAAGTTTCTCCTTTCACACACTTCCAAAACTCAGTCACCACCTTCTGCAGTTTCTCACTTGAATCAGCCACAAGTGCTGTATCATTGACGAACAACAACCCCAGTCCCTCTCATCCCCAAAAGAATGCATACTTGCCCCTCTCTCCAAAATTATTATGGGGTTGTTAGGGAGGTGAATGCAAGAGTTTTGGAAAGAGGGGTAAGTATGAAGTCTGTTGTGATGAGAGAGCTTGGGAAGTGAGTCAGTTGTTGTTCGCTGATGATACAGCACTGGTGGATGATTCATGTGAAAAACTGCAGAAGCTGGTGACTGAGTTTGGTAAAGTGTGTGAAAGAAGAAAGTTAAGAGTAAATGTGAATAAGAGCAAGGTTATTAGGTACAGTAGGGTTGAGGGTCAAGTCAATTGGGAGGTAAGTTTGAATGGAGAGAAAACTGGAGGAAGTAAAGTGTTTTAGATATCTGGGAGTGGATCTGGCAGCGGATGGAACCATGGAAGCGGAAGTGGATCATAGGGTGGGGGAGGGGGCGAAAATCCTGGGAGCCTTGAAGAATGTGTGGAAGTGGAGAACATTATCTCGGAAAGCAAAAATGGGTATGTTTGAAGGAATAGTGGTTCCAACAATGTTGTATGGTTGCGAGGCGTGGGCTATGGATAGAGTTGTGCGCAGGAGGATGGATGTGCTGGAAATGAGATGTTTGAGGACAATGTGTGGTGTGAGGTGGTTTGATCGAGTAAGTAACGTAAGGGTAAGAGAGATGTGTGGAAATAAAAAGAGCGTGGTTGAGAGAGCAGAATAGGGTGTTTTGAAATGGTTTGGGCACATGGAGAGAATGAGTGAGGAAAGATTGACCAAGAGGATATATGTGTCGGAGGTGGAGGGAACGAGGAGAAGTGGGAGACCAAATTGGAGGTGGAAAGATGGAGTGAAAAAGATTTTGTGTGATCGGGGCCTGAACATGCAGGAGGGTGAAAGGAGGGTAAGGAATAGAGTGAATTGGATCGATGTGGTATACCGGGGTTGACGTGCTGTCAGTGGATTGAATCAGGGCATGTGAAGCGTCTGGGGTAAACCATGGAAAGCTGTGTAGGTATGTATATTTGCGTGTGTGGACGTATGTATATACATGTGTATGGGGGTGGGTTGGGCCATTTCTTTCGTCTGTTTCCGTGCGCTACCTCGCAAACGCGGGAGACAGCGACTAAGCAAAAAAAAAAAAAAATCTCCCTAATCACCCCATCCATAAACAAATTAAGCAACTATGGTGACATCACACACCCTTGCCACAGACCAACCTTCACTGGGAACCAATCACTCTCCTCTCTTCATACTAGTATACACACCTTACAACCTTGATAAAAACTTCTCACTGCTTCTAGCAGCTTTCCTTGCACACCATATATTCTTGATACCTCCCAAAAAGCATCTCTATCAACCCTATCATATGCCCTCTCCAGATCCATAAATGCCACGTACAAAGCCATATGTTTTTTAAGTATTTCTCACACACATTCTTCAAAGCAAACACCTGATCCACACATTCTCTGCCCCTTCTGTGACCGCACTGCTCCTCCCCAATCTGATGATCTCTACATAACTTCAGCCTCTCAATCAATACCCTCCCATATAATTTTCCAGGTATTCTAAACAAACTTATCCCTCTGTAGTTTGAATGCTCACCTTTATCCCCTTTGCTTTTTTACAGTGGCACTGTATGTGCATTCCTCCAATCCTCAGGCTTTTCACCATGACCCATACATGTATTGAATATCCTTATCAACCAGTCACCAACACAGTCACCTGCTTTCTTCATAGATTCAACTGCAATACCATCCAATCCTGCCACCATGCTGGATTTCCACACAGCTTTCACCAAACCATTCTCTCTCACTTTGCATTCCATCCTGATCTAACACCCTACATATACCATTCTTATCATAAAACACATGAACAATCCTTCAAAATACTCACTCCATCTCCTCACTCCATCACTACCTGTTATTGCTTCCCCTTTTGCTCCCATGTCTTTTGCACATATTTACCTCCTTCTAAAGCATCTTTTTATTCTCCCTAAAGTTTAAAGACACTCTCTCACCCCAACTCTCATTTGCCCTCTTTTTCCTAATAACCTACCACTTTCTCTTGTATATCTCCCTGTCATTTGCACTCCTTCCTTGTAAGTACTACCCAAATGCCTCTCTTTCCTCTTTCACAAGTATCTTTACTTCTTCATCCCACCACTCACTACCCTTTTTGATCTTCCCACCTCCCACCTTTTGCATGCCACATGGATCTCTTGCACATGCCATCACTGCTTCCCTAACTACCTCCCATTCCTCACCCATTCCCTCACATAAGTTACTCTCACCTTTTACCATTTTACACTCATTCCCTCCTAGTATTTCTTCACACAAGTCTCCTATCCAACCTCACTTACTCTCACCACTCTCATCTCTCTGACAATGTCTCCTCGTTTTTGAAAACTGTAAATCTTCACCCTCACCTCCACAAGGTAGTGATCAGACATCCCACCAGCTGTTCCTCTCAGCACATTTACATCCAAAAGTCTCTCTTTTATACACCTATCAATTAATATGTAATCTGATAGTGCCCCTGGATCATTTCTCCAACTCACATAGGTATACTTGTGTATATCTCTTTTTTAAACCAGGTATTCCCAATCACCAGTCTTTTTTCCAAACACAGCTCTACAAGCTCTTCACCATTTCCATTCGTAACACTGAATACCCCATGCACACCAGTTATACCCTCAACTGCCACATTACTTACCTTCGCATTTAAATCACCTATCACTAATCCCCGGTCTCATGCACCAAAACTTCTGACACACCCAGCTGCTCCCAAAACACTTACCTTTCATGATCTTTCTTCTCATAGCATAGGCACCAATAAGATATAATCACCATTTCTCTCCATCCACTTTCAGTTTTACCCCATCAGTCTAGAATTTACTTTCTTATACTCTGTCACACACTCCTACAACTCTTGCTTCAGGAGTAATGCCTTTCCTTCCTTAGTTCTTGTCCTCTCACCATCCCTTGACTTCACTCCCAGGACATTTCCAAACTAATCTTTCCCTTTACCCTTGAGCTTTGTTTCATTCAGAGCTGAAATATCTAGGTTTCTTTCCTCAAACATACTACCTGTCTCTCCTCTCTTCTCATCTTCATTTCATCCACAGACATTCAGACACCCCAATCTGAGCCTTCGAGGAAGATGAGCATTCCCTGTTTGACTCCTTATGATTCTTTTTAGAAAATGAAGTACATTGAAAGTCCTACCTAGTCAATATCACAGTCACCCCCCTTAAGAAATCAACTGAATATCATGTGCTCCAACTGCTTTGCCACATTTCATCTTGCACAAGGTTTGAATTGTCTCCTCCCTTCATCAAACCTCTTGTCATACCTCTCTTACTTCACATTCCTCTCTAACCCAATCACCGTTACATGTACCACTCCAATCATCAAATACAATCAGCAGTCCTTTTAAATACTCAGTCCATCTATACTTCACGTCATCACTACCTGTTACCACTTCCTCATTTGCCCCCTTTACTAATGTTCCCATTTGTCTTTATTTTTATTACAGTTAACTTCTTTCTAAAACATCTACATATTTTCCCTGAGGTTTAGTGATGTTCATCCCGTCTCTCATTTGCCCAGTTTTTCAGCCATACACCTTGCTCTTCATCTCCTGCCACTTTCTCTATTGCAATGAAAGTCATGTCATGTGAAATTTGGTGAAAAAATATGCTGAAAGGCTAAATGTTTGATGAATAAATGAAACAATTTAGTCTCATGTATTCCAGACTGCTACTTTAATTTGATATTATGACATGTTTCCCCATCTCTGCTCTCTCATTTACCCCCATGTTAGCATAGTTGCTTTTCAGTTTTTTTTTTTTATTTTGCTTTGTCGCTGTCTCCCGCGTTTGCGAGGTAGCGCAAGGAAACAGACGAAAGAAATGGCCCAACCCACCCCCATACACATGTATATACATACACGTCCACACACGCAAAAATACATACCTATACATCTCAATGTACACATATATATACACACACAGACACATACATATATACCCATGCACACAATTCACACTGTCTGCCTTTATTCATTTCCATCGCCACCTCGCCACACATGGAATACCATCCCCCTTCCCCCTCATGTGTGCGAGGTAGCGCTAGGAAAAGACAACAAAGGCCCCATTCGTTCACACTCAGTCTCAAGCTGTCATGCAATAATGCCCGAAACCACAGCTCCCTTTCCACATCCAGGCCCCACACTACTTTCCATGGTTTACCCCAGACGCTTCACATGCCCTGATTCAATCCACTGACAGCACGTCAACCCCGGTATACCACATCGATCCAATTCACTCTATTCCTTACCCTCCTTTCACCCTCCTGCATGTTCAGGCCCCGATCACACAAAATCTTTTTCACTCCATCTTTCCACCTCCAATTTGGTCTCCCACTTCTCCTCGTTCCCTCCACCTCCGACACATATATCCTCATGGTCAATCTTTCCTCATTCATTCTCTCCATGTGCCCAAACCATTTCAAAACACCCTCTTCTGCTATCTCAACCACTCTCTTTTTTATTTCCACACATCTCTCTTACCCTTACATTACTTACTCGATCAAACCACCTCACACCACACATTGTCCTTAAACATCTCATTTCCAGCACATCCACCCTCATGGGCACAACTCTATCCATAGCCCACTGCCTTGCAACCATACAACATTGTTGGAACCACTATTCCTTCAAACATACCCAATTTTGCTTTCCGAGATAATGTTCTCAACTTCCACACATTCTTCAAGGCTCCTAGGATTTTCGCCCCCTCCCCCACCCTATGATTCACTTCCGCTTCCATGGTACCGTCCGCTGCCAGATCCACTCCCAGATATCTAAAACACTTTACTTCCTCCAGTTTTTCTCCATTCAAACTTACCTCCCAGTTGACTTGACCCTCAACCCTACTGTACCTAATAACCTTGCTCTTATTCACATTTACTCTTAACTTTCTTCTTTCACACACTTTACCAAACTCAGTCACCAGCTTCTGCAGTTATATATGAGTTTTGAAGTCAGTTCTCCTCCTTGAATAGGCTTATAGTCCTTTCATATGGTAGACATTATGAACTGTGGTTAATTGTCATATTGTGTTAGTGATTTCAAAGTAAATTTACAACATTTACTATATAGAGGGATGCAGTTATTATAATAGCTGGATTATTTTTTCAAATCGGCAAACTGAACCCCACAGCATGCCCTATATGACCATTAACTTGCCAGGACATCTTTGATAGACTGGAATTTGTGAATTTTTTTAAGTTTGCTATTTACTTGCTTGAAAGCTATTACAGAGCTTGCATTGGCAGGCAAATGTTTGGTTTATAGTGGCACCCTGATACTTTTTTTTTTGAGAGGGCCAGTGTTGTCAACAGCTATCTATAACTTAAGCTACAAACAGATGTATGGTTAATAGACAGCATTAGAGTAATTTTAGGTCTTTTGAGAGCAGCAAATGATTGCCTAGACTTAGTGGAACATCCACAGATATCTGGCCTGACTTTTGGAAGCCTCAAACCTCAGACCAAAGCTTTCTGGCCAGACTTGTCGAAGCCTTGAAGCTCTGGCCAAGGATATCTAAGCCCCACCACCAAACCAGTCACTCTGCTACCTCCCTGAAATGGGAAAAATGAAACAAAAAATAAAACACTCTTTTACTGTAATATGGTTTACATGTAACTGCTATCACACTCAATTTACTCCCACACAACATGCATCTTAGCCACCACCACACCACTACATATCACCATCCCTAGACTAACACAACATACCCCCATTAAACACCAGCATGAAACTGCGCTACCTCTTAAGTTATCCTCAGCTTCCTGCAGTGACATCTTGGAGCCTTCCACACATTGACTCTACAAGATGCCGAATATCGTCCAGTTGTAATTGAAGCTTCTCCCTTAACTCCTTAATGTACCTGGACAAATCTCTTAGATTTCGGCTGTCACATCCTGGCCACTGTTTACTCACATAGGCCTATAAGATCTCTATTGGATCTTGTAGGCCAGTCAAGGAGTGTCTCCTCAAAATATGGCACAAACCAGTCTCTTACAATTCATGCATTGTGGATAGCTATGGCTGCTATCTTGAGCCAAATAAATGTGAAATATTTCTCCCTTTGCAAAATGGTATTAGAACATCTTCCAAGATTTTAACTTATTTCTCAGATGTGAGAAGGCACTCTGTCTTGGCCAGCTGCCCTACACTCTGCCTATGATGCAGCTACTCCTGTGAGACTATAACATTTTCATCTTCATTTCTGCTTATAAAGATAGTTGAAGTTAGGGTATAAAAGAACACTGGAGAGAACAGTATGTTTGTAGTAGTTGTAGTGATAAAAGGACTGACAAAAGATTACCTGCTTACTAAGACAACATGATAAAACATCCAATTAATTGTCAGGAAAATGATGCACTGAATGAGGTAAGAACATCAAGCAAAAATCAACATTGCTAAATGATAATTTGCTTTAATCATACATTAATTTACCTTGTGTTAACTCTTCATACACAGCATGGTCGTAAACTCTGAGAAAAACACCTTGTCAAAATATGACACTTTGCCAAAACTCAAGTGGCATCACGGCATACTGTCTTGCGAATGCTAATCCATCCTCTTTGTGTCTGTGTTAAGGCAGGTTTCTCAGCTGTATGCTGCATTCTAGCTGTAACATGTCCCTTATGGTATAAGTGCAGCTCGTACGGTTAACCTTCCATCGTAGTGGCAATTTCTTGGTCATGTAATGGTGTTTTAACATGAGAGCAACTTGAACAGTAATAGTTCACCATTCTACCTTCCTCCCAAAATTACTGAATCCCCCTTTCTACCATTCTTCTGCTCAGATGGGATGTTTTTGTTACAAGTTTAGGATCCTCTCCCTCAAAGTAAAGGAATATCATACCACCTCCCATCTCCAAAGTATGTCATAGGTGGTAGTTGGTAGGGAGCTTGTGACCAGGCAGGTATATTACCAGCTCTGTCCTGGGTATCGGTAGAGTTGGTGACAACTGGGTAGTGAGCCAGCACTTCAGTGTTTGTAAAGTTACACTCTTCTGACCAAGGTTGGTATTTTTTTTTGCCTCACCCATGTATGGACTACTGGCATTCTGTCCAGAAACATTTACTCTCTCCTTATCATACATAACACTTGACAACACTTAACTTACACAGCTCATTCTTCATAACTCTAGGTTTTCTTTTGGTAAGCACTATGTGCTAGCCCTGCCTTTTGGCAAAATGGTAGGAGCAGTATATAGAAGTGGTAGGTCGAAACATAGGTAGAAGTAGAAGGTAGACACATTAGATAGAAGTAATTGGTAAGAGCATTGGGCAGGAGCGTTAGGTAGAAGTAGTCAGTAAGAGCCTCTACAAACGCTGCACTAGACTTGCCCTCAGCCAGTTACCTGTTAAGGGTGAGGCACTGAAGTTCATTAGTTATGGAGAGACTATTGCCATGGTCACCCCAGTGAGGGAGTTCCTGAAGGTAACAGTTTTAGAGATATAGATAGATGGATAGATAGACATAGGTTTACCTGGTGTTCTGTGCACAAGTGTAAATTTAAATGACCAGGCAACCATTGCCTGATTGATTGTGGTTCATAGTCTTCCTCATACCAGACCCACCAAGTTCAGTTGAACCCTTATCTGATCATCAGCAGTTATTTAGCAGTTATTTATTTATTTATTTATTTTGCTTTGTCGCTGTCTCCAGCATTAGCGAGGTAGCGCAAGGAAACAGACGAAAGAATGGCCCAACCCGCCCACATATACATGTATATACATACATGTCCACACACGCACAATATACATACCTATACCTCTCAATGTACACATATATATACACACACAGACATATACATATATACACATGTACATAATTCACACTGTCTGCCTTTATTTGTTCCCATCGCCACCTCGCCACACATGGAATAACAACCCCCTCCCCCCTCGTGTGTGAGGTAGCGCTAGGAAAAACACCAAAGGCCCCATTCGTTCACACTCAGTCTCTAGCTGTCATGCAATAATGCACCGAAACCACAGCTCCCTTTCCACATCCAGGCCCCACAGTACATTCCATGGTTTACCCCAGACGCTCACATGCCCTGGTTCAATCCACTGACAGCACGTCGACCCCGGTATACCACATTGTTCCAATTCACTCTATTCCTTGCACGTTTTTCACCATCCTGCATGTTCAGGCCCCGATCACTCAAAATCTTTTTCACTCCATCTTTCCACCTCCAATTTGGTCTCCCACTTCTCGTTCCCTCCACCTCTGACACATATATCCTCTTGGTCAATCTTTCCCCACTCATTCTCTCCATGTGACCAAACCATTTCAAAACACCCTCCTCTGCTCTCCCAACCACACTCTTTTTATTTCCACACATCTCTCTCACCTTTACATTACTTACTCGATCAAACCACCTTACACCACATACTGTCCTCAAACATCTCATTTCCAGCACATCCACCCTCCTGCGCACAACTCTATCCATAACCCAAGCCTCGCAACCATACAACATTGTTGGAACCACTATTCCTTCAAACATCCCATTTTTGCTTTCTGAGATAATGTTCTCAACTTCCACACATTCTTCAAGGCTCCCAGAATTTTCGCCCCCTCCCCCACCCTATGATTCACTTCCGCTTCCATGGTACCATCCGCTGCCAGATCCACTCCCAGATATCTAAAACACTTCACTTCCTCCAGCTTTTCTCCATTCAAACTTACTTCCCAATTGACTTGACCCTCAACCCTACTGTACCTAATAACCTTGCTCTTATTCACATTTACTCTTAACTTTCTTCTTTCACACACTTTACCAAACTCAGTCACCAGCTTCTGCAGTTTCTTACATGAATCAGCCATCAGCGCTGTATCATCAGCGAACAACAACTGACTCACTTCCCAAGCTCTCATCCACAACAGACTGCATACTTGTCCCTCTTTCCAAAACTCTTGCATTCACCTCCCTAACAACCCCATCCATAAACAAATTAAACAACCATGGAGACATCACACACCCCTGCCGCAAACCTACATTCACTGAGAACCAATCACTCTCCTCTCTTCCTACACGTACACATGCCTTACATCCTCGATAAAAACTTTTCACTGCTTCTAACAACTTGCCTCCCACACCATATATTCTTAATACCTTCCACAGAGCATCTCTATCAACTCTATCATATGCCTTCTCCAGATCCATAAATGCTACATACAAATCCATTTGTTTTTCTAAGTATTTCTCGCATACATTCTTCAAAGCAAACACCTGATCCACACATCCTCTACCACTTCTGAAACCACACTGCTCTTCCCCAATCTGATGCTCTGTACATGCCTTCACCCTCTCAATCAACACCCTCCCATACAATTTACCAGGAATACTCAACAAACTTATACCTCTGTAATTTGAGCACTCACTCTTATCCCCTTTGCCTTTGTACAATGGCACTATGCAAGCATTCCGCCAATCCTCAGGCACCTCACCATGAATCATACATACATTAAATAACCTTACCAACCAGTCAACAATACAGTCACCCCCTTTTTTAATAAATTCCACTGCAATGCCATCCAAACCTGCTGCATTGCCGGCTTTCATCTTCCGTAAAGCTTTTTTTTACCTCTTCTCTATTTACCAAATCATTTTCCCTAACCCTCTCACTTTGCATACCACCTCGACCAAGATATCCCACATCTGCCACTCTATCATCAAACACATTCAACAAACCTTCAAAATACTCACATCACCACTACTTGTTATCACCTCCCCATTAGCCCCCTTCACTGAAATTCCCACTTGCTCCCATGTCTTACGCACCTTATTTACCTCCTTCCAAAACATCTTTTTATTCTCCCTAAAATTTAATGATACTCTCTCACCCCAACTCTCATTTGCCCTCTTTTTCACCTCTTGCACCTTTCTCTTGACCTCCTGCCTCTTTCTTTTATACCTCTCCCACTCATTTGCATTTTTTCCCTGCAAAAATCGTTCAAGTGCCTCTCTCTTCTCTTTCACTAATAATCTTACTTCTTCATCCCACCACTCACTACCTTTTCTAATCAACCCACCTCCCACGCTTCTCATGCCACAAGCATCTTTTGCGCAAGCCATCACTGCTTCCCTAAATACATCCCATTCCTCCCCCACTCCCCTTACCTCCTTTGTTCTCACCTTTTTCCATTCTGTACTCAGTCTCTCCTGGTACTTCCTCACACAAGTCTCCTTCCCAAGCTTACTTACTCTCACCACTCTCTTCACCCCAACATTCTCTCTTCTTTTCTGAAAACCCCCACATATCTTCACCTTTGCTTCCACAAGATAATGATCAGACATCCCTCCAGTTGCACCTCTCAGCACATTAACATCCAAAAGTCTCTCTTTCGTGCGTCTATCAATTAACACGTAATCCAATAACGCTCTCTGGCCATCTCTCCTACTTACATACGTATACTTATGTATATCTCGCTTTTTAAACCAGGTATTCCCAATCACCAGTCCTTTTTCAGCACATAAATCTACAAGCTCTTCACCATTTCCATTTACAACACTGAACACTCCATGTATACCAATTATTCCCTCAACTGCCACATTACTCACCTTTGCATTCAAATCACCCATCACTATAACCCGGTCTTGTACATCAAAACCACTAACACACTCATTCAGCTGCTCCCAAAACACTTGCCTCTCATGATCTTTCTTCTCATGCCCAGGTGCATATGCACCAATAATCACCCATCTCTCTCCATCAACTTTCAGTTTTACCCATATCAATCTAGAATTTACTTTCTTACACTCTGTCACATACTCCCACAACTCCTGATTCAGGAGTAGTGCTACTCCTTCCCTTGCTCTTGTCCTCTCACTGACCCCTGACTTTACTCCCAAGACATTCCCAAACCACTCTTCCCCTTTACCCTTTAGCTTCATTTCACTCAGAGCCAAAACATCCAGGTTCCTTTCCTCAAACATACTACCTATCTCTCCTTTTTTCTCATCTTGGTTACATCCACACACATTTAGACACCCCAATCTGAGCCTTCGAGGAGGATGAGCACTCTTCGCGTGACTCCTTCTTCTGTTTCCCCTTATAGAAAGTTAAAGTACAAGGAGGGGAGGGTTTCTGGCCCCCCGCTCCTGTCCCCTTTAGTCACCTTCTACGACACGTGAGGAATGCGTGGGAAGTATTCTTAATCCCCTATCCCCAGGGATAGGGGATTAAGAATAGCAGTTAGATTAGCAGGATTAAGAATTAGCAGTTATTCAGGAATTTAGGTTTGCCAACCATGAGTATGTAACTGTGGTAGGTCTCTAACAGTATTTCACAAATTACATTTAATCCTTGAACAAAGCAGCAACATGACTTTTGTCTGCAAAGTAGTGACATGACTTTGTCTATCATTGCACATTTTCCAAACATTTACACTCCTTCCCTGTAAATATCACCCATACACCTCTATTTACTCTTTCACTAGTAACTTTACTAAATTATACCACCACTCATTACCCTTTCTAACTTGCACACCTGCCCATATACATGCATTCTGCCAATCCTTAGGCACATCTCAATTGAAAATCCTGACTAACCACTCAACAATAAAATCACCCCCTTTCTTAAGAAATTCAACTACAGTGCCATCCACTCCACCCACCTTACTACATTTCATCATTTCACCACCTGTTTTCACCAAAACATATGTCATGACTTTCACTTTGCATACCTTCCAACCCAAAATCCTACATTTGCCATAAAACATTCATCAGTCCTTCAGAGCTCTCATTTGATCTCCTCTTCATCTCACCTGTTACCATTTCCCATTTGACTGATATTCCAATTTGTTCCATTTCTTACATTAGTAACCTTCCTGAACACCTTATTCTGCTGGAAGTTGCCTGATTCTTGCTCACCTCATCTCTCCCCTGCCCTCTTTTTCAGAAAAACTCCTGCACCATCCTCTTGACCCCATGCCACTTTCTCTTGTACATCTCTCAGTTGCTTGTACACCTTCCCTATAAGTACTGACCTTACACCTCTCTTTTTCTCTCTCATTAGCAACATAACTTTGTCGTTCCACTACTCAGTATCCTTTCTTCCCTGCCCTTTTTCCACATTTCACACTTCTCTCACATGTCAGCTGTGCTTCCCTAAATACGTCCCATTTTTCATGTACTCCCAAAGTTTCATTTTCTTTTACCCTTTGCCATTCTGTACTCAGTCTCACCTGATATTACTTCTCATAAGTCTTTTTCCAAGCTCACTTCACCACTCTCTTTTCACCCATATTATTTCCCCTTTTCCAAGAACCTCTACAAATTTACACCTTCTCGTCCTCCAGGTAATAATCAGACATTCTACCAGCTGGTCCTCTTTGTGCATTCACATCCTATAGTCTCTCTCTTTTGCATGTCCATCAATTAGTACATAACCCATTTACTGCTTATATCCCATATATGGGATGTATCACCTCCAGGAAGTGACCAAGAGTTCCTCATGTGTGGGATCTCATTTTTGGTAAGTCCTTGCACAGCTGTATTAGAGTTAATCATTTGCTTTCACATTGTGTCATATCAGAGGGTATTTTCATCAATTAATCCATAGCTTTTCCCACTTGTGTGGCCAGTAACCAGCACAGTGATAAAGCATAACATACAACAGCTTTACTTCATGCGAGTATTACATGGACTATTACAAAGTATTACATGGACTTATTAGATATGCTTAACTCAAACATTTTAGAGGAGAGTGATAGGGAATTAAGTGGATGTAGTTTTATTAAGATATGGAAGAATGAAGGCAGGAGAAAGAAAATTGTGCATTGCCGGCAGTGAGGATGAAGATGATTCCAGTCACAGTGATCAGGGAGGTATATTACCAGCACTACCCTCTTGGGTATTGGGAGGGTTGGTGATGGCTGCATAGTGAGCTAGCACTTCAGTGGTTGTTAAGTTACACTCCTCTAACATAGATAATTGTCTTCTTTCTGCCTCACCTACACATGGACTATTGGCATTCTGTGTACAATCATACAATCTCTCTGTCATACATGATATGACGACATTTAATTCACTCAACTCATTCTTTGTAACTAGATTTTCCTGCAGTGAGCACTTTGCACTAGCCCTACCTTTTGACGAAATGGTATGAGCAATAGGCAGAAGTAGTGTGTAGGAATATTTAGGCAGGAGCAATAGGAGGGTGGATATGTTGGAAATGAAATGTTTGAGGATAATACATGGTGTGAAGGTTTGATCGAGTAAGTAATGAAAGGGTAAGAGAGATGTGTGGAAATGAAAAGAGGGTTGTTGAGAGAGCAGAGGAGTGTGTGTTGAAATGGTTTGGACATAGGGAGAAAATGAGTGAAGAATGGTTGACAAAGAGGATATACGTGTCAGAGGTGGAGGGAACAAGGAGAAGAGGGAGACCAAATTGGAGGTGGAAGGATGAAGTGAAAAAGATTTTGAGCAACTGGGGGCCTGAATATACAGGAGAGTGATAGGCATGCAAGGAATAGAGTTAATTGGAACGATGTGGTATGCTGGAGTTGACATGCTGTCAATGGACTGAACCAGGGCATTTGAAATGTCTGGGATAAACCTATGGAATGGTGTGTGGGGCCTGGGTATGGATAGATAGCTGCAGTTTTGGTGCATTACACATGACAGCTAGAAACTGGGTGTGAATGAATATGGTCTTTTTTGTCTGTTTACCTGGTGCTACCTCACTGAAGCAAGGGGTAACGTTGCTGTTTCCTGTGTGGCAGGGTAGCACCTGGAACGGTTGAAGGCAGGCAAGTATGAATATGTACATGTTTTGGACAATCACATGTTTACCTAATGGCGTCCTAGCTTCGTCTCTTCAATGTATATCAACTGACTGTTATATTTCTCTCTTGTGTCTCCCGTGATGATGTGATTATTACACGAAAGTGCACTTGGGAACTTTTCGTATTTCATTTTCCCCGTGGACTCATAGGAATATATATATACATGCATGTATATGTGCATATATGGGCATTAATGTATATATAGGGCAAGTCACTTGGGAGGTAAGTTTGAATGGAGAAAAATTGGAGGAAGTGAAGTGTTTTAGATATCTGGGAATGGATTTGGCAGCGGATGGAACCATGGAAGCGGAAGTGAATCATTGGGTGGGGGAGGGGGCGAAAATTCTGGGAGCATTGAAGAATGTGTGGAAGTTGAGAACATTATCTCGGAAAGCAAAAATGGTTATGTTTGAAGGAATAGTGGTTCCAACAATGTTATATGGTTGTGAGGCGTGGGCTATGGATAGAGTTGTGCGCAGGAGGGTGGAATTGCTGGAAATGAGATGCTTGAGGACAATATGTGGTGTGAGGTGGTTTGATCGAGTAAGTAATAATAGAGTAAGAGAGATGTGTGGTAATAAAAAGAGTGTGGTTGAGAGAGCAGAAGAGGGTGTTTTGAAATGGTTTGGTCGCATGGAGAGAATGAGTGAGGAAAGATTGACCAAGAGGATATATGTATCAGAGGTGGAGGGAACGAGAAGTGGGAGACCAAATTGGAGGTGGAAAGATGGAGTGAGAAAGACTTTGAGTGATCATGGCCTGAACATGCAGGAGGGTGAAAGGCGTGCAAGGAATAGAGTGAATTGGAACGATGTGGTATACCGGGGTCGATGTGCTGTCAGTGGATTGAACCAAGGCATGTGAAGTGTCTGGGGTAAACCATGGAAAGTTCTGTGAGGCCTGGATGTGGAAAGGGAGCTGTGGTTTCGGTGCATTATTACATGACAGCTAGAGACTGAGTGTGAACGAATGTGGCCTTTGTTGTCTTTTCCTAGCACTACCTCGCACACAAGGGTGGAGGGGGTTGTTATTTCATTGTGGCGGGGTGGCAATGGGAATGAATAAAGGCAGACAGTATGAATTATGTACATGTGTATATATGTATATGTCTGTGTGTGTATATATCTATATGTATACGTTGAGATGTATAGGTATGTATATGTGCATGTGTGGACGTGTATGTATATACATGTGTATGGGAGTGGGTTGGGCCATTCTTTCGTCTGTGTCCTTGCGCTAGCTTGCTAATGCGGGAGACAGCGACAAAGCAAAATGAATAAATGAATATGTGCATGTGAGTGGATGGGCCATTCTTTGTCTGTTTCCTGGCACTACCTTGCTGACATGGGAAACAGCAATCAGGTATAATGAATAAATGTGATAAATAATTTAGGCAGGAGCAATAGGTCGAAGTAGTTGGTAGGAACATTAGGTAGAAGTCTTTACAAACACTTCACTATAATTGCCCTCTACCAGTGGCCTGTTAATGTGAGGCACTAAAGGCTAAGAATCGGCACTGGAGTTTATTTGTTATGGAGATTTTTGCTGTGGCCACCCCCTTGAGGGAGTTCCAATTGGGAATAGACATTAGAGATATAAGTAGATAGACACCTTTTTCCAGCACAAGATGATCCACAGATATCTGTGAATGAGAAAGTGAAGATCAGGGAGAAAGTAGAGGTATGGTGTAAGGAAGCTTGGAGAGGTAAAAGTGTTGGTAAGTGAGAAGAGTTATAGAAAAGAATGCAAGAAGAATGAAAGAAGGTTTTTAAGTCCACATCAAGGCTGGGCCTAATTAGAATAAAGAGAGTTTAATGAAAGGGAAAATGAAGAGACAAGGGAAAGTATTGACAAATTTTGAAGGTGAAAACCCTGTCTTAAAATGTGCTGGGTCATAGTTACTGGAAAAGATATTAGAGGTTAGGAAGTGCCGAACCTTCAAGGTTTAAGGAAAGATACTGTTATCAAAATGGCCCAGCGTTGAATGTATGAATGTACTTAAAATATTTAGAGAAAGATTATTAAAGGGTGTAGAATTAGTAGAGATACAAGGTTGTGAGATATATGGATAAAAGGAAAGACTACTAAAGGTTTTAGAATTAGTTATTAGATACAGGGTTGTGTGATAAAAGAATGATATGGGGAAATATGTGAAATAAAAGATGCTGTGGAAGAGAAGAAAAAGATACATGGCATATTGCTCATAAGGTATATACCAGTAGATTACCAAAGGAGGGAAGAATATAAAATGTGTAAGCTGAATTTTAAGAAGCTGACAGAAGAAAGCAAAGAGGGTAGATGAAGATTTTGGAAGAAAGTTGAGTGAAAGGTTTATGGAAAATAAACCGATCTGCAAGGAGGTGAAAAAGGAGAGAGGTGGACAGAAGAGTGGAAATGTAAATTTGAAAAGTAAGGAGATCAAAGGAAGGAAGTGAAAGGAAGATGGAAAGAGTATTTTGAAGAACTGATGAATGGGAGAGAAGGTAAGACTAGTTCTTACTTGAATGGGTATGGAGAATGGAAGGAAAAGGATACACGTGCTAGGCCTATAGCATGAAATAATGAGGTTGTAGGTAGGAAAGACCTGAAGTGGATGGGATTACAGTTGAAATGTTGAAGTATGGAGGAGAAAGTATGATAAAGTGGAAGCAGCAGATTGTACCTAAGGATTGGGTGAAAGTTATTATTGTTCCTTTATTCAAAGGAAAAGGTGTTAAAGATGTAGCAGTTTCAGAGGAATAAGTCTGTTAAGTGCACCAGGGGAAGTGTATGCAAGATTGATTGATTGACTGACAGAAGTGACTGAATGCAGAGTAAGTGAGGAGCAAGGGGGTTTTGTTTTAGGAAAGGTAAGGGATGTATGGATTAGATTTATGCCGTGAAAACGACTGAAAAAAGTATCAAATGAAAGATAACAAGCTGTATGCAGATTTTATGAATCTAGAGAAGGGGCATGAAGACTTAAGTGTAATGCTTTGTGGGATGTATTTAGGGTAAATGGGGTATGGGGACAGCTGTTGGATAGTGTGGAAGTCTCCCAGAAAAGAACAAATGCATGTGTAAGAGTGGATAGAGAGTTGAGCAAAAGCTTTGGTTTAGATTTTAGGCAGGGCTGTGTGATGTCACTTTGGCTTTTTGACATATGTATGGATGGAGCGACAAGAGAGATGAAAGCAAAATTAGAAAAACAGTTTCAGAGATGGAGTGTGGTGGTGAGATATGATGGCTAAAAACAAGCCTGTTTGTGGATAATACTGTGTTGTTTCCTGGATTGGAGTTGTGGAAGGTTGTATGTTTTATGATGTGTGTTTGCATAGGCAACTGAAAGTAAATATGAGTAAAAGTAAAGTAATCGTTTTTGAGATGAAACAGTGAAAAAATCAATTTTGCAAAGCTTTGCGCTGTTATTTAGTGAGAGAAGAAAGTTTATTAAAATGTGTTATAGATACTGGGGAGGAAGACTGGAAGAGGTGACAGAATTTAAGTATTTGGAAGCTATCTTGGGTAAGTTTGGTGATACAGAAGGAGAGTTAAAGGAGAGAGCAGTACATAGTAGAAGAGTCATTGGGTCCCTTCATAGGATAATGAAAGGTAGAGACATAAATGTTGAAGTGAAGAAGGGTTAAGAGACAGCATACCCCTCCCAAAACATGGATGTGGAATGAGTCAAGAATCCAGTTTGTGGAAATGAGCTATTTGAGAGGAACATATGGTATAACTTGATGGATTGAATAAAGAAATAATGGGGTGTATGTGAAATTTTGTATGGCAGGAAATGCAAAGGTAATAAATTGTGGATTGGTTGAGTGGATGAAATGTGGAAAGAATGTAAGATAGGGAATGTACAAGGAGAGTGTATGATGATATGATGAAAGGGGTTGGTGTGAGAGGAAGACTATCTGTGACAAGGGAAAAATATGGAAGAGTACTGAAGCAAGAGAAATAATAGAAGAACGTGTAGAAAGGGAGGCATTTAAGGACAGGGATAAGTGGACACTGTTTTGCCATGGCCACCCCCTTGCTGGGAGTTCCTGGAGGGAATGGGCATCAGAGATATTGATAGATAGATGGCAGAGGGAATGGTAACAGTTTTAGACTAGACAAACCCAGAAAGAACCAACAAATAAGTTCATACTTAAGAGATAATTAAGAATAATGGAAACAAACCTAGAATATTAACTTGAAACTTAAGTGATATATGAGACTTGATAAGTAAAGAAATTGAAAGAAATGTAGAAAATTATATTAAGATTTTATAGACGAACCTTTTATAGGTTAGAAAAATAAAGCAAATATGGTTGCAATAGTTAAGAAGGAATTTCAGTCAGTATCAAGATGTTCATGAATCAGAGATTCATGTCTTCTTGGAAAGACATAACTTAAGGTGATGATGTTGGCATTAATGAAACAATCAAAGATGCATTAGCTCTTTAGTGAAGATGGAGAAATTACTAGAAATTGAAGAGATAACAAGCAGAATGACTAATGTAAACAATTTGAAGAAAAATTCAAAAAGCAATTCAGTGTATAGAACACAAGGCATACATGCCATTCAGACTATTGAAAAATTTAGGAAAACTGTATATTGCTTTTACAGATAATTGATACAGGTTGAGCATCCTGGATCCAAAAATCCAAAACCTCAAATGCTTCAAAATCAAAACTTTTTAAGTGGTGACATGATGATTTATAAATGGGAAATTCCATGCCTAAACACATTATTTTTTCATTATGTTAATGCTATATCATATTTTTTCTTACTTTTAAGTACTCATGTGTGAATAAGTGTAAGAAAATTAATGCTTATCAGTAGCATATGAATTCAGTCAGGATTAAAAGTGATGTCAAACAACCACAAATTGACCGCCTGGGTGACATCTTAGCTTTCTCGTGGTTCTGTGTTACACAAACTTTGTTTCATATACAAAATTATCAAAAATGCTGTGTAAATTACCTCTTGGGTATGTGAAACATAATGGATTTTATGTTTAGACTTGGGTCCCATACCCAAGATAACTCTTTATGTATATGCAAATATCCCAAAAAATCCAAAAAAATCCAAAATCCTAAACAATTCTGGTCCCAGGCATTTCAGATGAGGCAAATTCAACCTGTAATTTTTCATAGCCTATGTATGAAAGGTAAATTGTGGTATACAGTGGACAGATATTTTACCTGAAACTAGATATGTATAATATAGACAAGGAAATTACAGCTGCCAATTAGAAGTATATAATCAAGAAAAGGTGACAAATTTTAGAGTTCAGACAAAGAAGATTGATCAACTTGTCAATAAATGCAGTGAAAATTATATTGAATACATACAAGAGAAATATGGAGAAAACAGTGAGTCAGATTAAGACAAAATAGTAATAGAGGTCAAATAGAAAAAAGTTTTAGAAATGCAATACAGAAATATGACTAAAGGATGACAGGAGACAAAAAGAAAGTGAAGAAAAATGAGGGGCATTGATAAAGTGAAAGCAATAAAACATGTACTATTTGAGAGGCAGGTACAAGAACTTTGACAAATATGAATATAATCACAGAATGTGATGTTTTAGTAAAGAGATATATGATTGTGTTCATACAGAAATATGTTGTAAATATGACAATGGAGTGCGCAAAAGATGCTTGTGGCATGAGAAGCGTGGGAGGTGGGTTGATTAGAAAGGGTAGTGAGTGGTTGGATGAAGAAGTAAGATTATTAGTGAAAGAGAAGAGAGAGGCATTTGGATGATTTTTGCAGGGAAAAAATGCAATTGAGTGGGAGATGTATAAAAGAAGAGACAGGAGGTCAAGAGAAAGGTGCAAGAGGTGAAAAAGAGGGCAAATGAGAGTTGGGGTGAGAGAGTATCATTAAATTTTAGGGAGGAATAAAAAGATGTTCTGGAAGGAGGTAAATAAAGTGCGTAAGACAAGGGAGCAAATGGGAACTTCAGTGAAGGACGCTAATGGGGAGGTGATAACAAGTAGTGGTGATGTGAGAAGGAGATGGAGTGAGTATTTTGAAGGTTTGTTGAATGTGTTTGATGATAGAGTGGCAGATATAGGGTGTTTTGGTCGAGGTGGTGTGCAAAGTGAGAGGGTTAGGGAAAATGATTTGGTAAACAGAGAAGAGGTAGTAAAAGCTTTGCGGAAGATGAAAGCCAGCAAGGCAGCAGGTTTGGATGTTATTGCAGTGGAATCTATTAAAAAAGGGGGTGACTGTATTGTTGACTGGTTGGTAAGGTTATTTGATGTATGTATGAGTCATGGTGAGGTGCCTGAGGATTGGCGGAATGCGTGCATAGTGCCATTGTACAAAGGCAAAGGGGATAAGAGTGAGTGCTCAGATTACAGAGGTATAAGTTTGTTGAGTATTCCTGGTAAATTATATTGGAGGGTATTGATTGAGAGGGTGAAGGCATGTACAGAGCATCAGATTGGGGAAGAGCAGTGTGGTTTCAGAAGTGGTAGAGGATGTGTGGATCAGGTGTTTGCTTTGAAGAATGTATGTGAGAAATACTTAGAAAAGCAAATGGATTTGTATGTAGCATTTATGGATCTGGAGAAGGCATATGATAAGAGTTGATAGAGATGCTCTGTGGAAGGTATTAAGAATATATGGTGTGGGAGGCAAATTGTTAGAAGCAGTGAAAAGTTTTTATCGAGGATGTAAGGCATGTGTACGTGTAGGAAGAGAGGAAAGTGATTGGTTCTCAGTGAATGTAGGTTTGCGGCATGGGTGTGTGATGTCTCCACGATTGTTTAATTTGTTTATGGATAGGGTTGTTAGGGAGGTGAATGCAAGAGTTTTGGAAAGAGGGGCAAGTATGAAGTCTGTTGTGGATGAGAGAGCTTAGGAAGTGAGTCAGTTGTTGTTCGCTGATGATACAGCGCTGGTGGCTGATTCATGTGAGAAAGTACAGAAGCCGGTGACCGAGTTTGGTAAAGTGTGTGAAAGAAGAAAGTTAAGAGTAAATGTGAATAAGAGCAAGGTTATTAGGTACAGTAGGGTTGAGGGTCAAGTCAATTGGGAGGTAAGTTTGAATGGAGAAAAACTAGAGGAAGTAAAGTGTTTTAGATATCTGGGAGTGGATCTGGCAGTGGATGAAACCATGGAAGCGGAAGTGAATCATAGGGTGGGGGAGGGGGCGAAAATCCTGGGAGCCATGAAGAATGTGTGGAAGTTGAGAACATTATCTCGGAAAGCAAAAATGGGTATGTTTGAAGGAATAGTGGTTCCAACAATGTTGTATGGTTGTGAGGCATGGGCTATGGATAGAGTTGTGCGCAGGAGGGTGGATGTGCTGGAAATGAGCTGTTTGAGGACAGTGTGTGGTGTGAGGTGGTTTGATTAAGTAAGTCATGTAAGGGTAAGAGAGATGTGTGGAAATAAAAAGAGCGTGGTTGAGAGAGCAGAAGAGGGTGTTTTGAAATGGTTTGGGCACATGGAGAGAATGAGTGAGGAAAGATTAACCAAGAGGATGTATGTGTCGGAGGTGGAGGGAACGAGGAGAAGTGGGAGACCAAATTGGAGGTGGAAAGATGGAGTGAAAAAGATTTTGAGTGATCGGGGCCTGAACATGCAGGAGGGTGAAAGGCAGGCAAGGAATAGAATGAATTGGATTGATGTGGTATACCGGGGTTGACGTGCTGTCAGTGGATTGAATCAGGGCATGTGAAGCGTCTGGGGTAAACCATGGAAAGTTCTGTGGGGCCTGGATGTGGAAAGGGAGCTGTGGTTTCGGGCATTATTGCATGACAGCTAGAGACTGATTGTGAACGAATGGGGCCTTTGTTGTCTTTTCCTAGTGCTACCTCGCACACATGAGGGGGGAGGGGGATGGTATTCCATGTGTGATGAGGTGGCGATGGGAATGAATAAAGGCAGACAGTGTGAATTGTGTGCATGGGTATATATGTATGTGTCTGTGTGTGTATATATATTTGTACATTAAGATGTATAGGTAGGTATATTTGCGTGTGTGGACGTGTATGTATATACATGTGTATGTGGGTGGGTTGGGCTATTTATTTCGTCTGTTTCCTTGCGCTACCTCGCAAACGCGGGAGACTGCGACAAAGCAAAATAAATAAAAATAAAATGACAAATGTATGTCTGTGCACCCACAACCCGACATAAACTTTATGAATGATCAAGGGCGGAAGAGAAGGGAGAAGTGGACATTTAATCATCCAGTATCAAAGGAAAATGATGAAAATTTGAGATTCAGTATAGGAAACAATGAAAAGGCAATAACAATAAAGGAAAGAAATGAGTAACCATAACTATGAAGAAAGACATACAAACAGATCTGAACAAAGATTGAAACCAGTTAATGGAAACCAAATAAGGAAATTGTTGAACAAATATATATTTAAGATTGAGAAATCAGGATATCACCACAGGTGCAACACAAACTTGAAATCAAGAATGGCCGAATTATGATTATAGAAATTTCATTCAACTAGAACACTAGATAGGTGTGATTGCATGAATCAGTATTGGAGCATGAAAAACACAATAAAACAAAACGAGAAATAGATGGAATGAGAACTATACCAGTGATTACCCATAAAATGACTACCATGAAAATCTAACTAACCAATTGAATTATTTCTTTACAGAACCAAATTGAAGTTCAAGCAGAAATTGGAAGAGAATGACATTAAAATCACACTGCATGATTAAGATGAAGAACATGTAACAATGGAAATATAGTTAACCATAATAGAAATTTTAAAAAAAAAAGATCATCTGAAGACTAATTTAAAAACAGAATCCTTGGAGGATAATGTATTTTTTCATGCTTGATTGCAATTTCCCTGTTAATGAGGTAGCACCAGGAACAGCTGAAGGAAGGCCTCATCTGTCACATCCATTCTCTATCTGTCATGTGTAATGCACTGAAACTGCTGCTTTCTGTCCACAACCAGGTTCCACAGACCTTTCCATGGTTTATCCTGGGTGCTTTACATGCCCTGGTTCAGTCCATTAACAGCACATAGATACCAGTATGCCACATCATTCCAGTTCACTTTGCTCTATGTGCACCTTCCACCCTCTTGCATGTTCAAGCCCCAATCACTCCAAATCTTTGTCACTCCATCCTTTTACCTCCAGTTAGGTCTCCCCGTTCTCCTTGTTCCCTCCACTTCTGACACTTATATCCTCATTGTCAACCTTTCCTCACTTATTCTCTCCATATGTCCACATCATATCAACACACCCTCTCCTACTATCTCAGTCATGCTCTTCGTATTACCACAAATCTTTTTTATCCTTTCATTACTTACTTGATCAAACTACCTCACAAGTATAGTCCTCAAACATTTTATTTCCACTGCATCCACCCTCCTCTATACAACCCAATCAATAGCCCATGCCTTGCATCTGTATGATATTGTCAGGAGTATTATGCCTTCAAACATATGCAATTTTGCCCTCCCAGACAACATTCTCTCTTTCCACACTTTTTTCAGTACTCCCAAAACCTTTGCCCTCTCTTCTACCTCATGATTCACTTATTCTCTCATGCTGGCATTCATTCCCATATCCACTCCCTCATTCCCCAGTATCTATGACACTGCACTTCTTCCAATTCTTTTTTCCATTCAAACTCACACCCTGCTAAACCTAATAACCTTGCTTTTATTCATGTTTACTTCCAAACTCATTCACCAACTTCTGCAGTTTCTCACTTGAATCTATCATTGTTGCAGTATCATCAGCAAACAATAACTGACTCACTTCCCAGGCCCTTTCATCCCCTTCAGACTGCATACTCAACCCTCTCTCCAAGACTCACATTTACCTCCCTCACCACTTTACCCATAATTGAACAACCATGGTGACATCATACACCCTTGCCACAGACCAGCCTTCAGATGGAACCATTCACTGTCCTCTCTTCCTACTCGTACACATATCATACACCCTTGATAAAGACCTGTCACTGCTTCTAGCAGCTTTCATCCTGAACTATATATTTGTAAGACTCTCCACAAAGCATCTCAATCAACCCTGTCTTATGCTTTCTTCAGGTCCGTAAATGCCACATAAGATTCCATCTATTTTTCTAAGCATTTCTCACACACATTCTTCAAAGCAAACACCTAATCCACACATACTCTTTCACTTCTAAAACCACACTGCTCATCCCCAGTCTGATGCTTTGTACATGCCTTAGCCCTCTCAATCAATACCTTCCCATACAACTTACCATTTATACTCAATAAACTTATACTTTTGTAGTTTGAACACTTACCTGTATCCCCTATACCTTTGGTGCTATTCATGCATTCCACCAATCAACAGGCACTTCACAATGGTCCATACATGCATTGAAAATCCTTACTGACCAATCAATAACACAGTCACCCCCCTTTCTTAATAAATTCAATTGCAATACCATCCACTCCAGCTGCCTTGCTGTGTTTAATTTTCCACAAGGCATTAACCACCTCTTCTCTCTACCAAACCACTCTCCATGATTCTCTCACTTTGCATACCATCCAGACCCAAACACCCTACATATGCCACCCTATTATCAAACACATTTAAAAGTCCTTCAGAGTACTCACCCAATCTCCTCCTCACTTTATCTTTACCTATTATTATTTTTCCTATTTGTTCTCATCTTATGCACATTATTTACCTTCTTCCAAAATATCTTATTATTCTCTGTAAAGTTTACCGGTTCTCACTCACCCCAACTCTCATTTGCCCTCTTTTTCAACTTGCACTTTCCTCTTGACCTCCTGCTTTCTCCTGTACATCTCCCAATCATTTGCACTCCATCCCTCTAAATACTACCCAAATGCCTCTCTTTTCTCTTTCACTAGCAGCTTTACTTCATTCACTGCCCTCTCTCGTCTGCCCAACTCCCACCTTTTGCATGCCACATGCATCCCTCACCCACTCCCCTTGCTTTATTGACAATCACCTTTCACCATTTGAGGAATGTGTTTGAGAAATACTTCAAAAAATAGATTTTTTTTTTTTTTTTTTTTTTTTCCCGCTGTCTCCCACGTTTGCGAGGTAGCGCAAGGAAACAGACGAAAGAAATGGCCCAACCCACCCCCATACACATGTATACACATACGTCCACACACGCAAATATACATACCTACACAGCTTTCCATGGTTTACCCCAGACGCTTCACATGCCTTGATTCAATCCACTGACAGCACGTCAACCCCGGTATACCACATCGCTCCAATTCACTCTATTCCTTGCCCTCCTTTCACCCTCCTGCATGTTCAGGCCCCGATCACACAAAATCTTTTTCACTCCATCTTTCCACCTCCAATTTGGTCTCCCTCTTCTCCTCGTTCCCTCCACCTCCGACACATATATCCTCTTGGTCAATCTTTCCTCACTCATTCTCTCCATGTGACCAAACCATTTCAAAACACCCTCTTCTGCTCTCTCAACCACGCTCTTTTTATTTCCACACGTCTCTCACCCTTACGTTACTTACTCGATCAAACCACCTCACACCACACATTGTCCTCAAACATCTCATTTCCAGCACATCCATCCTCCTGCGCACAACTCTATCCATAGTCCACGCCTCGCAACCATACAACATTGTTGGAACCACTATTCCTTCAAACATACCCATTTTTGCTCTCCGAGATAATGTTCTCGACTTCCACACATTCTTCAAGGCTCCCAGAATTTTCGCCCCCTCCCCCACCCTATGATCCACTTCCGCTTCCATGGTTCCATCCGCTGCCAGATCCACTCCCAGATATCTAAAACACTTCACTTCCTCCAGTTTTTCTCCATTCAAACTCACCTCCCAATTGACTTGACCCTCAACCCTACTGTACCTAATAACCTTGCTCTTATTCACATTTACTCTTAACTTTCTTCTTTCACACACTTTACCAAACTCAGTCACCAGCTTCTGTAGTTTCTCACATGAATCAGCCACCAGCGCTGTATCATCAGCGAACAACAACTGACTCACTTCCCAAGCTCTCTCATCCCCAACAGACTTCATACTTGCCCCTCTTTCCAAAACTCTTGCATTCACCTCCCTAACAACCCCATCCATAAACAAATTAAACAACCATGGAGACATCACACACCCCTGCCGCAAACCTACATTCACTGAGAACTAATCACTTTCCTCTCTTCCTACACGTACACATGCCTTACATCCTCGATAAAAACTAGATGGATTTGTATATAGTATTTATGGATCTGGAGAAGGCATATGATAGGGTTGATAGTGATGCTTTGTGGATGATCTTAAGAGTATATGGTGTGGGAGGTAAGTTGTTAGAAGCAGTGAAAAGTTTTACCAAGGATGGAAAGCGTGTGTGTGAGTAGGAAGAGATGAGAGTGATTGGTTCCCAGTGAATGTTGGTCTGTGGCAGGGATGTGTGATGTCCCCATGGTTGTTTAATTTGTTTATGGATGGGGTGATTAGGGAGGGAAATGCAAGAGCTTTGGAGAGAGGGGCGAGTATGCAGTCTGTTGGGGATGAGAGGGCCTGGGAAGCGAGTCAGTTGTTGTTCGCCGATGATACGGCTCTGGTGGCTGATTCGAGTTTGAAACTGCAAAAGTTGATGACTTAGTTTAGAAAGGTATGTGAAAGGAGAAAGTTGGGAGTAAATGTGAATAAGAGCAAGGGTATTAGGTTCAATAGGGTTGAGGGACACATTAATTGGTATGTAAGTTTGAATGGAGAAAAATTGGAGTAAGTGAAGTGTTTTAGATATCTGGGAGTGGACTTAGCAGCGAATGGAAGCGGAAGTGAGTCACAGGGTGGGGGAAGGGGGGTGAAGGTTCTGGGAGCAATGAAGAATGTATGGAAGGAGAGAACATTATCTTGGAGAGCAAAATTGGGTATGTTTGAAGAAATAGTAGTTCCAACAATGTTATATGGTTGCGAGGCATGGGCTGTAGATAGGGTTGTGCGAAGGAGGGTGGATGAGTTGGAAATGAAATGTTTAAGGACAGTATGTGGTGTGAGGTGGTTTGATCAAGTAAGCAATGAAATGGTGAGAGAGATGTATGGAAATAAAAAGAGTGTGGTTGAGAGAGTGGAATAGGGTATGTTGATATGGATTGGACATATTGAGAAAATGAGTGAAGAAAGACTTACAAGAGAGGATGTATAGAGGTGGAGGGGACCAGGAGAAGCAGGAGACCATATTGTAGGTGGAAGGCTGGAATGAAAATTATTTTGAGTGATAGGAGCCTGAACATACAGGAGGGTGAAAGGCATGCAAGGAATAGAGTGAATTGGAACAACATGGTATACTGGGGTCGACATGCTGTCAGTGGACTGGACCAATGCATGTGAAACGTCTGGGGTAGACCATGGAAAGGTCTGTGGGGCAAACACCTGATCCACACATCCTCTACCACTTATGAAACCACACTGCTCTTCCCCAATCTGATGCTCTGTACATGCCTTCACCCTCTCAATCAACACCCTCCCATATAATTTCTTAGGAATACTCAACAAATTTATGCCTCTGTAGTTTGAATACTCACCTTTATCCCCTTGCCTTTGTACAGTGGCACTATGCACACAGTCTGCCAATCCTTAGACACTTCACCCTGATCCATACATACATTGAATATCCTTACCAACCAATCAGCAACACTGTCGCCCCTTTTTTAAGTAGATTCAACTGCAATACCATCCAAACCCACCGGTGATCTTGCCAGATTTCATCTTCCGCAAAGCT
This sequence comes from Panulirus ornatus, assembly GCF_036320965.1. NCBI lineage: Eukaryota > Metazoa > Arthropoda > Malacostraca > Decapoda > Palinuridae > Panulirus > Panulirus ornatus. The sequence continues at coordinate 39,389,071 of NC_092229.1, forward strand.
TTCACTACTTCTTCTCTCTTAACAAAACTTTTTCCCTGACCTTCTCACTTCACACACTACCCTTATCAAACTACCTTACATCTGCCACTCTATCATCAAACCTTCAAAATACTCTCTCCATATCCTTCTCATTTCATTACCTGTTATTACTTGCTCCATTCACCATTGTTCCCATTTGTTTTCTTGTCTTACACAAGTAATTTACCTCCTTCCAAAACGTCTTTTTATTCTCCCTAAACTTTAATGATTCTCTATCACCCCAACTTTTATTTGCCTTCTTTTTCAACCCTTGCACGTTCCTCTTGACCCCCTGCCGCTTTTTTTTTTTTTTTTTTTTTTTTGAGACATCTCCCAGTCATTTGCACTCCTTCCTTGTAAGTATCATCCAAATGCCTCTCTTTTCTCTCTCACTAACAACTTTATTTCTTCATTCTACCACTCACTACTCTTTCTAATCTGCCCATCTCCCACCTTTCTCATGCAACATGCCACCACTGCTTCCTTAAATACATCCCATTTCTCAGCCACTCCCCTCACATCATTTGCTCTTGCCTTTTGTCATTCTACACTCTACATTCTACACTCCTGGTACTTCCTCACGCGAGTGTTCATTCCAAGCTCTCTTACTCTGAACACTTTCTTCTCCCCAACATTCTTTCTTCTTTTTTGAAAACCTCTGCAAATCTTCACCTTTGCCTCCACAAGATGATGATCAGACATCCCTCCAGCTGCTCCTCTCAGCACATTAACATCCAAAAGCCTTTTTTACATGCCTATCAATTAACACGTAATCCAATGATGTCTTTTGACCATCTCTCCTACTCCTATACGTATAATTGTGTATGTCTCTCTTTTTAAACCAGGTATTCCAATCACCATTCTTTTTTCAGCACAAATCCTCAAGCACTTCACCAATTCCTTTCACAGCACTGAATACCCCCTGTGCACCAATTATACCCTTAACTGCCTCATGAGTCACCTTCACATTGAAATCACCCATCACTAATACCCAGTCTTATGCACCAAAACTGCTGATACACTCACTCAGCTGCTCCCAAAACACTCTCATGATCTTCCTTCACATGACCAGTTGCATAAGCACCAATAATCACCTATCTGTTTTCACCCACTTTCAGTTTTACCCACATCAATCTATAATTTGCTTTCTTACACTATCACACACTGCCACAACTGCTTCAGTAGTAGTGCCACTCCTTCCCTAGCTCTTGTCCTCTCACCAACCCCTGACTTTACTCCCAAGACGTTTCCAAACCATTCTCTCGACTTTACCCTTGAGTTTTATTTCACTCAGAGCTAGAATATCCAGGTTTCTTTCGTCAAACATACTACCTATCTCTCCTTTCTTCTCATCTTGGTTACATCCACACACATTCAGACACCCCAATCTCAGCCTTCAAGGAGGATGAGCACTCTCTGCTTGACTCCTGTTTCCTCTTTTAGAAATTGAAATACAAGGAGGGGAGGGTTTCTAGCCCCCTGCCCCTGCCCCCTTCAGTGTTGAGAAATAAACATAGAGAGAATTTACAAGCAAAATTGAGGTTATTTAGTAGGTGGTACTACCGTCTTGATTGAGAAGTGTTAGATTGGTGCCTGGAACCATCTTACACTCTCCATGTCTGGATTGCTGGTCTTACTTTTTGTCTCATCCAAACGGGAATACTGGGTTAGTCCTGCCATCTTCTTACAAGCACCATACACCTACTCACACTTTGCTTATTATTGTTACTTTTTTCACATAGGCACTTTCTCCAATTCCTTTCCACTCAAACACTTTTAAGTATCATCATGACTTCAAATCTATGGCCCCCTAATCCCTGGCATCATAGGGTGCTAAGAATCTCCGGGTCTCTGCCTGACTCTACCACCACTGAGAGGGAGGGCTCTGGCAGTAGTAGAACTGGCCCCTCCCATGACCTTTCCCTCTTTGTTAGACCTTTTTCTATTCACTATACCAACATTTGTGGTCTCTCTAGAAACCTATCCTCAGTTGAACACCATCTGTCTAGTACCTCTCCTAATATCTTAATTCTGTCTGAGACACAGTTGTCTAATGATGCTCTCACTAATCCCTTTTTCATATCTAATTTTAACCTCCACTCATTATTCCAGTTCATAGTTGGTGTTTGTGCTTATTCAAACATCACCACACCTACTGCATGCCTCAAGGACCTAGAGTCTTGAAACTCTGATGTTATGGGGCTCATGGTCTATCTCCTTATTTCTACACTTTTCCTCTGTTTCGCCTATTGCTCTCCAAAGTCTTCAAAATTTATATCTTTCTTTGACTATCAAAACTCTTGCCATGAGAGTACAACTTCCTCTTACCCACAAGCCGAGATCCTCTACCTCAGGGATTTCAATGTTCACCATGGGGAATGGTTGAATTCCTCCCATACAGGTGGTGGAGGGATGGAAGCCCTCATGTTCTCCATTCTCAATGATTTAGAGCAAATTATCACCCACCCTACCTATATTTTTGACTGCTGTGACTACTCTCCTAATATTTTGGATTTGTTTTTCACCTCTAGCCATCCTGCTGTAACTACACAATTTTGCCCCCCCAGTTAGTTCATAAATGAATCCATTCTAATGGCGCCTCCCCCTCCATCAGCCCCTTCTAAGCGTAAATATTGGCACTTCATCATAGCTGATTGGAATAACTTATGTAACTTTTTTCCTGACTTTCCTTGGCTAAATTACTGTTTCTTGTGTGGTGATACTTCAGTCTCTGCCAAACGCATAGCAGGGTTTATTCTTTCAGGAATGGAATAATTTTTCCTGTCTTCCTCCAAGACATCCTCTTCACCCAATCTATGGTTCAACTGTTCCTGTTCTGAGGCCATTCAGGCAAGGGATCAAGCATATTGGACAGGAAAAGCTCTCCTTCCTCTGACTCTTACTGCCATTAATCACTGTACACACGTTATCCATGAGGCAGAGTGTTCCTTTATTCAAAGGAAGTGTGATAACCTCTTCTTGTTATCTACTGATAAATTTTCCTGGTCTTTAGCTAAGGGCATCTCTAATAACTTCTGTCGCTCTACCTTTCCTTCACTTTTTGGCTCTGACGGTACCTTATCTGTCTCTGTCATAGACAAAGCAACTCTCTTTGGTTCCTGTTTCTTCTTTTAACTCCTCCTTGGATGACTCTTAACATTTTTTCACCTGATGCTCTTCTTCTTATTCCTATGCCCCTTCCCTTAAAATCTTAGGACTGTCTGGAAAGCACTTCTTTCTCTGGATGCAAGCAAGGCTTATGGTCCTAATGGCATCCATCCCCATATATTGAAAGAGTGTGTCTCTGAACTTGCAGCTGTACTTGCTCATCTTATGTTTCTGTTTAAAAGCCAAAATTTTTTCTTCTTGGAAGCATGCATTGATACATCCTGTCCCTAAGAAAAGTGACCCCTCTAACTATCGTCCTATTGCACATCTACCATTTCCAAACTCTTTGAATCCCTCCTCAACTCTCATATCCTTAAACACCTCAAATATCACAGTCTTCTCTCTGATCACCATTATGGTTTCCATGAGGCGAGATCTTCTGGTGATATTCTCTCCTATCTTACTAATGTCTGGTCATCATCCCTGAAAGATTTTGGGGAGTTATATGTAGTTGCCCTTGACATATCTAAGGCTTTAGACAGGGTGTGGCATCAGGATCTCATCTTAAAGCTCCCCTCTTTTGGCTTCCCTCCTTCACTTTGCCCCTTCATATTTAGCTTCCTCACTGGCCAATCTATCTCTGTGGTTCTTGGTGGATCAGCCTCCCCCTTTTCTCCATCAACAGTGGTGTCCCTCAAGGTTCTGTCCTGTCCCATACACTTTTTCTCCTTTTTTTCAATGCTTTCCTCTCCACTAATAATCCACTGCACTCATACACTGACGACTCAATACTGCATTCATCCGCATCCTACAGTTCTGTTCCTTCTCTCTTTCAATCTGCATCTTGTTTTGACACAGCTTCCTCAATAAACGCAGACTTGGACAGGATATCTCAGTGGGGTACACAAAATCTTGTTAAGTTTAATGCCTCCAAGACCCAGTATCTACTCCTCTCTCTGTTGAAATTCCTCACAACTCTTGTCTTTCCTTTGATGGTTCTGTAATTCCAACTCTTGATTCAATGAATATACTTGGTTTTTTTTTTTTTGTAACATCCACCTTTTCTTGGAAATGCCACATTACAGGAATAGTTAAGTATGCCTCTAAGAAATTGGGTGTCCTGTTTAGATGGTGAAACTTCTCTTCTGAACAGTTGCTCCATTTATACAAGGGATTAATTCATACTTGTATGGAGTACTGCTCTCACATTTGGGATAGTTTTAGCTCTGCATCCTCACTTGACAGAATTGAGTTAAAAGCAATCTGAGTTATAAACTGCCCAAGGCTAACCTCCAAACTTGACCCCCTTGCCCTATGCCACAATGTTGGTTCACTTTCCCTCTTCTACAGGTATTACTTTGGTTTTTGCTCCCAAGAGCTGGCTGCTTGTATGCCCACACCACTAGCTAGACCACACAATACTTGGCAAGCTGCTGCATCATATGAATATTGTGTAGCCATCAGGGACGTGAGGGTGGGCCATTTTGAGACCTGTTTCTTTCCCTACACGTTGAAGCTTTTGAACTCTCTATCTTCCCTTGTCTTTTCCAAAAACTATGACCTGGCACATTTCTAAAGACAGGTTTTTCATTTTCTCTAAAATTTGTAAATACTTTCCCTTGTCTTTTCTTTTTCTATTTCATAATTCTCTCTGTTTCAATTAAGTCCCAGCCTTGATGTGGATTTTTGTCTGTGACAGGAGTCTTCAACATAAAAAAAAAAGGTGACTTGAAAGATCAAGATTATTCAAAGCCTTTGATCGTTTTGAATACTTGTATTAAATCATCTCTTAGCCTCTTCTCTAAGCTAAATAGATTCAAGTTGATTAATCTCATTTTGCAAGATCTTCCTCTCAGTCCAGGAATCATCTTGGTAGCAAGACATTCTACCATTTCTGTTCTGTCCTTTTGAGGTTGGGTGACCAAAACTGAACACAATATTCAAGATATGGATGAACCAACGAACAGTAAAGAGTAAAGATGATTTCCTTGGACTTAAACTCAAAGGCTCAACCTAAGAAACCAAGGATTTTGCTTGCTCTTTTCCCTGTTTCTGTGCGCTGTTTACTTGATTGTAGGTCTCTGGAGATTATTACACCCAAGTTTTTTCCCAATTTACCATCTGCAGTTCAACATAATTCATACTGTAGCTTGCTGTTTCATTTTTGCTATCATTATGTAAAACTTTGCTCATATCATTATTGAAACTCATTCGGCACTTAAGAGCTCACTCCATTACTTTGTCTATGTGGGTTTGAAGTTGTAGACATTCATGTCATTTGTAGATTTATTTACCAGTTTTATATCATCATCAAATTTTGATATCTTGCACTGCAGCCCATTATCAGTATCATTGATACATATGAGAAAGGGAACCTGTCCCAAGACTTATCCTTGTAGCACTGCGCTTGTTACATCTGACCATTATAAAGCTTGAACATTAATCACTACTCTCTGTTTACAGCCAATTAACCAATTTCCTATCCACTGAAGTACAGTTATATCAGTGCCATGTGAGTTGATTTTTGTTATTAATCTTTGATGTAGACCCGTATTGAAAGCTTTTTGAGAGTCTGGATAGATAACATCAACTACTTTCCTTTTGTGATACGTTAGTTTTATTATCAAAGAAAGCACGGGGATTTGTTGGACACGATTGATTTCATTGAAAATCTTGCTGAGAATTGTTTATGGAGTGGTGGTTTTCTAAGTGGTTTACAATTCTGTCTCAAATGATGGTTTTCATAAGTTTTCCGGCTACATACATTAAGCAAATAGGATGATGATTTCCAGGCAGTGACTTTTACCTTTTTTTGAATATCGGTGATACATTGGCAAACTTCCATTCATCTGGAACTTTTTCTGTAGTAGGTGACTTATTGAAAAGGGCAGTCAAGGGCTTAGCTATCTCATTTTTGGCCTCCTTCATTGTTCTTTGATAAAACTTATCAGGGCCTGCTATTTTATTAATTTTCATTCTGTTTATTTGGCTTTTATGTCAATTTGTGGAGGAATGTTCCCCATTCTTATCAGTGGAACTGGATTCAGGACATTGGTTTTGTCATCAATTATAAATGCAGATGCAAAAAAACTGTTTGATGATTTTTTGCCATGACTTTGTTGTCTTGAACCAAGTCAGTGTTTTCCATATTTAATGGACCTATTGACTGGTTAAATAGTCACTTGCTTCTAACATAACTGTAAAGCTTTTTGGGGTTTCTTTTGCTATTTTCAGCAACATACTATTCATTATTATATTATTATTATACTTTGTCGTCTCCCGTGTTAACGAAGTAGTGCAAGGAAACAGACGAAAGAATGGCCCAACCCACCCACATACACATGTATATACATACATGTCCACACACACACATATACATACCTATACATTTCAACATATACATATATTTTTTTTTTTTTTTTTTTTTGCTTTGTTGCTGTCTCCCGCGTTTGCGAGGTAGCGCAAGGAAACAGACGAAAGAAATGGCCCAACCCACCCCCATACACATGTATATACATACGTCCACACACGCAAATATACATACCTACACAGCTTTCCATGGTTTACCCCAGACGCTTCACATGCCCTGATTCAATCCACTGACCGGTATACCACATCGATCCAGTTCACTCTATTCCTTGCCCTCCTTTCACCCTCCTGCATGTTCAGGCCCCGATCACACAAAATCTTTTTCACTCCATCTTTCCACCTCCAATTTGGTCTCCCACTTCATCTCGTTCCCTCCACCACCGACACATATATCCTCTTGGTCAATCTTTCCTCACTCATTCTCTCCATGTGCCCAAACCATTTCAAAACACCCTCTTCTGCTCTCTCAACCACGCTCTTTTTATTTCCACACATCTCTCTTACCCTTACGTTACTTACTCGATCAAACCACCTCACACCACACATTGTCCTCAAACATCTCATTTCCAGCACATCCACCCTCTTGCGCACAACTCTATCCATAGCCCACGCCTTGCAACCATACAACATTGTTGGAACCACTATTCCTTCAAACATACCCATTTTTGCTTTCCGAGATAATGTTCTCGACTTCCACACATTCTTCAAGGCTCCCAGAATTTTCGCCCCCTCCCCCACCCTATGATCCACTTCCGCTTCCATGGTTCCATCCGCTGCCAGATCCACTCCCAGATATCTAAAACACTTTACTTCCTCCAGTTTTTCTCCATTCAAACTTACCTCCCAATTGACTTGACCCTCAACCCTACTATACCTAATAACCTTGCTCTTATTCACATTTACTCTTAACTTTCTTCTTTCACACACTTTACCAAACTCAGTCACCAGCTTCTGCAGTTTCTCACATGAATCAGCCACCAGCGCTGTATCATCAGCGAACAACAACTGACTCACTTCCCAAGCTCTCTCATCCCCAACAGACTTCATACTTGCCCCTCTTTCCAAAACTCTTGCATTTACCTCCCTAACAACCCCATCCATAAACAAATTAAACAACCATGGAGACATCACACACCCCTGGCACAAACCTACATTCACTGAGAACCAATCACTTTCCTCTCTTCCTACACGTACACATGCCTTACATCCTCGATAAAAACTTTTCACTGCTTCTAACAACTTGCCTCCCACACCATATATTCTTAATACCTTCCACAGAGCATCTCTATCAACTCTATCATTTGCCTTCTCCAGATCCATAAATGCTACATACAAATCCATTTGCTTTTCTAAGTATTTCTCACATACATTCTTCAAAGCAAACACCTGATCCACACATCCTCTACCACTTCTGGAACCACACTGCTCTTCCCCAATCTGATGCTCTGTACATGCCTTCACCCTCTCAATCAATACCCTCCCATATAATTTACCAGGAATACTCAACAAACTTATACCTCTGTAATTTGAGCACTCACTCTTATCCCCTTTGCCTTTGTACAATGGCACTATGCACGCATTCCGCCAATCCTCAAGCACATCACCATGAGTCATACATACATTAAATAACCTTACCAACCAGTCAATAATACAGTCACCCCCTTTTTTAATAAATTCCACTGCAATACCATCCAAACCTGCTGCCTTGCCGGTTTTCATCTTCCGCAAAGCTTTTACTACCTCTTCTCTGTTTACCAAATCATTTTCCCTAACCCTCTCACTTTGCACACCACCTCGACCAAAACATCCCTATATCTGCCACTCTCTCATCAAACACATTCAAGAAACCTTCAAAATACTCACGCCATCTCCTCTCACATTACCACTACTTGTTATCACCTCCCCATTTGCGCCCTTCACTGAAGTTCCCATTTGCTCCCTTGTCTTACGCACTTTATTTACCTCCTTCCAGAACATCTTTTTCTTCTCCCTAAAATTTAATGATACTCTCTCACCCCAACTCTCATTTGCCCTCTTTTTCACCTCTTGCACCTTTCTCTTGACCTCCTGTCTCTTTCTTTTATACATCTCCCACTCAATTGCATTTTTTCCCTGCAAAAATCGTCCAAATGCCTCTCTCTTCTCTTTCACTAATAATCTTACTTCTTCATCCCACCACTCACTACCCTTTCTAATCAACCCACCTCCCACTCTTCTCATGCCACAAGCATCTTTTGCGCAATCCATCACTGATTCCCTAAATACATCCCATTCCTCCCCCACTCCCCTTACTTCCATTGTTCTCACCTTTTTCCATTCTGTACTCAGTCTCTCCTGGTACTCCCTCACACAAGTCTCCTTCCCAAGCTCACTTACTCTCACCACCCTCTTCACCCCAGCATTCACTCTTCTTTTCTGAAAACCCATACAAATCTTCACCTTAGCCTCCACAAGATAATGATCAGACATCCCTCCAATTGCACCTCTCAGCACATTAACATCCAAAAGTCTCTCTTTTGCACGCCTGTCAATTAACATGTAATCCAATAAAGCTGTCTGGCCATCTCTCCTACTTACATACGTATACTTATGTATATCTCGCTTTTTAAACCAGGTATTCCCAATCACCAGTCCTTTTTCAGCACATAAATCTACAAGCTCTTCACCATTTCCATTTACAACACTGAACACCCCATGTATACCAATTATTCCCTCAACTGCCACATTACTCACCTTTGCATTCAAATCACCCATCATTATAACCTGGTCTCGTGCATCAAAACCACTAACACACTCATTCAGCTGCTCCCAAAACACTTGCCTCTCATGATCTTTCTTCTCATTCCCAGGTGCATGTGCACCAATAATCACCCATCTCTCTCCATCAACTTTCAGTTTTACCCATATTAATCGAGAATTTACTTTCTTACATTCTATCACATACTCCCACAACTCCTGTTTCAGGAGTACTGCTACTCCTTCCCTTGCTCTTGTCCTCTCACTAACCCCTGACTTTACTCCCAAGACATTCCCAAACCACTCTTCCCCTTTACCCTTGAGCTTCGTTTCACTCAGAGCCAAAACATCCAGGTTCCTTTCCTCAAACATACTACCTATCTCTCCTTTTTTCCCATCTTGGTCACATCCACACACATTTAGACACCCCAGTCTGAGCCTTCGAGGAGGATGAGCACTCCCCGCGTGACTCCTTCTTCTGTTTCCCATTTTAGAAAGTTAAAAAAAATACAAGGAGGGGAGGCTTTCTGGCCCCCCGCTCCCGTCCCCTCTAGTCGCCTTCTACAACACGCGAGGAATGCGTGGGAAGTATTCTTTTACCCCTATCCCTATGGATAATATATGTATATATACATATATATACACATACACATACATACGCACATATACACACACACACACACACATATACATATATATACTTATGAAAAATGTAAGAAATAATTTAGAAACTGAAACTTCTAGCTTGAAATGAAATGAAAAAATGAATGTCACATAATGGTTCAACCTCTGGCTATTGAAAAGGGAAAATGTATAATTTATTTACACAAACGTCAATAGTAGTTCTCATCAATTTAACCACTGTATCAATAAGCTTCAATGTCTAAGCTACATTTTTACCAATTTCACTATTTTCTTGTCAAATATATATATATATATATATCCCTGGGGATAGGGGATTAAGAATACTTCCCACGTATTCCCTGCGTGTCGTAGAAGGCGACTAAAAGGGGAGGGAGCGGGGAGCTGGAAATCCTCCCCTCTCGTTTTTTTTTTTTTTTTTTTTTTCTCCAAAAGAAGGAACAGAGGGGGCCAGGTGAGGATATTCCAAAAAAGGCCCAGTCCTCTGTTCTTAACGCTACCTTCGCTAACGCGGGAAATGGCGAATAGTTTAAAAAAAAAGGAAGAATATATATATATATATATATATATATATATATATATATATATATATATATATATATATATATGTATATATATATATATATATATATATATATATATATATATATATATATATATATATACATATATATATTCTCCCTGGGGATAGGGGAGTAAGAATACTTCCCACGTATTCCCTGCGTGTCGTAGAAGGCGACTAAAAGGGGAGGGAGCGGGGGGCTGGAAATCCTCCCCTCTCAATTTTTTTTAATTTTCCAAAAGAAGGAACAGAGAAGGGGGCCAGGTGAGGATATTCCCTCAATGGCCCAGTCCTCTGTTCTTAACGCTACCTCGCTAACGCGGGAAATGGCGAATAGTTTGAAAAAAAAAATATATATATATATATATATATATATATATATATATATATATATATATATATATATATATATATATATATATATATACGTATTGGGGAAGAGCAGTGTGGTTTCAGAAGTGGTAGAGGATGTGTGGATCAGGTGTTTGCTTTGAAGAATGTATGTGAGAAATACTTAGAAAAGCAAATGGATTTGTATGTAGCATTTATGGATCCGGAGAAGGCATATGATAGAGTTGATAGAGATGCTCTGTGGAAGGTATTAAGAATATATGGTGTGGGAGGCAAGTTGTTAGAAGCAGTGAAAAGTTTTTATCGAGGATGTAAGGCATGTGTACGTGTAGGAAGAGAGGAAAGTGATTGGTTCTCAGTGAATGTAGGTTTGCGGCAGGGGTGTGTGATGTCTCCATGGTTGTTTAATTTGTTTATGGATGGGGTTGTTAGGGAGGTGAATGCAAGAGTTTTGGAAAGAGGGGCAAGAATGAAGTCTGTTGGGGATGAGAGAGCTTGGGAAGTGAGTCAGTTGTTGTTCGCTGATGATACAGCGCTGGTGGCTGATTCATGTGAGAAACTGCAGAAGCTGGTGACTGAGTTTGGTAAAGTGTGTGAAAGAAGAAAGTTAAGAGTAAATGTGAATAAGTGCAAGGTTATTAGGTACAGTAGGGTTGAGGGTCAAGTCAATTGGGAGGTGAGTTTGAATGGAGAAAAACTGGAGGAAGTGAAGTGTTTTAGATATCTGGGAGTGGATCTGGCAGCGGATGGAACCATGGAAGCGGAAGTGGATCATAGGGTGGGGGAGGGGGCGAAAATTCTGGGAGCCTTGAAGAATGTGTGGAAGTCGAGAACATTATCTCGGAAAGCAAAAATGGGTATGTTTGAAGGAATAGTGGTTCCAACAATGTTGTATGGTTGCGAGACGTGGGCTATGGATAGAGTTGTGCGCAGGAGGATGGATGTGCTGGAAATGAGATGTTTGAGGACAATATGTGGTGTGAGGTGGTTTGATCGAGTAAGTAACGTAAGGGTAAGAGAGATGTGTGGAAATAAAAAGAGCGTGGTTGAGAGAGCAGAACAGGGTGTTTTGAAATGGTTCGGGCACATGGAGAGAATGAGTGAGGAAAGATTGACCAAGAGAATATATGTGTCGGAGGTGGAGGGAACGAGGAGAAGAGGGAGACCAAATTGGAGGTGGAAAGATGGAGTGAAAAAGATTTTGTGTGATCGGGGCCTGAACATGCAGGAGGGTGAAAGGAGGGCAAGGAATAGAGTGAATTGGATCGATGTGGTATACCGGGGTTGACGTGCTATCAGTGGATTGAATCAAGGCATGTGAAGCGTCTGGGGTAAACCATGGAAAGCTGTGTAGGTATGTATATTTGCGTGTGTGGACGTATGTATATACATGTGTATGGGGTGGGTTGGGCCATTTCTTTCGTCTGTTTCCTTGCGCTACCTCGCAAACGCGGGAGACAGCGACAAAGCAAAAAAAATATATATATATATATATATATATATATATATATATACACTATTATTATTTATTTATTTTATTTTGCTTTGTCGCTGTCTCCCGCGTTAGCAAGGTAGCGCAAGGATATTATTATTTATTTATTTAATTTTGCTTTGTCGCTGTCTCCCGCGTTAGTGAGGTAGCGCAAGGAAACAGACGAAAGAATGGCCCAACCCACCCACATACACATGTATATACATACACGTCCACACACGCAAATATGCATACCTATACAACTCAATGTATACATATATATACACACACAGACATATACATATATACACATGTACATAATTCATACTGCCTGCCTTTATTCATTCTCATCGCCACCTCGCCACACATGGCATAACAACCCCCTCCCCCCTCATGTGAGCGAGGTAGCGCTAGGAAAAGACAACAAAGGCCCCATTCGTTCACACTCAGTCTCTAGCTGTCATGTAATAATGCACCGAAACCACAGCTCCCCCAGTATACCACATCGTTCCAATTCATTCTATTCCTTGGACGCCTTTCACCCTCCTGCATGTTCAGGCCCCGATCACTCAAAATCTTTTTCACTCCGTCTTTCCACCTCCAATTTGGTCTCCCACTTCTAGTTCCCTCCACCTCTGACACATATATCCTCTTGGTCAATCTTTCCTCACTCATTCTCTCCATGTGACCAAACCATTTCAAAACACCCTCTTCTGGTCTCTCAACCACACTTTTTATTACCACACGTCTCTCTTACCCTATTATTACATACTCTATCAAACCACCTCACACCACATATTGTCCTCAAACATCTCATTTCCAGCATATCCACCCTCCTGCGCACAACTCTATCCATAGCCCACACCTCACAACCATACAACATTGTTGGAACCATTATTCCTTCAAACATACCCATTTTTGCTTTCCGAAATAATGTTCTTGACTTCCACACATTCTTCAAGGCTCCCAGAATTTTCGCCCCCTCCCCACCCTATGATTCACTGTATTGTTGACTGGTTGGTAAGGTTATCTAATGTATGTATGATTCATGGTGAGGTGCCTGAGGATTGGCGGAATGCTTGCATAGTGCCATTGTACAAAGGCAAAGGGGATAAGAGTGAGTGCTCAAATTACAGAGGTATAAGTTTGCTGAGTATTCCTGGCAAATTATATGGGAGGGTATTGATTGAGAGGGTGAAGGCATGTACAGAGCATCAGATTGGGGAAGAGCAGTGTGGTTTCAGAAGTGGTAGAGGATGTGTGGATCAGTTGTTTGCTTTGAAGAATGTATGTGAGAAATACTTAGAAAAGCAAATGGATTTGTATGTAGCATTTATGGATCTGGAGAAGTCATATGATAGAGTTGATAGAGATGCTCTGTGGAAGGTATTAAGAATATATGGTGTGGGAGGCAAGTTGTTAGAAGCAGTGAAAAGTTTTTATCGAGGATGTAAGGCATGTGTACGTGTAGGAAGAGAGGAAAGTGATTGGTTCTCAGTGAATGTAGGTTTGCGGCAGAGGTGTGTGATGTCTCCATGGATGTTTGATTTGTATATGGCTGGGGTTGTTAGGGAGGTGAATGTAGGAGTTTTGGAAAAAGGGGCAAGTATGCAGTCTGTTGTGGATGAGAGAGCTTGGGAAGTGAGTCAGTTGTTGTTCGCTGATGATACAGCGCTGGTGGCTGATTCATGTGAGAAAGTGCAGAAGCTGGTGACTGAGTTTGGTAAAGTGTGTGAAAGAAAGTTGAGAGTAGATGTGAATAAGAGCAAGGTTATTATGTACAGTTGGGTTGAGGGTCAAGTCAATTGGGAGGTAAGTTTGAATTGAGAAAAACTGGAAGAAGTGAAGTGTTTTAGATATCTGGGAGTGGATATATATACATACACAGACATATATACACATGTACATAATTCATACTTGCTGCATTTATTCATTCCCGTCGCCACCCCGCCACACATGAAATGACAACCCCTCCCCCCGAATGCACGCGAGGTAGCACTAGGAAAAGACAGCAAAGGCCACATTCACTCACACTCAGTCTCTAGCTGTCATGTATAATGCACTGAAACCACAGCTCCCCTTCTACAACCATGCCCAACTTTCCATGGTTTACCCCTGATGCTTCACATGCCCTGGTTCAATCCATTGATAGCATGTCGACTCAAGATACCACATCGTTCCAGTTCACTCTGTTCCTTGCATGCCTTTCACCCTCATGCATGTTTAGGCCCCGATCGCTCAAAATCTTTTTCACTCCATCTTTTCACCTCCAATTTGGTCTCCCACTTCTCATTCCCTCCACCTCTGATACATATATCCTCTTTGTCAACTGTTCCTCACTTATTCTCTCCATGTGACCAAACCATTTCAAAACACCCTCTTCTGCTCTCTCAACCACACTCTTTTTATTTCCACACATCTCTCTTACCCTTTCATTACTTACTCGATCAAACCCTCACACCACATATTGTCCTCAAACATCTCATTTCCAACACATCCACCCTCCTCCATACAACTCTATCTATAGCCCATGCTTGGCAACCATATAAGATTTTTGGAACCACTATTCCTTCAAACATACCCTATTTTGCTTTCCGAGATAATGTTCTTGCCTTCCACATATTTTTCAACGCTCCCAGAACTTTCACCCCCTCCCCCACCCTGTGACTCGCTTCCACTTCCATCGTTCCATCCGCTGCCAAATCCACTCCCAGATATCTAAAACACTTCACTTCTCCAGTTTTTCTCCATTCAAACTTACCTCCTAGTTGACTTGTCCCTTAACCCTACTGTACCTAATAACCTTGCTCTTATTCACATTTACTCTCAGCTTTTTTTCACACTCTACCAAACTCAGTCACCAGCTTCTGCAGTTTCTCACCCGAATCAGCTGTCAACGCTGTATCATCAGTGAATAACAACTGACTCACTTCCCAAGCTCTCTCATCCACAGCAGACTGCATACTTGTCCCTCTCTCCAGAACGCTTGCATTCACCACCCTAACAACTCCTTCCATAAACAAATAAACAACCATGGAGACCACGCACCCCTGCCGCAAACTGACATTCACTGAGGACCAATCACTTTCCTCTCTTCCTACTCATACACATGCCTTACTTCCTCGATAAAAACTTTTCACTGCTTCTAACAACTTACCTCCTACACCATATAATCTGAATACCCTCCACAAAGCATCTCTGTCAACTCTATCATATGCCTTTTCCAATTCCATAAATGCTACATACAAATCCATTTGCTTTTCTAAGGTTTGTTGAATGTGTTTGATGATAGAATGGCAGATATAGGGTGTTTTGGTTGAGGTGGTGTGTGAAGTGAGAGGGTTAGGGTTAATGATTTAGTAAACAGAGAAGAGTTAGTAAAAGCTTTGCGAAAGATGAAAGCTGGCATGGCAGCGGGTTTGGATGGTATTGCAATGGAATTTATTAAAAAAGGGGTGACTGTGTTGTTGACTGGTTGGTAAGGATATTTAATGTATGTGTGACTCATGGTGAGGTGCCTGAGGATTGGTGGAATGCATGCATAGTGCCATTGTACAAAGGCAAAGGGGATAAAGGTGAGTGCTCAAATTACAAAGGTATAAGTTTGTTGAGTATTCCTGGGAAATTATATGTGAGGGTATTGATTGAGAGGGTGAAGGCATGTACAGAGCATCAGACTGGGGAAGAGCAGTGTGGTTTCAGAAGTGGTATAGGATATGTGGAGCAGGTGTTTGCTTTGAAGAATGTATGTGAGAAATATACTATTCATATTGATGTTAACTTTGTCGTGTAACTCTCACTTTCTGTAAGCAAATTTACATAGCTTACTCTGTCATGTTAATTATTGGAGTCTCTGACTTTCTTATAAGCTACTTTGTAGACAGCTGGCATTGCTTTAATTCTCAGTTCGACCACCTTGGTTTCCTTTTAGAAATAGACTATGTGTAATGCATTGGTATGGATGTTTCCTCTGTTTCTTTGAAGGTTTTTGTGCAGCTTTTCAGGTATGCGTCCATATCATTTTCATTGACTATATCATCTCAAGTTTGCCAGTCAAAAGAAATGCAAAGACTGTTAAAATTTGCAGATTTAGATTTTTTTTTTTACATGTGTCATTTTGACTGACATTACACGCAGTGTTGAAAGCAACCTCAAAAATAATGTCATTGGTTTTTGGCACCAAACTTTTCTCCAACTTCATCATTATAAATGAGATCCTCATCATTATTAATGAGATCCTCATTTGTTGTAAGAACTAAATCTGATATATTCTCACCACGAGTAGGTCTCTTGACTAATTGGATTAGGGCACTGTCAAGCAAATTTAGGTAGAGTGCATGCCCAGAACTACTGGAAAGGGATTCACCACATTTAGATAACCATAATGTGAAAATCCCCCACAATGGTAGAATCTTGTTTATTACAAATTTCTGCCAAGTGATCATAAAATCTTTCATCTACCCTGGTGTCTGTGTAGGGGACCTATAAACCAGTCCTACTGTTGTTTTTTACATTTAATTTCTACAAAAATGAAGCCAACATTCCCAATGGCTGCAACATTTTTTTCTGTGGGATTTAGATTAGCATTGAATTGTCTGATTGATATTTTTTTGTGATGCATGTTAATATAAAGAACTTTCGAGGTGAAAAGTTTTAAAAAGTTTATGGTAATTGATTGTTTCTCAAATATTAGATGGATGGGCTGGGATCAAGTCAAGTGAATGTCAGGAGGGTTAGGGGTTGAAGTTTAAATGATTACGCTTAGTATCACATGCTGAGTGTTAACACACATTGATTAAGGGAGACTTTATGTATTGTCTTGCAAATTAGTTATTAAGTGTTTAGTATACTTTAATTGGCGCTATGATATTTATGCAGGTTTAGATGATTCCATAGAGATTCTAGAGGAAGTACAAGTGGTTCAGCCATTGGATGGTGGAGGAAGCATCGAGTTAGAAGTGCTTTATGATGGCAACGGTCAACAAGTTATGCATGTAAGTTGTTTTGTCAAGCATCAGGTACTATATATAATGCTGTTGCTGTCTTGCTGCAGTGTTGATACTTTTTGTTGAAAGTCTGTCTTTGAACAGCACTTTCCAAGATGTTCTGAATCATTACTCAGGAAATTAAGATGTGGATGTGTGGTATTTTCCTACTATTTTGACTTAACCTTTCAACATTCTCAAACGGAAACAGAGATCTTCACCTCTTCATCAACATCCACAAATGAAGATCTTTGCCTTGAGGATTTCTGCCACACATTCAAGTCAGGGTCAGGGAGGGAGGCAAGTATGGGAACCAAATGCTTTTAGAGGACGGTCATTCTCATTTACCTTGCAGATATGACTGGGAAGGGAAGTGAGTAGTTTGTATCAGTGTTCCCACATTTACCAGTTTCTGCTGATTTATGTACAGTATCTATATAAGTGAATGTAAAGTATAGTAGTTCCAACAATGTCAGGGGTGGATGTGTTGGAAATTAAATGTTTAAGGACAGTATGTGATATGAGATGGCTTGATTAAGTAATAAAAGAGTAAGAGAGAAGGGTGGTAATAAAAGGAGAGAGCTGAAGATGGTATGTTTAAATGGCTTACACATAGGAGAGAATGAGTGAGGAGAGGTTACCATATAGGATATATATGTCAGAAGTGGAGGGAACAAGAAGGGTTAGACCAAATTGGAGATGTAAGGATGGAGTAAAAAAGATTTTGAGTGATTAGGGTCTGAACATGCAGGAGGATGAAAGGCATGCACAGGAAATTGGAATGATGTGGATACAAGGGTCAACATGCTGGTAGTGGCCTGAAGCAGGGCGTGTGAAGTGACTGGGATAAACCATTGAAAGGTCTGTGGGGCTTGGTTGTGGATAATGAGAAGTGCATTACACATGACAACTAGAGAATGGATGTGAGCGCTTGCAGTCTTTCTTCATTTGTTCCTGGGGCTACCATGCTAATGTGGGAAACAAATCAAGTATGAAAATAGTCTATATAGATGTTACTGATATTTATCATATTATTATTATACTTAGTCGCTGTCTCCCGCGTTAGTGAGGTAGCGCAAGGAAACAGACGAAAGAATGGCCCAACCCACCCACATACACATGTATATACATACACATACACACACACACGCACATATATGTATGCATTTCAACATTTTTTTTTTTTTTTTTTGTCGCTGTCTCCCGCGTTTGTGAGGTAGCGCAAGGAAACAGACGAAAGAAATGGCCCAACCCACCCCCATACACATGTATATACATACACGTCCACACACGCAAATATACATACCACACAGCTTTCCATGGTTTACCCCAGACGCTTCACATGCCCTGATTCAATCCACTGACAGCACGTCAACCCCGATATACCACATCGATCCAATTCACTCTATTCCTTGCCCTCCTTTCACCCTCCTGCATGTTCAGGCCCCGATCACACAAAATCTTTTGCACTCCATCTTTCCACCTCCAATTTGGTCTCCCACTTCTCCTCGTTCCCTCCACCTCCGACACATATATCCTCTTGGTCAATCTTTCCTCACTCATTCTCTCCATGTGCCCAAACCATTTCAAAACACCCTCTTCTGCTCTCTCAACCACGCTCTTTTTATTTCCACACATCTCTCTTACCCTTACGTTACTTACTCGATCAAACCACCTCACACCACACATTGTCCTCAAACATCTCATTTCCAGCACATCCACCCTCCTGTGCACAACTCTATCCATAGCCCACGCCTCGCAACCATACAAAATTGTTGGAACCACTATTCCTTCAAACATACCCATTTTTGCTTTCCGAGATAATGTTCTCGACTTCCACACATTCTTCAAGGCTCCCAGAATTTTCGCCCCCTCCCCCACCCTATGATCCACTTCCGCTTCCATGGTTCCTTCTGCTGCCAGATCCACTCCCAGATATCTAAAACACTTCACTTCCTCCAGTTTTTCTCCATTCAAACTCACCTCCCAATTGACTTGACCCTCAACCCTACTGTACCTAATAACCTTGCTCTTATTCACATTTACTCTTAACTTTCTTCTTTCACACACTTTACCAAACTCCGTCACCAGCTTCTGCAGTTTCTCACATGAATCAGCCACCAGCGCTGTATCATCAGCGAACAACAACTGACTCACTTCCCAAGCTCTCTCATCCCCAACAGACTTCATACTTGCCCCTCTTTCCAAAACTCTTGCATTCACCTCCCTAACAACCCCATCCATAAACAAATTAAACAACCATGGAGACATCACACACCCCTGCCGCAAACCTACATTCACTGAGAACCAATCACTTTCCTCTCTTCCTACACGTACACATGCCTTACATCCTCGATAAAAACTTTTCACTGCTTCTAACAACTTGCCTCCCACACCATATATTCTTAATACCTTCCACAGAGCATCTCTATCAACTCTGTCATATGCCTTCTCCAGATCCATAAATGCTACATACAAATCTATTTGCTTTTCTAAGTATTTCTCACATACATTCTTCAGAGCAAACACCTGATCCACACATCCTCTACCACTTCTGAAACCACACTGCTCTTCCCCAATCTGATGCTCTGTACATGCCTTCACCCTCTCAATCAATACCCTCCCATATAATTTGCCAGGAATACTCAGCAAACTTATACCTCTGTAATTTGAGCACTCACTCTTATCCCCTTTGCCTTTGTACAATGGCACTATGCAAGCATTCCGCCAATCCTCAGGCACCTCACCATATATAATATATATATACACAGACATATACATATATACACATGTACATAATTCATACTTGCTGCCTTTTTTCATTCCCATTGCCACCCCGCCACACATGAAATGACAACCCCCCCCTCTCCCTGCATGCGCGCGAGGTAGTGCTAGGAAAAGACAATAAAGGCCACATTCATTCACACTGTTTCTAGCTGTCATGTATAATGCACCAAAACCACAGCTCCCTTTCCACATCCAGGCCCCACAAATCTTTACTTGGTTTACCCCAGACGCTTCACATGCCCTGGTTCAATCCATTGACAGCACGTCAACCCCAGTATACCACATCGTTCCAATTCACTCCATTCCTTGCATGCCTTTCACCCTCATGCATGTTTAGGCCCCTATCGCTCAAAATCTTTTTCACTCCATCTTTTCACCTCCAATTTGGTCTCCCACTTCTCCTCATTCCCTCCACCTCTGATACAAATATCCCCTTTCTCAACCTTTTCTCACTCATTCTCTCCATGCGACCAAACCATTTCGAAACACCCTCTTCTACTCTCTCAACCACACTCTTTATTTCCACACATCTCTCTTACCCTTTCATTCCTTACTCGATCAAACCACCTCACACCACATATTGTCCTCAAACATCTCATTTCCAACACATCCACCCTCCTCTGCATAACTCTATCTATAGCCCACACCTCACAACCATATAACATTGTTAGAAACACTATTCCTTCAAACATACCCATTTTTGCTTTCCGAGATAATGTTCTCACCTTCCACACATTTTTCAGCGCTCCCAGAGCTTTTGCCCCCTCCTCCACCCTGTGACTCACTTCCGCTTCCATCGTTCCATCTGCTGCCAAATTCACTCCGATATCTAAACCACTTCACTTCCCCCAGTTTTTCTCAGTTCAAACTTGCCTCCCAATTGACTTGTCCCTCAACCCTGCTGTACCTAATAACCTTGCTCTTATTCACATTTACTCTCAGCTTTCTTCCTTCACACACTTTACCAAACTCAGTCACCAGCTTCTGCAGTTTTTCACCAGAATCAGCCACCAGCGCTGTATCATCAGCAAACAACTACTGACTCACTTCCCAAGCTCTCTCATCCACAACAGACTGCATACTTGCCCCTCTCTCCAATGCTCTTGCATTCACCTCCCTGACAACCCCATCCATAGACAAATTAAACAGCTATGGAGACATCATGCACCCCTGCCGCAAAACCATATAATTTCCCAGGAAGACTCAACAAACTTATACCTCTGTAATTTGAATACTCACCTTTATCCCCTTTGCCTTTGTACAATGGCACTATGCATGCATTCTGCCAATCCTCAGGCACCTCACCATGAGTCATACATGCATTAAATATCCTTACCAACCAGTTAACAACACAGTCACCCCCTTTTTTAATAGATTCCCTTGCAATATCATCTAAACCCGCTGCCTTGCCAGCTATTATCTTCCATAAAGCTTTTACCACCTCTCCTCTGTTTACCAAATCATTCTCCCTAACCTTCTCACTTCGCACACCACCTCGACCAAGACACCCTATATCTGCCACTCTATCATCTAACACATTCAGCAAAACTTCAAAATACTCGCTCCATCTCCTTCTCGTATCACCACTACTTGTTATCACCTCCCCATGAGCCCCTTTCACCAATGCTCCCATTTGTTCTCTTGTCTTATGCACTTTATTTACCCCTTCCAAAACATCTTTTTATTCCCCCTAAAATTTAATGATACTCTCTCACCCCAACTCTCATTTGCCCTCTTTTTCATCTTGACCTCCTGCCTCTTTCTTTTATACATCTTCCAGTCATTTGCACTATTTCCCTGCAAAAATTGACCAAATGCCTCTCTCTTCTCTTTCACTAATAATCTTACTTCTTCATCCCACCACTCAGTACCCTTTCTAATCTGCCCACCTCCCAAACTTCTCATGCCACAAGCATCTTTTGTGCAAACCATCACTGCTTCCCCCACTCTCCTTACGTCCTTTGCTTTCACCTTTTTCCATTCTGCACCCAATCTCTCCTGGTACTTCCTCACACAAGTCTCCTTCCCAAGCTCACTTACTCTCACCACTCTCTTCACCCCAACATTCTCTTCTTTTCTGAAAACCTCTACAAATCTTCACCTTTGCCTCCAAAAGATAATGATCAGACATCCCTCCAGTTGCACCTCTCAGCACATTAACATCCAAAAGTCTCTCTTTCTTGCACATATCAATTAACATGTAATCCAGTGATGCTCTCTGGCCATCTCTCCTACTTACATACGTATACTTATATATATCTCTTTTTAAACCAGGTATTCCCAATCACTAGTCCATTTTCAGCACATGAATCTACAAGCTCTTCACCATTTCCATTTACAACTTTGATCACCCCATGTACACCAATTATTCCCTCAACTGCCACATCACTTACCTTTGCATTCAAATCACCCATCACTATAACCTGGTCTTGTGCATCAAAACTACTAACACACTCACTCAGCTGCTCCCAAAACACTTGCCTCATGATCTTTCTTCTTGTGCCCAGGTGCATAGGCACCAATAATCACCCATTCTCTCCATCCACTTTCAGTTTTACCCATATCAGTTTACTTTCTTACACTTTATCAAATACTCCCACCACTCCTGTTTCAAGAGTAGTGCTACTCCTTCCCTTGCTCTTGTCCTCTCACCAACCCCAAGACTTTGCTCCCAAAACGTTCCCAAACCACTCTTCCCCTTTACCCTTGAGCTTCGTTTCACTCAGAGCCAAAACATTCAGGTTCCTTTCCTCAAACATACTACCTATCTCTCCTTTTTTCTCATCTTGGTTACATCCACACACATTTAGACATCCCAATCTGAGCCTTCAAGGAGGATGAGTGCTTCCTGCTTGACTCCTTCTTCTGTTTCCCCATTTAAAAAGTTAAAATACAAGGAGGGGAGGGTTTCTAGCCCCCGGCTCCCGTCCCCTTTAGTCGCCTTGTACGACACATGAGGAATGCGTCGGAAGTATTCTTTCTCCCCTATCCCCGGGGATAAAGTAACAATTAAAGTATGTTTATTCATATATGAAACAAAGTAAAATGACTAGCTCCATGAGTATATGAATTAAAGAAGAAAAAGTCTAAGACATACATGAAAGCAACACTGTCAAATCTTATGTCTGATGGCATTTGCCCTTGTTTGAATATTTCTGTAAATTTACTGTTACATTGTTTACCTCTGTCTTCAAGGTTAAACACAACACCTGTAAGGATGCAGGAACCTCAGATATTTATGATAATGAGAAAAAATTCTTGGTGTTAAAGGGTTAGATGATATTTGCATATGGATATTTCATTAAACATCTTATTTTCATAGAATGGAATATTTAGAGACTTACCAGAGTAGTATTACTGTGCTGTAGTTTAGATCCTTGATTTCAGTATTGATTAATTTGGGAATTGTAATAGATCCTTTTCTTGTATTTATATTAGAGCAGACTTGATGACTAATGAACACAGTTCAAGGTTTGCTGTAAACTGCACCAGCTTTAGTTTAAACATTAGGGAGCAGTGTGAATAGGCTTTTTGTTTTTTTTGTGGTTATAAGATAGGATGAACAGTAGTTGCTGGGTAGCAGACACATTTCAATCATTTGATCATTTTTGCTCTGTCAAAGAACATATCATAATGTTGCAATATGTTTAAAATGATCATTATCATTCTCTCAAAAAGTGTTGTGTTAAAGCAGTGTTGTAGGCATGCACAGTACTAGTGTTAGCAGGTCTTATGATGAGGTTAGGCTTGCCAAGAAGATTTAATTTTTTTGGGCATGTTTGCAAGTCTTTTGTTTTGCATAGAAACTTTGTGAACAATAAACTGTATGGTTCTTCCCAGAAAATGCAAATGAACTCTCATGTGTAGTTAGCAACTTTTTTATCTGTTTATTTATTTATTGATTATACTTTGTCACTGTCTCCCATGTTAGCAAGGTAGTGCAAGGAAACAGACGAAAGAATGGCCCAACCCACCCACCTACACATGTACACATGTAAAAACATACACATCCACACACGCACATGTGCATACCTATACATTTTTACGTATGTTTATTTTTTATTTATTTTGCTTTGTCACTGTCTCCCGTGTTTGTGAGGTAGTGCAAGGAAACAGACGAAATAATGGCCCAACCCGCCCACATACACATGTATATACATACACGTCCACACACGCAAATATACATACCTATACATCTCAATGTACACATATATATACACACACAGACATATACATATATACACATGTACATAATTCATACTGTCTGCCTTTGTTTGTTCCCATCGCCACCTCGCCACACATGGAATAGCATCCCCCTCCCCCCTCATGTGTGTGAGGTAGCGCTAGGAAAAGACACCAAAGGCCCCATTCGTTCACACTCAGTCTCTAGCTGTCATGTAATAATGCACCGAAACCACAGC
The DNA here is from genome assembly GCF_036320965.1 of Panulirus ornatus. NCBI lineage: Eukaryota > Metazoa > Arthropoda > Malacostraca > Decapoda > Palinuridae > Panulirus > Panulirus ornatus. The sequence goes on from NC_092229.1 coordinate 39,413,521, forward strand.
TCCCTTTCCACATCCAGGCCCCACACAACTTTCCATGGTTTACCCCAGACGCTTCACATGCCCTGGTTCAATCCATTGACAGCACGTCGACCCCGGTATACCACATCATTCCAATTCACTCTATTCCTTGCACGCCTTTCACTCTCCTGCATGTTCAGGCCCCAATCACTCAAAATCTTTTTCACTCCATCTTTCCACCTCCAATTTGGTCTCCCACTTCTCCTCGTTCCCTCCACCTCTGACGCATATATCCTCTTGGTCAATCTTTCCTCACTCATTCTCTCCATGTGACCAAACCATTTCAAAACACCCTCTTCTGCTCTCTCAACCACACTCTTTTTATTTCCACACATCTCTCTTACCCTTGCATTACTTACTCGATCGAACCACCTCACACCAGATATTGTCCTCAAACATCTCATTTCCAGCACATCCACCCTCCTGCACACAACTCTATCCATAGCCCACGCCTCGCAACCATACAACATTGTTGGAACCACTATTCCTTCAAACATACCCATTTTTGCTTTCCGAAATAATGTTCTCGACTTCCAAACATTCTTCAAGGCTCCCAGAATTTTCACCCCCTCCCCCACCCTATGATTCACTTCCATTTCCATGGTTCCATCCACTGCCAGATCCACTCCCAGATATCTAAATCACTTTACTTCCTCCAGTTTTTCTCCATTCAAACTTACCTCCCAATTGACTTGACCCTCAACCCTACTGTACCTAATAACCTTGCTCTTATTCACATTTACTCTTAACTTTCTTCTTTCACACACTTTACCAAACTCAGTCACCAGCTTCTGCAGTTTCTTACATGAATCAGCCACCAGCACTGTATCATCAGCGAACAACAACTGACTCACTTCCCAAGCTCTCTCGTCCACAACAGACTTCATACTTGCCCCTCTTTGCAAAGCTCTTGCATTCACCTCCCTAACAACCCCATCCATAAACAAATTAAACAACCATGGAGACATCACACACCCCTGCTGCAAACCCACATTCACTGAGAACCAATCACTTTCCTCTCTTCCAACATGTACATATGCCTTACATCCTCGATAAAAACTTTTCACTGCTTCTAAGAACTTGCCTCCCACACCATATATTCTTAAAACCTTCCACAGAGCATCTCTATCAACTCTATCATATGCCTTCTCCAGATCCATAAATGCTACATACAAATCCATTTGCTTTTCTAAGTATTTCTCACATACATTCTTCAAAGCAAACACCTGATCCACACATCCTCTACCACTTCTGAAACCACACTGCTCTTCCCCAATTTGATGCTCTGTACATGCCTTAACCCTCTCAATCAATACCTTCCCATACCCTGCCACACATGAAATGACAACCCCTTCCCCTGCACGCGCACGAGGCCACATTCGTTCACACTCAGTCTCTATCTGTTATGTATAATGCACTGAAACTACAGCTCCTTTTCCACATCCAGGCCCCACAAAACTTTCCATGGCTTGCCCCAGATGCTTCACATGCCCTGGTTCAATCCATTGACAGCATGTCAACCCTAGTATACCACATCATTCCAATTCACTCTATTCCTTGCACGCCTTTCACCCTCCTGCATGTTCAGGCTCCTATCACTCAAAATCTTTTTCACTCCATCCTTCCACCTCCAATTTGGTCTCCCACTTCTCATTCCCTCCACCTCTGACACATATATCCTCTTTGTCAATCTTTCCTCACTCATTCTCTCCATATGACCAAACCATTTCAATACACCCTCTTCTCCTCTCTCAACCACACTCTTTTTATAAGCCCACATCTCTCTTCCCCTTTCATTACTTACTCGATCAAACCTCCTCACACCACATATTGTCCTCAGACATCTCGTTTCCAACACATCCACCCTCCTTCGCACAACCCTATCGATAGCCTACGCATTGCAACCATATAACATTGTTGGAACCACTATTCCATCAAACATACCCATTTTTGCTTTCCGAGATAATTGTCTCGCCTTCCACACATTTTTCAATGCTCCCAGAACCCCCCCCCCCGTGACTCACTTCCGCTTCCATGGTTCC
>NC_092229.1:39415680-39505658 GCF_036320965.1 Panulirus ornatus
TGGTTGGTAAGGTTATCTAATGTATGTATGACTCATTGTGAGGTGCCTGAGGATTGGCTAAATGCTTGCATAGTGCCATTGTACAAAGGTAAAGGGGATAAGAGTGAGTGCTCAAATTACAGAGGTATAAGTTTGTTGAGTATTCCTGGTAAATTATATGGGAGGTTATTGATTGAGAGGGTGAAGGCATGTACAGAGCATCAGACTGGGGAAGAGCAGTGTGGTTTTAGAAGTGGTAGAGGATGTGTGGATCAGGTGTTTACTTTGAAGAATGTATGTGAGAAATACTTAGAAAAGCAAATGGATTTGTATGTATCATTTATGGATCTGGAGAAGGCATATGATAGAGTTGATAGAGATGCTTTGTGGAAGGTATTAAGAATATATGGTGTGGGAGGCAAGTTGTTAGAAGCAGTGAAAAGTTTTTATCGAGGATTTAAGGCATGTGTACGTGTAGGAAGAGAGGAAAGTGATTGGTTCTCAGTGAATGTAGGTTTGTGGTAGGGGTGTGTGATGTCTCAATGGTTGTTTAATTTGTTTATGGATGGGGTTTTTAAGGAGGTGAATGCAGGGGTTTTGGAAATAGGGGCAAGTATGCAGTCTGTTGTGGATGAGAGAGCTTGGGAAGTGAGTCAGTTGTTGTTCGCTGATGCTACAGCGCTGGTGGCTGATTCATGTGAGAAACTGCAGAAGCTGGTGACTGAGTTTGGTGAAGTATGTGAAAGAAGAAAGTTAAGAGTAAATGTGAATAAGAGCAAGGATATTAGGTACAGTAGGGTTGAGGGTCAAGTCAATTGGGAGGTAAGTTTGAATAGAGAAAAACTGGAGGAAGTAAAGTGTTTTAGATATCTGGGAGTGGATCTGGCAGCGGATGGAACCATGGAAGTGGAAGTGAATCATAGGGTGGGGGAGGGGTGAAAATTCTGGGAGCCTTGAAGAATGTGTGGAAGTCGAGAACATTATCTCGGAAAGCAAAAATGGGTATGTTTGAAGGAATAGTGGTTCCAACAATGTTGTATGGTTGCGAGGCTTGGGTTATGGATAGGGTTGTGCGTAGGAGGTTGGATGTGCCGGAAATGAGATGTTTGAGGACAATATGTGGTGTGAGGTGGTTTGATCAAGCAAGTAATGTAAAGGTAAGAGAGATGTGTGGAAATAAAATGAGTGTGGCTGAGAGAGCAGAAGAGGGTGTTTTGAAATGGTTTGGACACATGGAGAGAATGAGTGAGGAAAGATTGACAAATAGGATATATGTGTCGGAGGTGGAGGGAACGAGGAGAAGTGAGAGACCAAATTGGAGGTGGAAAGATGGAGTGAAAAAGATTTTGAGTGATCGGGGCCTGAACATGCTGGAGGATGAAAGGCGTGCAAGGAATAGAGTGAATTGGAACGATGTGGTATACCGGGGCTGACGTGCTGTCAGTGGATTGAACCAGGGCATGTGAAACGTCTGGGGTAAACCATGGAAAGTTCTGTGGGGCCTGGATGTGGAAAGGGAGCTGCGGTTTCGGTGCATTATTATATGACAGCTAGAGACTGAGTGTGAACGAATGGGGCCCTTGTTGTTTTTTCCTAGCGCTACCTCGCACACATGAGGGGGGAGGGTGTTGTTATTCCATGTGTTTTGAGGTGGCGATGTGAATGATTAAAGGCAGAAAGTATGAATTATGTACATGTATATATATTTATATGTCTGTGTGTGTATATATATGTGTACATTGAGATGTATAGGTATGTATATTTGCGTGTGTGGACGTGTATGTATATACATGTGTATGTGGGCGGGTTGGGCCATTCTTTCGTCTGTTTCCTTGTGCTACCTCGCTAACGCGGGAGACAGCGACAAAGCAAAATAAATAAATAGAAATATTTTTTTCTCTTTTTTTTTTTTTTTTTTTTTTTGCCCCTGTCTCCCGCGTTTGCGAGGTAGCGCAAGGAAACAGATGAAAGAAATGGCCCAACCCACCCCCATAGACATGTATATACATTCGTCCACACACGCAAATATACATACCTACACAGCTTTCCATGGTTTAACCCAGACGCTTCACATGCCCTGATTCAATCCACTGACAGCACATCAACCCCGATATACCACATCGATCCAATTCACTCTATTCCTTACCCGCCTTTCACCCTCCTGCATGTTAAGGCCCCGATCACTCAAAATCTTTTTCACTCCATCTTTCCACCTCCAATTTGGTCTCCCACTTCTCCTCGTTCCCTCCACCTCCGACACATATATCCCCTTGGTCAATCTTTCCTCACTCATTCTCTCCATGTGCCCAAACCATTTCAAAACACCCTCTTCTGCTCTCTCAACCACGCTTTTTTTATTTCCACACATCTCTCTTACTCTTACATTACTTACTCGATCAAACCACCTCACACCACACATTGTCCTCAAACATCTCATTTCCAGCACATCCACCCTCCTGCGCACAACTCTATCCATAGCCCACGCCTCGCAACCATACAACATTGTTTGAATCACAATTCCTTCAAACTTACCCATTTTTGCCTTCCGAGATAATGTTCTCGACTTCCACACATTCTTCAAGGCTCCTAGGATTTTCGCCCCCTCCCCCACCCTATGATTCACTTCCGCTTCCATGGTTCCATCCGCTGCCAAATCCACTCCCAGATATCTAAAACACTTTACTTCCTCCAGTTTTTCTCCATTCAAACTTACCTCCCAATTGACTTGACCCTCAACCCTACTGTACCTAATAACCTTGCTCTTATTTACATTTACTCTTAACTTTCTTCTTTCACACACATTAGCGAGGTAGCGCAGGGAAACACTCGTAAGAATGTCCCAACCCACCCACATACACATGTATATACATGCACATCCACACACACAAATGTACATAACTATACATCTCAACATATACATATATATACACACACAGAGACATAAACATATATACACATGTACATAATTCATACTGTCTGCCATTATTCATTCCCATCGCCACCCCACCACACATGAAATAACAACCCCCTCCCCCCACATGTGCCCAAGGTAGCGTTACGAAAAGATAACAAAACCTAAATTCGTTCACATTCAGTCTCTAGCAGTCATGTATAATGCACTGAAATCATAGCTTCCTTTCCACACCCAGGCCCCACAGAACTTTCCATGGTTTACCCCAGACACTTCACACGGCCTTTTTCAATCCACTGACAGCACGTTGACCCCGGTATACCACATCTTTCCAATTCACTTTATTCCTTGCACGCCTTTCACCATCCTGCATGTTCAGTCCCCGATCACTGAAAATGTTTTTCACTCCATATTCCTACCTTCAATTTGGTATCCCACTTCTCGTTCCCTCCACCTCTGACGCATATATCCTCTTGGTCAATCTTTCCTCACTCATTCTCTCCATATGACCAAACCATTTCAAAACACCCTCTTGTGCTTTCTCAACCACACTCTTTTTATTACCACACATCTCTCTTACCTTGTTACTACTTACTTGATCAAAGCACCTCACACTACAAATTGTTCTCAAACATCCCATTTCCAGCACATCCACCCTCCTCTGCACAACTCTATCTATAGCCCATGCCTCGCAACCATATAACATTGTTGGAACCACTATTCCTTCAAACATATCCCTTTTTGCTTTCCGAGATAATGTTCTCGATTTCCACACATTCTTCAACGGTCCCAGAACTTTTGCCCCCTCCCCCATCCTATGATTCACTTTCGCATCCATGGTTCCATCTGCTGCCAAATCCACTCCCAGATATCTAAAACACTTCACTTCCTCCAGTTTTTCTCCATTCAAATTTGCCTCCCAATTGACTTGTCCCTCACCCCTACTGTACCTAATAACCTTGCTCTTATTCACATTTACTCTCAGCTTCAGCTTTCTTTTATATTTATATTTATTATACTGTCGCTGCCTCCCGCGTTAGCGAGGTAGCGCAAGGAAACAGACAAAAGAATGGCCCAACCCACCAACATACACATGTATATGAATACACATCCACAAACGCACATATACATTATACATCTCAACATATACGTATATATACACACACAGACATATACATATATACACATGTACATAATTCATGTTGTCTGCCCTTTTTCATTCCCATCGCCACCCTGCCACACATGAAATGAAAATCCCCTCCCCATCATGTGCGCGAGGTAGCACTAGGAAATGACAACAAAGGCCACATTCGTTCACACTCAGTCTCTAGCTGTCATGTATAATACACCGAAACCACAGCTCCCTTTCAATCCATTGACAGCACGTCGACCCCGGTATACCACATTGTTCCAATTCACTTTATTCCTTGCACGCCTTTCACCCTCCTGCATGTTCAGGCCCTGATCACTGAAAATCTTTTTCACTCCATCTTTCCACCTCCAATTTGGTCTCCCACTTCTCATTCCCTCCACCTCTGACACATATATCCTTTTTGTCAATCTTTCCTCACTCATTCACTCCATATGACCAAACCATTTCAAAACACCCTCTACTGCTCTCTCTACCACACTCTTTTTATTACCACACATCTCTCTTACCCTTTCATTACTTAGTCGATCAAACCACCTCACACCGCATATTGTCCCCAAACATCTCATTTCCAGCACATCCACCCTACTCCCCACAACTCTATCTATAGCCCACGCCTCACGACCATATAACATTGTTGGAAGAACTATTCCTTCAAACATACCCATTTTTGCTTTCCAAGATATCTTTCTCGACTTCCACACATTTTTCAACGCCCGCAGAACTGTCACCCCCTCCCCCACCGTATGATTCACTTCCGCTTCCATGATTCCATCTGGTGCCAAATCTACTCCCAGATTTCTAAAACACTTCACTCTCTCCAGTTTTTTTCCATTCAAACTTACCTCCAAGTTAACTTGTACCTCAACCCTACTGAATCTAATAACCTTGCTCTTATTCACATTTACTCTCAGCTTTCTTCTTTCATACACTTTGACAAACTCAGTCACCAACTTCTGCAGTTTCTCACCTGAATCATCCACCAGCACTGTATCATCAGCGAACAACAACTGACTCACTTCCCAAGCTCTCTCATCCACAACAGACTGCATACTTGCCCCTCTTTCCAGAACTCTTGCATTCACCTCCCTAACAACCCCATCCATAAACAAATTAAACAACCATGGAGACATCACACACCCCTGCCGCAAACCAACATTCACTGAGAACCAATCACTTTCCTCTCTTCCTACACGTACACATGCCTTACATCCTCGATAAAAACTTTTCACTGCTTCTAACAACTTACTTCCCACACCATATATTCTTAATACCTTCCATAGAGCATCTCTATCAACTCTATCAAATTTCTTCTCCAGATCCATAAATGCTACGTACAAATCCATTTGCTTTTCTAAGTATTTCTCACATACATTTTTCGAAGCAAACACCTGATCTACACATCCTCTACCACTTCTGAAACCACTCTGTTCTTCCCCAATCTGATGCTCTCTACGTGCCTTCACCCTCTCAATGAATACCCTCCCATTTAATTTCCCAGGAATACTCAAAAAATTTATACCTCTGTAATTTGAGCACTCACTCTTATCCCCTTTGTCTTTGTACAATGGCACTATGGAAGCATTGCCAGTCCTCAGGCACCTCACCATGAGTCATACATACATTACATAACCTTAACAATACAGTCATCCCCTTTTTTGATAAGTTCCACTGCAGTATCATCCAAACCCACTGCCATGCTGGCTTTCATCTTCCACATAGCTTTTACTACCTCTTCTGTGTTTACCAAATCATTCTCCCTAACCCTCTTACTTTGCACACCACCTTGACCAAAACACCATATATATGCCACTGTATCATTAAACACATTCAACAAACCTTCACACATCACCACTACTTGTTATCACCTCCCCATTAGCCCCCTTCACTTAAGTTCCCATTTGTTCCCTTGTCTTACACACTTTATTTACCTCCTTCCAAAACATCTCTTTATTCTCCCTATAATTTAATGATACTCTCTCACCCCAACTCTTATTTGCCCTCTTTTTTGCCTCTTGCAACTTTCTCTTGATCTCCTTTATCTTTCTTTTATATATCTCCCAGTCATTTGCATTATTTTCCTGCAAAAATCCTCCAAATGCCTCTCTCTTCTCTTTCACTAATAATCTTACTTCTTCATCCATCTTACTTCATCATCCCACCACTCACTACCCTTTCTAATCTGCCATTTTCCATTCTGTACTCAGTCTCTCCTGGTACTTCCTCACACAAGTCTCCTTCCAAGCTCACTTACTCTCATCACTCTCTTCACCCCAACATTCTCTCTTCTTTTCTGAAAAACCTCTACAAATCTTCACCTTCGCCTCCACAAGATAATGATCAGACATCCCTCCAGTTGCACCTCTCAGCACATTAAAATCCAAAAGTCTATCTTTCACGCGCCTATCAATTAACATATAATCCAGTAACGCTCTCTGGCCATCTCTCCTACTTACATATGTATACTTATGTATATCTCTCCTTTAAATCAGGTATTCCCAATCACCAGTCCTTTTTCAGCACATAAATCTACAAGCTCTTCACCATTTCCATTTACAACACTGAACACCCCATTTACACCAGTTATTCCCTCAACTGCCACATTACTCACTTTTGCATTCAAATCACCCATCACTATAACCCGGTCTTGTCCATCAAAACTACTAACACACTCACTCAGCTGCTCCCAAAACACTTGCCTCTCATGATCTTTCTTCTCATGCCCAGGTGCATATGCATCAATAATCTCCCACCTCTCTCCATCCACTTTCAGTTTTACCCATATCAATCTAGAGTTTACTTTCTTACACTTTATCACATACTCCCACCACTACTGTTTCAGGAGTAGTGCTACTCCTTCCCTTGCTCTTGTCCTCTCACTAACCCCTGACTACTCCCAAGACATTCTCAAACCACTCTTTTCCTTTACCCTTGAGCTTCGTTTCACTCAGAGCCAAAACATCCAGGTTCCTTTCCTTAAACATACTACCTATCGCTGTGGTTTCGGTGCATTATACATAACAGCTAGAGACTGAGTGTGAAGTAATGTGGCCTTTGTTGTCTTTTCCTAGCACTACCTTGTGCGCTTGCAGTGGGAGGGGGTTTGTCATTTCATGTGTGGCGGGGTAGTGACCGGAATGAAGAAAGGCAGCAAGTATGAATTATGTATATGTGTATGTATATATATATATATGTCTGTGTATGTATGTATTTGTATACGTTGAAATGTATAGGTATGTATATGTGCATGTGTGGACATGTGTGTGGGTGGGTTAGCCTATTCTTTTGTCTGTTTCCTTTCGCTACCTCGTTAACACAGGTAGACAACGACAAAGTATATTAATGATATAATCATAAGACTTTGTCGCTGTCTCCTGCGTTAGCGGGGTAGCGCAAGGAAACAGATGAAAGAATGATTCGCCCGAACCACTCTCTCACCCCAACTCTCATTTGCTCTCTTTTTCACCTCTTGCACCTTTCTCTTGACTTCCTGCCTCTTTTTTTTTTTTTTTATATACATCTCCCAGTCATTTACACTATATCCCTGCAAAAATCATCCAAATTCCTCTCTCTTCTCTTTCACTAACAGTCTTACTTCTTCTTCCCACCACTCCACATGTATATACATAAACGCCCACACACGCATATATACATACCTATACATTTCAATTTTTTTTTTTTATTATTTTGTTTTGTCGCTGTCTCCCACGTTAGCGAGGTAGCCAAGGAAACAGACAAAAGAATGGCCCAACCCACCCATATACACATCTATATACATAAACATCCACACACAGCACATATACATACCTATACATCTCATTGTATACATATATATATACACACTCAGACATATACATATATACCCATGTGCATACATAATTCATACTGTCTGCCTTTATTCATTCCCGTCGCCAAGCCGCCACACATGGAATAACAACATCCTCCCCCCTCATGTGTGTGAGGTAGCGCTAGGAAAAGACAACAAAGGCCCCATTCGTTCACACTCGGTCTCTAGCTGTAATGTAATAATGCACCGAAGCCACAGCTCCCTTTCCACATCCAGGCCCCACACAACTTTCCATGGTTTACCCCAGACGCTTCACATGCCCTAGTTCAATCCATTGACAGCACGTCGACCCCAGTATACCACATCGTTCCAATTCACTCTATTCCTTGCACGCCTTTCACCATCCTGCATGTTCAGGCCCCGATCACTCAAAATCTTTTTACTCCATCTTTCCACCTCCAATTTAGTCTCCCACTTCTCCTCGTTCCCTCCACCTCTGACACATATATCCTCTTGGTCAATCTTTCCTCACTCATTCTCTCCATGTGCCCAAACCATTTCAAAACACCCTCTTCTGCTCTCTCAACCACACTCTTTTTATTACCACACATCTCTCTTACCCTATTATTACTTACTTGATCAAACCACCTCACACCACATATTGTCCTCAAACATCTCATTTCCAGCACATCCACCCTCCTGCGCACAACTCTGTCCATAGCCTACGCCTCGCAACCATACAACATTGTTGGAACCACTATTCCTTCAAACATACCCATTTTTGCTTTCCGAGATAATGTTCTCGACTTTCACACATTCTTCAAGGCTCCCAGAATTTTCGCCCCCTCCCCCACCCTATGATTCACTTCCGCTTCCATGGTTCCATCCGCTGCCAAATCCACTCCCAGATATCTAAAACACTTCACTTCCTCCAGTTTCTCTCCATTCAAACTTACCTCCCAATTTACTTGACCCTCAACCCTACTGTACCTACTAACATTACTCTTATCCACATTTACTCTCAACTTTCTTCTTTCACACTCTTTACCAAACTCAGTCACTAGCTTCTGCAGTTTCTCACATGAATCAGCCATCAGCGTAGTATCATCAGCGAACAACTGACTCACTTCCCAAGCTCTCTCATCTACAACAGACTGCATACTTGCCCCTCTTTCCAAAACTCTTCCATTCATCACACACCCCAGCCGCAAACCTACATTCACTGAGAACCAATCACTTTCCTCTCTTCCTACACGTACACATGCCTTACATCCTCAATAAAAACTTTTCACTGCTTCTAACTACTTGCCTCCGACACCATATGTTCTTAATACCTTCCACAGAGCATCTCTATCAGCTCTATCATATGCCTTCTCCAGATCCATAAATTCTACATACAAGTCCATTTGCTTTTCTAAGTATTTCTCACATACATTCTTCAAAGCAAACACCTGATCCACACATTCCCTACCACTTCTGAAACCACACTGCTCTTCCCCAATCTGATGCTCTGTACATGCCTTCACCCTCTCAATCAATTCCCTCCCATATAATTTGCCAGGAATACTCAAGCAACTTATACCTCTGTAATTTGAGCACTCACTCTTATCCCCTTTGCCTTTGTACAATGGCACTATGCAAGCATTCTGCCAATCCTCACGCACCTCACCATGAATCATACATACATTGAATAACCTTACCAACCAGTCAACAATACAGTCATCCCCTTTTTTAATAAATTCCACTGCAATACTCCAAACCCGCTGCCTTGCCGGCTTTCATGTTCTGCAAAGCTTTTACTACCTCTTCTCTATTTACCAAATCATTTTCCCTAACCCTCTCACTTTGCACACCACCTCGACCAAAACACCCTATATCTGCCACTCTATCATCAAACACATTTAACAAACCCTCAAAATGCTCACTTCATCTCCTTCTCACATCACCACTACTTGTTATCACCTCCCCATTTGCGCCCTTCACTGAAGTTCCCATTTGTTCCCTTGTCTTACGCTTTTTATTTACCTCCTTCCAAAACATCTTTTTATTCTCCTTAAAATTTAATGATACTTTCTCACCCCAACTCTCATTTGCCCTCTTTTTCACCTCTTGCACCTTTCTCTTGACCTCCTGCCTCTTTCTTTTATACATGTCCCACTCATTTGCATTATTTCCCTGCAAAAATTGTCCAAATGCCTCTCTCTTCTCTTTCACTAATGATCTTACTACTTCATCCCACCACTCACTACCCTTTCTAATCTGCCCACCTCCCATGCTTCTCATGCCACAAGCATCTTTTGGTGAAGAGCTTGTAGATTTATGTGCTGAAAAAGGACTGGTGATTGGGAATACCTGGTTTAAAAAGAGAGATATACATAAGTATACATATGTAAGTAGGAGAGATGGCCAGAGAGTGTTATTGGATTATGTTTTAATTGATAGGTGTGCGAAAGAGAGACTTTTGGATGTTAATGTGCTGAGAGGTGCAACTGGAGGAATGTCTGATCATTATCTTGTGGAGGCGAAGGTGAAGATTTGTGGAGGTTTTCAGAAAAGAAGAGAGAATGTTGGGGTGAAGAGAGTGGTGAGACTAAGTGAGCTTGGGAAGGAGACTTGTGTGAGGAGGTACCAGGAGAGACTGAATACGGAATGGAAAAAGGTGAGAACAAAGGACGTAACTTGGAGTGGGGGAGGAATGGGATGTCTTTAGGGAAGCAGTGATGGCTTACATTTCAATGTATACATACATACACATACACAGATATATACATATATACATGTACATATTCATATATGCTGCCTTCATCCATTCCCACTGCCACCCCGCCACACATGAAAAAGTTGACTAAGGGGTTAGATATTTCAGTACACCATTTCACTATCATTTAGGCCTGTCCCCTCTTGCTGGCTGGATGAAAAGGGCTGTGCATGGAGAAGGCATACTGGGACTTTACATTTAAGGGCATTGGATATTTCCTTTCTTTGCCAAGAATTATTTTCTTCTAAAATTGTTTTCTTAACATCAAGAACTCACCACTAAGTCACAACTGCCTTCTCTCAAAATAGGATTCTGAACTTTTGTGAGATATTCCATCTGGATTGTCTTCAAATTGATATTCTTGGCCACAGGCAGCTTCCCCAATGGCCAGAGATTTGTCTTGATACGGAACACCAAATTCCAAATTTACAGCTTCATAGTCACCTTCCTCACTTTCTGATTAATTAAGATCTACCGAGTTATTACTGCCTTCAGAAGGATTGCCAACATGTTCTATGGTTGGCATAATCACCAGTGGTTGCCAACAATAAAGATATAAGATATAAAGATATCTGTTGTGGAAGTAACCGTTGTTGTCATGTCATATTTGTGAAGCCACATGCAGATTTCAGTGTCGCACTACCCACCCTGTGAGTTCATGCCACTTTCAAAGGAAAATGAATGAAATATGAATTTACCAAATAATGTGGAAAGAGAGAATGTAATCTCGGAGAGCAAAAATGGCTATGTTTGAAGGAATAGTAGTTCCAACGATATTATATGGTTGTGAGGCATGGGCTACAGATAAGGTTGTATGGAGGAGGGTGGATGTGTTAAAAATGAAATATTTGAAGACAGTATGTGGTGTGAGGTGGTTTGAATGATAGGGTTAGAGAGATGTGTGGCAATAAAAAGAGTGTGGTTGGGAGGGCATAAGAGGGTGTGTTGAAATGTTTTGGACATATGGAGAGAATGAGTGAGGAAAGGTTGACAAAGAGGATAATGTGTCATACGTGGAGGGAACAAGGAGAAGCAGGAGGCCAAACTGGTAGTGGAAGGATGAAGTGAAAAAGATTTTGAGCGATCAGGGCTTGCACATGCAGAAACGTGAAAGGCTTGCACAGAATGGAGTGAATTGGAATATGGTATACTGGGGTCGACATGCCATCAATGGGCTGAACCAGGGCATTTGAAGCATCTGGGGTGAACCATGGAAAGGTCTGTGGAGCCTGAATGTGAATAGGTAACTGTGGTTTTGGTGCATTATACATGGGAGTTAGAGAATGGATGTAAGTGGATGCGGACTATCTTTGCATGTTTCCTGATGCTACCTCCCTGATGCTGTTTCCTGTGGGGCAGGGTGGTGCCAGGGATGGATAAAGGCAAACAAGTATGAATATGTACATGTGTATATATGTATATGTATGTGTCTCTCACTATATATGTATGCATATGTTCTTTTCTTTCTTTCTTTTAAACTATTCGCCATTTCCCGCATTAGCAAGGTAGCGTTAGGAACAGAGGACTGGGCCTTTTTTGGAATATCCTCACCTGGCCCCCTCTGTTCCTTCTTTTGGAAAATTAAAAAAAAAAAAAAAGAAAAAAAGAGAGGGGAGGATTTCCAGCCCCCCGCTCCCTCCCCTTTTAGTCGCCTTCTACGACACGCAGGGAATACGTGGGAAGTACTCTTAATCCCCTATCCCCAGGGATAATATATATTATATATATATATATATATATATATATATATATATATATATATATATATATATATATATATATATATATACACATGTATATACATACGTCCACACACGCAAATATACATACCTACACAGCTTTCCATGGTTTACCCCAGACGCTTCACATGCCTTGATTCAATCCACTGACAGCACGTCAACCCCGGTATACCACATCGCTCCAATTCACTCTATTCCTTGCCTTCCTTTCACCCTCCTGCATGTTCAGGCCCCGATCCCACAAAATCTTTTTCACTCCATCTTTCCACCTCCAATTTGGTCTCCCTCTTCTCCTCGTTCCCTCCACCTCCGACACATATATCCTCTTGGTCAATCTTTCCTCACTCATTCTCTCCATGTGCCCAAACCACTTCAAAACACCCTCTTCTGCTCTCTCAACCACACTCTTTTTATTTCCACACATCTCTCTTACCCTTACGTTACTCACTCGATCAAACCACCTCACACCACACATTGTCCTCAAACATCTCATTTCCAGCACATCCATCCTCCTGCGCACAACTCTATCCATAGCCCACGCCTCGCAACCATACAGCATTGTTGGAACCACTATTCCTTCAAACATACCCATTTTTGCTTTCCGAGATAATGTTCTCAACTTCCACACATTCTTCAAGGCCCCCAGAATTTTCGCCCCCTCCCCCACCCTATGATCCACTTCCGCTTCCATGGTTCCATCCGCTGCCAGATCCACTCCCAGATATCTAAAACACTTCACTTCCTCCAGTTTTTCTCCATTCAAACTCGCCTCCCAATTGACTTGACCCTCAACCCTACTGTACCTAATAACCTTGCTCTTATTCACATTTACTCTTAACTTTCTTCTTTCACACACTTTACCAAACTCAGTCACCAGCTTCTGCAGTTTCTCACATGAATCAGCCACCAGCGCTGTATCATCAGCGAACAACAACTGACTCACTTCCCAAGCTCTCTCATCCCCAACAGACTTCATACTTGCCCCTCTTTCCAAAACTCTTGCATTTACCTCCCTAACAACCCCATCCATAAACAAATTAAACAACCATGGAGACATCACACACCCCTGCCGCAAACCTACATTCACTGAGAGCCAATCACTTTCCTCTCTTCCTACACTTACACATGCCTTACATCCTCGATAAAAACTTTTCACTGCTTCTAACAACTTTCCTCCCACACAATATATTCTTAATACCTTCCACAGAGCATCTCTATCAACTCTATCATATGCCTTCTCCAGATCCATAAATGCTACATACAAATCCATTTGCTTTTCAAAGTATTTCTCACATACATTCTTCAAAGTAAACACCTGATCCACACATCCTCTACCACTTCTGAAACCACACTGCTCTTCCCCAATCTGATGCTCTGTACATGCCTTCACCCTCTCAATCAATACCCTCCCATATAATTTACCAGGAATACTCAACAAACTTATACCTCTGTAATTTGAGCACTCACTCTTATCCCCTTTGCCTTTGTACAATGGCACTATGCACGCATTCCGCCAATCCTCAAGCACCTCACCATGAGTCATACATACATTAAATAACCTTACCAACCAGTCAACAATACAGTCACCCCCTTTTTTTAATAAATTCCACTGCAATACCATCCAAATCTGCTGCATTGCCGGCTTTCATCTTCCGCAAAGCTTTCACGACCTCTTCTCTGTTCACCAAATCATTTTCCCTAACCCTCTCAATTTGCACACCACCTCGACCAAAACACCCTATATCTGCCTCTCTATCATCAAACACATTCAACAAACCTTCAAAATACTCACTCCATCTCCTTCTCACATCACCACTACTTGTTATCACCTCCCCATTTGCGCCCTTCACTGAAGTTCTCATTTGCTCCCTTGTCTTACGCACTTTATTTACCTCCTTCCAGAACATCTTTTTATTCTCCCTAAAATTTAATGATACTCTCTCACCCCAACTCTCATTTGCCCTTTTTTTCACCTCTTGCACCTTTCTCTTGACCTCCTGTCTCTTTCTTTTATACATCTCCCACTCAATTGCATTTTTTCCCTGCAAAAATCGTCCAAATGCCTCTCTCTTCTCTTTCACTAATACTCTTACTTCTTCATCCCACCACTCACTACCCTTTCTAATCAACCCACCTCCCACTCTTCTCATGCCACAAGCATCTTTTGCGCAATCCATCACTGATTCCCTAAATACATCCCATTCCTCCCCCACTCCCCTTACTTCCATTGTTCTCACCTTTTTCCATTCTGTACTCAGTCTCTCCTGGTACTTCCTCACACAGGTCTCCTTCCCAAGCTCACTTACCCTCACCACCCTCTTCACCCCAACATTCACTCTTCTTTTCTGAAAACCCATACAAATCTTCACCTTAGCCTCCACAAGATAATGATCAGACATCCCTCCAGTTGCACCTCTCAGCACATTAACATCCAAAAGTCTCTCTTTCGCACGCCTGTTAATTAACACGTAATCCAATAACGCTCTCTGGCCATCTCTCCTACTTACATAAGTATACTTATGTATATCTCGCTTTTTAAACCAGGTATTCCCAATCATCAGTCCTTTTTCAGCACATAAATCCACAAGCTCTTCACCATTTCCATTTACAACACTGAACACCCCATGTATACCAATTATTCCCTCAACTGCCACATTACTCACCTTTGCATTCAAATCACCCATCACTATAACCCGGTCTCGTGCATCAAAACCACTAACACACTCATTCAGCTGCTCCCAAAACACTTGCCTCTCATGATCTTTCTTCTCATGCCCAGGTGCATATGCACCAATAATCACCCACCTCTCTCCATCAACTTTCAGTTTTACCCATATTAATCGAGAATTTACTTTCTTACATTCTATCACATACTCCCACAACTCCTGTTTCAGGAGTATTGCTACTCCTTCCCTTGCTCTTGTCCTCTCACTAACCCCTGACTTTACTCCCCAGACATTCCCAAACCACTCTTCCCCTTTACCCTTGAGCTTCGTTTCACTCAGAGCCAAAACATCCAGGTTCCTTTCCTCAAACATACTACCTATCTCTCCTTTTTTCACATCTTGGTTACATCCACACACATTTAGGCACCCCACTCTGAGCCTTCGAGGAGGATGAGCACTCCCCGCGTGACTCCTTCTTCATACTTCAAATTTCATACTAAAAAATTTTATCGCTAGTTCCTTTTAGCAATCAATTATGAAATCTAACTGGAACTTCTGGAACTCCCAGCCAAGTGCAGCTGCAGCTTTACAAATGTCATATCTTGATATTTGTAGGGCCGTTGTATGTATAACTTAAGGCACTACAGGTAGGAGGATCATTTTCCAGTGATTTGGTTATGCTTCTCCATGACTCAAGGTCTCAGATATATATATATATATATATATATATATATATATATATATATATATATATATATATATATATATATATATACAGATATACAGATATACAGATATAGGGTGTTTTGGTCGAGGTGGTGTGCAAAGTGAGAGGGTTAGGGAAAATGATTTGGTAAACAGAGAAGAGGTAGTAAAAGCTTTGCGGAAGATGAAAGCCGGCAAGGCAGCAGGTTTGGATGGTATTGCAGTGGAATTTATTAAAAAAGGGGGTGACTGTATTGTTGACTGGTTGGTAAGGTTATTTAATGTATGTATGACTCATGGTGAGGTGCCTGAGGATTGGCGGAATGCGTGCATAGTGCCATTGTACAAAGGCAAAGGGGATAAGAGTGAGTGCTCAAATTACAGAGGTATAAGTTTGTTGAGTATTCCTGGTAAATTATATGGGAGGGTATTGATTGAGAGGGTGAAGGCATGTACAGAGCATCAGATTGGGGAAGAGCAGTGCGGTTTCAGAAGTGGTAGAGGATGTGTGGATCAGGTGTTTGCTTTGAAGAATGTATGTGAGAAATACTTAGAAAAGCAAATGGATTTGTATGTAGCATTTATGGATCTGGAGAAGGCATATGATAGAGTTGATAGAGATGCTCTGTGGAAGGTATTAAGAATATATGGTGTGGGAGGCAAGTTGTTAGAAGCAGTGAAAAGTTTTTATCGAGGATGTAAGGCATGTGTACGTGTAGGAAGAGAGGAAAGTGATTGGTTCTCAGTGAATGTAGGTTTGCGGCAGGGGTGTGTGATGTCTCCATGGTTGTTTAATTTGTTTATGGATGGGGTTGTTAGGGAGGTAAATGCAAGAGTCCTGGAAAGAGGGGCAAGTATGAAGTCTGTTGGGGATGAGAGAGCTTGGGAAGTGAGTCAGTTGTTGTTCGCTGATGATACAGCGCTGGTGGCTGATTCATGTGAGAAACTGCAGAAGCTGGTGACTGAGTTTGGTAAAGTGTGTGGAAGAAGAAAGTTAAGAGTAAATGTGAATAAGAGCAAGGTTATTAGGTACAGTAGGGTTGAGGGTCAAGTCAATTGGGAGGTGAGTTTGAATGGAGAAAAACTGGAGGAAGTGAAGTGTTTTAGATATCTGGGAGTGGATCTGTCAGCGGATGGAACCATGGAAGCGGAAGTGGATCATAGGGTGGGGGAGGGGGCGAAAATTTTGGGAGCCTTGAAAAATGTGTGGAAGTCGAGAACATTATCTCGGAAAGCAAAAATGGGTATGTTTGAAGGAATAGTGGTTCCAACAATGTTGTATGGTTGCGAGGCGTGGGCTATGGATAGAGTTGTGCGCAGGAGGATGGATGTGCTGGAAATGAGATGTTTGAGGACAATGTGTGGTGTGAGGTGGTTTGATCGAGTAAGTAACGTAAGGGTAAGAGAGATGTGTGGAAATAAAAAGAGCGTGGTTGAGAGAGCAGAAGAGGGTGTTTTGAAATGGTTTGGGCACATGGAGAGAATGAGTGAGGAAAGATTGACCAAGAGGATATATGTGTCGGAGGTGGAGGGAACGAGGAGAAGAGGGAGACCAAATTGGAGGTGGAGAGATGGAGTGAAAAAGATTTTGTGTGATCGGGGCCTGAACATGCAGGAGGGTGTAAGGAGGGCAAGGAATAGAGTGAATTGGAGCGATGTGGTATACTGGGGTTGACGTGCTGTCAGTGGAGTGAATCAAGGCATGTGAGGCGTCTGGGGTAAACCATGGAAAGCTGTGTAGGTATGTATATTTGCGTGTGTGGACATGTGTATGTACATGGGTATGGGGGGGGGGGGGGTTGGGCCATTTCTTTCGTCTGTTTCCTTGCGCTACCTCGCAAACGCGGGAGACAGCGACAAAGTATAAAAAAAAAAAAAAAAACATATATATATATATATATATATATATTCCTATGAGTCCACGGGGAAATGAAACACTTTAAGTTCCCAAGTGCACCCCTGTGCAAATATGTATGCATATGTATGTGCAGATATGTGTATATATGTGTACACATGTGAATGGATGGGTTTTTCTTAGTTTGTTTCCTGGCACTACCTTGCTAATGTGGGAAATGGCAATCAGACATAATGAATATATGAATGAAATAATTTACCAAATAAACAAAAAGATTGAATTTTGAAAATCCAAAGAAAATTTTCTTGTAAATTTTGAACTAATAAGGCCTGGAAACCAAGGCATATGATATGACTAAGTTAGACTGTGATGTAGTCCATGGGACTTGGTTGTGGAGGTTGGATGTGTACAAATGAGACCATTGTGACTTTGTTCCTGAAAGTAACAGGAAATGAAATTAAACGTGAAAGAAATTGTTTATGGATGAACTGGATATTAATGGGATTCCCAGCCAAGTGCAGCTGCAGCTTTACAAATGTCATATCTTGATATTTGTAGGGCCATTGTATGTATAACTTAAGGCACTACAGGTAGGAGGATCATTTTCCAGTGATTTGGTTATGCTTCTCCATGACTCAAGGTCTCAGAAGTACAGACCATGTCATATTTTTTTTTTTATTACGTTCTGCTTGTTTTGCTTTCTATGGTTTAGAGTAAATAGCATTACAAGCCCACTTAGAGAAACTGGAGTGTTTCAGTCCAAGTAGGATTCTTCAGTTTATTCTGAAAGAGTGGAACACTGAAGTTCCAGTTAGATTTCATAATTGATTGCTAAAAGGAACTAGCGATAAAATTTTTTGGTATGAAATTTGGGTTGTATCAATGAAATATACCCACAAACAAAGAAAAATGTACAAAATAAAAGAATACAGTGTCGGACAGTCAACTGCCTCCACCACCTGTTTTGCAACCCTCCACCCATTGATGGCTTATGCAGTAGACCACAAACTCCGGTTATTACAAGAAATGTTTTGTTTGTGTCTGTATTTGTGAGATGGGAGTGTGAATATTGGGACTGGATCTGGGTCATAGGATGTGTCCTTACTTTTACTATGTAAAGATTGGTTTACTGTACATAGCCTTTTCTTGAATACATCCTAAGTTCAAAGTGAGGGAACTTTAAGCACTATGATTATAGCTCCTAAACAATGTTTATCTGAAAGATGAAAGTGCTAAACTATAAATATTTGGGTCTGGAATTTGTCAAAATAGAATTGATCTTTTATATGATTTTTGACATTCATATTAAGTATTACAACTCTTGCCTTTACTCTATAGACTCAGGCACAGCAAGTGCCTCCACAACAAGAGCAACAACAGCAGTCACGCCTCCCCATTCGTCAGCAGCCCCAGCGACCCCAGCGCCAGCGCCGACCTGTACAGCAGTATCATCAACAGCAACAGGAGCAAGAGCAACAAGCAGCTCAGCAGAGATTGCAGCGTCAGCAACAGCGTCAGCAACAACAAAAACAGCAGCAGCAACAAAAAGCACAGCAACGTCAGACACAGCAACATCAACAAAAGCAACAGCAAGCACAACAGCGGGGTGTCAAACGGAAAGTAAGTGATGTGCAAGTGGTAGGAGAAGTCAAAGCGCAGAAAACTGGACGTGGAGAGGTGGGAGGTGCAGGAACACTCAAATTTCGAAAGAGGGTAAGATTTTCTTATTTTATTTGAATGCAATAGAATTTATAATTTGTAAGCTTTGTGTGCCATTTTTCCCCCTTCTTACTTTGGCTTTCTTTCCAACCTTGTGAATCTCATTTTGGCTTTCTTTTCAACCCTGTGAATCTCATTTTTTCAGGTTGTTTCAGAAATGTATATAACTCTTAGATTTAAAGGATATTCTCATAACTGCAAAAAGAAGTCACTTTGAAAATATATGTCATCCTCTATGTTCACTCTGAATATGTGTTGATGTTTCAGCACAATGCACTAAAAACTGCAGGAGTAAAGCCTTAGTGTCAAGTGGGTTCCCACTGCTTATGTTTCATCAATATTTTTTCTTTACCTACTCTTGAGAATTAAGTATTATGTAATATTTTACATGAAAAGTCTTTTCATGCTTTAATCAGTGTGGTTCATTGGTAATTTCTTCAAACAGCAAAATTTGGAAAATTTGCGAAATTACTTCCCACACCAGTCAGCTACAGTGTTTTTAGAGGCAGGTGGGCACTGGCTACATTGCCTCCACTTGTGTGGGAAATGCCCTCTTCTGCCATTTCATGGTCAACTTTCACACAATCTGAAGACAGATCATAATCGTTAAGTGGTTTTGGATCACCTGCCTGGCCCTCTTAAATCAAGCAAAAAGTTCCTCAGTTTTCTTTCTAGAAAACTAATAAACTATGCTGTCATTAGGATGGCTGGAAGATGAGGACTGTAGGGAGAAATTACTGTGCTGTCAGGGTCAGTAGATGTCTTGGAAATAAAAAATACATAAATTTACTTGTAGAGGAGTTGTTCAGCTCACTGAAATATCCATCCATAGAAGTTAAGGAGTTGAAATGAGACACGACAATTTTGATATGGCTAGATAGCTTTTAAAACTTTAGACCACTTCCTGTCACTCAGGCTTTTACTGAAAAACAATTGAAACACCATATTTTTATGCATAGATATTTGTAGACCTCATGTGCAGAAATTTTGACAAATTATATATTTATATATAATCCCTGGGGATAGGGGAGAAAGAATACTTCCCACGTATTCCCTGCGTGTCGTAGAAGGCGACTAAAAGGGGAGGGAGCGGGGAGCTGGAAATCCTCCCCTCTTGTTTTTTTTTAACTTTCCAAAAGAAGGAACAGAGAAGGGGGCCAGGTGAGGATATTCCCTCAAAGGCCCAGTCCTCTGTTCTTAATGCTACCTCGCTAACACGGGAAATGGCGAATAGTTTGAAAGAATGAAAGAAATATTTATATATGTACCAATGAGTTAAGTTAATTAGGCTTCATAGATTTGTATGATTCATGTTGTGAAGGGATTGAAAATATATAGAAGGATATGATTACTTCTTTTGACGTATATAAATCAGTATAAGTTGGAACTGGTTGCAAGCTTCTTATTTTTATTATTGTAAAGGAATGAAAAATTTATAATTTTTTTTACGTGAATGGAACATATATTATGTAGATTTTAAGATTTATATTAAAAGGCATGCTTTAAAGTTTGAGGGGTATGCCTTCATGACTTGTTGGAAACTAAAGTACAGAAATACATTATTAGGAAAACCAAACTAACAAGCAATGTTTGTTGCTTCTAAATGTGACTGGCCAGTGTGATCAACTTGCCATGGTGTGAATTGGCTGAAGTCATCCACTCAAGAGGCATAGAGATGCTTTGCTTATCTTGCTGGTGGTTTTCAGGTCAGCCAGCTTAGAGTTACTCTTCACATTGGATTTTCTGTATTTGACAGTGGCCTAAATGAAATATGAATCAGTTTAAGTGAAGGAAAATTGCCCTAGATTCATATTGTTAATCAGACAGGTCCACAAAATTATCTGAAGAGCCAATTCCACATGATATAGTTGCCTCTCTTGACTCCTCTTTATTAATAAGAGACAGATGACCTGTGCTTGAGTTAGTACAGGAAGGCCTTATGGTGGCACAAAGCAATCTTCTTTTGGTAAACAAGAAAGTTAGGTTTTGAATTGCACTTAAACAGAATCGCATTTTCTGCAAAATCAGAGGTATCAAATTTCCTATAGAGGATTAGCTTTTTTTTTCCTAAAAAGTGTTTCCAAAGATCACCTTGTGTCTTCGATGTTGATGGCTTGGCATCATTTTTTTTTTACCTAGTTATTCCATGCCCAATAAAAGGTATGTTATATTTGGAGGTGTTTAACGTGATGGAAAATTATTTTTATATTTTTTTTTATTTTGCTTTGTCGCTGTCTCCCGCATTTGCGAGGTAGCGCAAGGAAACAGACGAAAGAAATGGCCCAACCCACCCCCATACACAATGTATATACATACATGTCCACACACGCAAATATACATACCTATACATCTCAATGTACACATATATATACACACACAGACACATACATATATACCCATGCACACAATTCACACTGTCTGCCTTTATTCATTCCCATCGCCACCTCGCCACACATGGAATACCATCCCCCTCCCCCCCCTCATGTGTGCGAGGTAGCACTAGGAAAAGACAACAAAGGCCCCATTTGTTCACACTCAGTCTCTAGCTGTCATGCAATAATGCGCGAAACCACAGCTCCCTTTCCACATCCAGGCCCCACACAACCTTCCATGGTTCACCCCAGATGCTTCACATGCCCTGATTCAATCCACTGACAGCACGTCAACTCCGGTATACCACATCGATCCAATTCACTCTATTCCTTGCCTGCCTTTCACCCTCCTGCATGTTCAGGCCCCAATCACTCAAAATCTTTTTCACTCCATCTTTCCACCTCCAATTTGGTCTCCCACTTCTCCTCGTTCCCTCCACCTCTGACACATATATCCTCTTTGTCAATCTTTCCTCACTCATTCTCTCCATGTGCCCAAACCATTTCAAAACACCCTCTTCTGCTCTCTCAACCACGCTCTTTTTATTTCCACACATCTCTCTTACCCTCACATTACTTACTCGATCAAACCACCTCACACCACACATTGTCCTCAAACATCTCATTTCCAGTACATCCACCCTCCTGCGCACAACTCTATCCATAGCCCACGCCTCACAACCATACAACATTGTTGGAACCACTATTCCTTCAAACATACCCATTTTTGCTTTCCGAGATAATGTTCTCAACTTCCACACATTCTTCAAGGCTCCCAGGATTTTCGCCCCCTCCCCCACCCTATGATTCACTTCCGCTTCCATGGTTCCATCCGCTGCCAGATCCACTCCCAGATATCTAAAACACTTTACTTCGTCTAGTTTTTCTTCATTCAAACTTACCACCCAATTGACTTGACCCTCAACCCTACTGTACCTAATAACCTTGCTCTTATTCACATTTACTCTTAACTTTCTTCTTTCACACACTTTACCAAACTCAGTCACCAGCTTCTGCAGTTTCTCACATGAATCAGCCACCAGCGCTGTGTCATCAGCGAACAACAACTGACTCACTTCCCAAGCTCTATCATCCACAACAGACTTCATACTTGCCCCTCTTTCCAAAACTCTTGCATTCACCTCCCTAACAACCCCATCCATAAACAAATTAAACAACCATGGAGACATCACACACCCCTGCCGCAAACCTACATTCACTGAGAACCAATCACTTTCCTCTCTTCCTACACGCACACATGCCTTACATCCTCAATAAAAACTTTTCACTGCTTCTAACAACTTGCCTCCCACACCATATATTCTTAACACCTTCCACAGAGCATCTCTATCAACTCTATCATATGCCTTCTCCAGATCCATAAATGCTACATACAATCCATTTGCTTTTATAAGTATTTCTCACATACATTCTTCAAAGCAAATACCTGATCCACATATCCTCTACCACTTCTGAAACCACACTGCTCTTCCCCAATCTGATGCTCTGTACATGCCTTCACCCTCTCAATCAATACCCTCCCATATAATTTACCAGGAATACTCAACAAACTTATACCTCTGTAATTTCAGCACTCACTCTTATCCCCTTTGCCTTTGTACAGTGGCACTATGCACGCATTCCGCCAATCCTCAGGCACCTCACCATGAGTCATACATACATTGAATAACCTTACCAACCAGTCAACAATACAGTCACCCCCTTTTTTAATAAATTCCACTGCAATACCATCCAAACCTGCTGCTTTGCCGGCTTTCATCTTCCGCAAAGCTTTTACTACCTCTTCTCTGTTTACCAAATCATTTTACCTAACCCTCTCACTTTGCACACCACCTCGACCAAAACACTCCACATCTGCCACTCCATCATCAAACACATCCAACAAACCTTCAAAATACTCACTCTATCTCCTTCTCACATCACCACTATCACCTCCCCATTTGCGCCCTTCACTGAAGTTCCCATTTGCTCCCTTGTCTTACGCACTTTATTTACCTCCTTCCAGAACAGCTTTTTATTCTCCCTAAAATTTAATGATACTCTCTCACCCCAACTCTCATTTGCCCTCTTTTTCACCTCTTGCACCTTTCTCTTGACCTCCTGTCTCTTTCTTTTATACGTCTCCCACTCAATTGCATTTTTTCCCTGCAAAAATTGTCCAAATGCCTCTCTCTTCTCTTTCAGTAATAATCTTACTTCTTCATCCCACCACTCACTACTCTTTCTAATCAACCCACCTCCCACGTTTCTCATGCCACAAGCATCTTTTGCGCAATCCATCACTGATTCCCTAAATACATCCCATTCCTCCCCCCTTACTTCCATTGTTCTCACCTTTTTCCATTCTGTACTCAGTCTCTCCTGGTACTTCCTCACACAAGTCTCCTTCCCAAGCTCGCTCACTCTCACCACCCTCTTCACCCCAACATTCACTCTTCTTTTTTGAAAACCCATACAAATCTTCACCTTAGCCTCCACAAGATAATGATCAGACATCCCTCCAGTTGCACTTCTCAGCACATTAACATCCAAAAGTCTCTCTTTCGCGCGTCTGTCAATTAACACGTAATCCAATAACACTCTCTGGCCATCTCTCCTACTTACATACGTATATTTATGTGTATCTCGCTTTTTAAACCAGGTATTCCCAATCACCAGTCCTTTTTCAGCACATAAATCTACAATTTATATTCTGAGAGTTGACTGTATATGATGCTGCAATTTTTGAAACAGATGCTCAGATTTTCATATTTGACTGAGTTCATATTATATGATGGCTGGAGAGTGGATGTATGCAGATGGTGCTATTGTTTTATAGCCTGTTGCTGCCATGTTGGTATGGGAGAGGTAATTTTGACAAAGAATATATTTTGTATTTATTATACTTTGTCACTGTCTTCCATGTTGGCGAGGTAGCGCAAGAAAACAGACAAAAGGATGGCCCAACCCACCCACATACACATGTATACACATAAACGCCCACACACGCACATATACATACCTATACATTTCAACATATGCATACATATACATACACAGACATATACATATATACACATGCACTTATTCATACATGCTGCCTTCATCCATTCTCGCCACCACCCCGCCACACATGAAATGACACCCCCCCATCTCCCTGCGTGCGTGCGAGGTAGTGCTAGGAAAGGACAACAAAGGCCACATTCGTCCACACTCAGACTCTAGCTGTCATGTGTAATTCACCGAAACCACAGCTCCCTTTCCACATCCAGGCCCCACAAAACTTTCCATGGTTTACCACAGATGCTTCACATGCCCTGGTTCAATCCATTGACAGCACATCAACCCTGGTATATCACATCGTTCCAATTCACTCTATTCCTTGCACGCCTTTCACCCTCCTGTATGTTCAGGCCCCGATCGCTCAAAATCTTTTTCACTCCATCCTTCCACCTCCAATTTGATCTCCCACTTCTCCTTGTTCCCTCCACCTCCGACACATATATCCTCTTGGTCAATCTTTCATCACTCATTCTCTCCATGTGACCAAACCATTTCAATACACCCTCTTCTGCTTTCTTAACCACACTCTTTTTATTACCATACATTTCTCTTACCCTTTCATTACTTACTCGATTAAACCACCTCACACCACATATTGTCCTCAAACATCTCATTTCCAACAGATTCACCCTCCTCCACACATTGTTGGAACCACTGTTCCTTCAAACATTCCCATTTATGGTTTCCAAGATAACGTTCTCGCTTTCCACACATTCCTCCAGGCTCCCAGAACCTTCACCCACTCCCCAACCCTTTGACTCACTTACGCTTCCATGGTTCCATCTGCTGCCAAATCCACTCCCAGATAACTAAAACACTTCACTTCCTCCAGTTTTTCTCCATTCAGACTTGCCTCCCAATTTACTTGTCCCTCAACCCCACTGAACCTAATAACCTTGCTCTTATTCACATTTACTCTCAGCTTTCTTCTTTCACACAATTTACCAAACTTAGTCACCAACTTCTGCAGTTTCTCACCCGAATCAGCCACCAGCGCTGTATCATCAGCGAACAACAACTGACTCACTTCCCAAGCCCTCTCATCCACAACAGACTGCATACTTGCCCCCTCTCTCCAAAACTCTTGCATTCACTTCCTTAACAACCCCATCCATAAACAAATTAAACAACCATGGAGACATCACGCACCCCTGCTGCAAACCAACATTCACTGGGAACCAATCACTTTCCTCTCTTCCTACTCATACACTTGCCTTACATCCTCGATAAAAGCTTGTCACTGCTTCTAGCAACTTACCTACTGCACCATATACTCTTAATACCTTCCACAAAGAACATATATATGAATATTTTTTCATACACCTTCGCCATTCCTGCATTAGTGAGTTTGCATCAAGAACAGATGATTAGTATTATTTTTGAAAATTTAATTTTTTCATACTTCTCTGCTGTTTCCCATATTAGTGAGGTAGTGCCAGGAACAGAAGAATGGCCACATTTGCTCACATCCATTCTTTAGCTGTTATGTGCAATGTGCCAAAACCACAGCTCCCATCCATAACTCAGGCCCCACAGACCTTTCATTGGTGTCTCTTTGCTACTTCAAATACCCTGATTCAGTCCATTGACAGCATATGGCCCCATGTATACCACGTCATTCCACTTCACTGTATCCTATGCACACCTTTCACCCTCCTACATGTTCAGGCCTTGATCACTTAAAATCTTTTTTCTCTCCATTTTTATATCTCCAGCCTGATCTGTCCCTTCTCAATGTCCCCTCCATTTCTAACACATATATTCTCTTTGTCAATATCTCCTCACTCATTCTAATTGTATGTCTGCACCATTTCAGCACATCTTCAGCTCTCTCAAATACTTTCTTCGTATTACTACACCTCTTTGTAGTTCTTTTATTGCTTAATTGATCAAACCACCTCACACCACATGTTGTCCTCATACATTTTATTCCCAACACATCCACCCTACTCCACACATCCTCATCAGCAACCAGTGCTATGCAGCCATACATCGTTGTTGGGATTACTATACATACAAACATACCTGTTTTTGCCCTCCAGACAATGACCTTCAATCAACACAATCCTTAATGCTCCCAAAACCCTTCCAATTACAAGGTTTCATTTGTTTCCATGTCCACTTCCAGGTATCTAAAACACTTCACTTCCATATTTTCTCCATTAAAACTCAAACCCCAATTAACCTGTCCCTCTGCCTTGTTATATCTCAACTTCCTTTCACATACTCTCTCAAACTGTCACCAACTTCTTCAGTTTTTCATTCATATCTGCCAGCAGTGCTGTGTCATCAGCAAACAATAACTGACTCACTTCCCAGGCTCTCTTCCCCCCATACAGACTGCATACTCACCCGCCTCCAAGAAACATGTATTTACCTCTCTCACTACCTCATTCATAAACAAGTTAAACAACCAGGGTGACATCACACACCCTTGCTGTGGATCAACCTTCACCTGAAACCGCTCAGTCTCTTTTTTTCCTGCTTATACATATGCCTTACACTCATGATAAAAACCTTTTCTGCTTCTCCCTCACTAATGTCCATAAGGCATCCTATAAGACACTTCTATCAACCAGGTCCATAAATGCCTACATACCTTTTTCCTTTCTTTTCTGTCTTTCATGCTTTTTCACTGTTTCCTAGTGACAGGAACAAATGAAGAAAGTCTCCATTTATTAGCATCCATTCTGTAGCTGTAATGTGTAATTTTTCAAACACACAGCCCCTTATCCACAACCAAATCCTAGTTCAGTCCATTGGCAACACATTGCCTCCTGTATACCTCATCGCTACAGTCTGCTTTAACCCACGTACATCTTTCACCTTTCTGCATGTTCAGGCCTCAACCACTCAAAATCTTTTTCCCTCTATCCTTCTGTCTCCAATTTGTTCTCTCACTTCTTGTCTCCTCCACTTTTGATGCATGTATCTTTTTTTGTCAACCTCTCCTTACTCATTCTCTCCAGTACACCCTGTTTAGCTCTTACAGCCATGCTCTTCTTATTACTACACCTCTCTCTCACCCTTTATTACCTTTTGATCAACCTTCCTCTCACCATGTATTGATCTCAAACATTTCATTTTAATGCATCTACCGTCTCCCTTACATTCTCATCTATAGTCCATGCCTTGCATCCATACATTGTTGGCACTACTGTACCTTCAAACATACCCATTTTTGCACTCCCAGATAATGACATCTCCTTCCACACATCCCTCAATACACTCAGAACCTCCCCCTGCCCCCAACCCCCACCACACACACACACACACACACACACACACACACACACACACACACACACACACACACCCTGTGACTCACCTTCTACTGTGGTTCCATTTGCTGCAACATCCACTCCTAAGTATGTAAAACACTGCACTTCCTCCACTTTTTCCACCATTCAAATTCACACTCCAGCTAACCTGTCTGTTTCCAGTGCTAAACCAAATAACTTTTTATTCACATTTACTGTTAACTTTCCCCTTTCACATTCTCTCCCAAACTCAGCCACCAATTTCTGCTACCAGTTCCATGCCATCAGGAAACAACTTCTGATTCACTTCTCATCCCCTCCACGCACACCCTTCAGACTACATACTTGCCACTCTTTTCAAGATTCTTATATTTACCACTCTCATCACCCCATATATAAAGAGATTAAACAGCCATGGTGACATCAGACACCACTGCCATAGATCCACCTTCACCTGGAAACACTCGCCCTTCTCCCTGTTTACTGGTATACATACTTTACCACCTTGATAAGAACTCTTCGCTGCATCTAATAGCTTTCATCTGACACCATATATTTATAATACCTTCCACAAAGCATTTCTATGAACCCTATTATGTACTTTCTTCAGATCCATAAATGCCATATACTGTTCCTTATGTTTCTGTAAGTATTTCTTACAAACATTGTTGAGTGCAAACACCTGATACACACATCTACTGCCACTTCTGAAACCACATTGTGGGTAAAGAGAGTTGGTTATGCAGATGGATGAAAATGGGCATCTTTGAATGTATATTGGTCACACTGATGCTGTTTGGATGTGAGACATGGACTATAGATGAGGATGTGTAGAGGAGATGGGTGTGTTGGAATTTATGACTACTACTCAGGAGTGGAGTGACACTTCTGCAGTATCTGAATACTACTCACTCTCTTTAAAGTTCAGGCCCTAATATGCCAAAGACTCCTTTGTCTCCTGGGTCATTCTTAGAATGCAAATTTTGACATGAGAAGGAAAAATCAAAGAGCTCAATGAGGAAATAAAGAATGGTGATTTGGAAATAATTGAAATCACCAAGAAGAAAACAGAGAGTGAATGGAGAGAAGGTAGTAGAAAACATGGGAAAGATCCCAAAATTACTGTTCACATACATGCGAGGGTTAGGGAAAATGAGTTGGTAAACAGAGAAGAGGTAGTAAAAGCTTTGCGGAAGATGAAAGCCAGCAAGGCAGCAGGTTTGGATGGTATTGCAGTGGAATTTATTAAAAAAGGGGGTGACTGTATTGTTGACTGGTTGGTAAGGTTATTTAATGTATGTATGACTCATGGTGAGGTGCCTGAGGATTGGCGGAATGCGTGCATAGTGCCACTGTACAAAGGCAAAGGGGATAAGAGTGAGTGCTCAAATTACAGAGGTATAAGTTTGTTGAGTATTCCTGGCAAATTATATGGGAGGGTATTGATTGAGAGGGTGAAGGCATGTACAGAGCATCAGATTGGGGAAGAGCAGTGTGGTTTCAGAAGTGGTAGAGGATGTGTGGATCAGGTGTTTGCTTTGAAGAATGTATGTGAGAAATACTTAGAAAAGCAAATGGATTTGTATGTAGCATTTATGGATCTGGAGAAGGCATATGATAGCGTTGATAGAGATGCTCTGTGGAAGGTATTAAGAATATATGGTGTGGGAGGCAAGTTGTTAGAAGCAGTGAAAAGTTTTTATCGAGGATGTAAGGCATGTGTACGTGTAGGAAGAGAGGAAAGTGATTGGTTCTCAGTGAATGTAGGTTTGCGGCAGGGGTGTGTGATGTCTCCATGGTTGTTTAATTTGTTTATGGATGGGGTTGTTAGGGAGGTAAATGCAAGAGTTTTGGAAAGAGGGGCAAGTATGAAGTCTGTTGGGGATGAGAGAGCTTGGGAAGTGAGTCAGTTGTTGTTCGCTGATGATACAGCGCTGGTGGCTGATTCATGTGAGAAACTGCAGAAGCTGGTGACTGAGTTTGGTAAAGTGTGTGAAAGAAGAAAGTTAAGAGTAAATGTGAATAAGAGCAAGGTTATTAGGTACAGTAGGGTTGAGGGTCAATTCAATTGGGAGGTGAGTTTGAATGGAGAAAAACTGGAAGGAAGTGAAGTGTTTTAGATATCTGGGAGTGGATCTGGCAGCGGATGGAACCATGGAAGCGGAAGTGGATCATAGGGTGGGGGAGGGGGCGAAAATTCTGGGAGCCTTGAAGAATGTGTGGAAGTCGAGAACATTATCTCGGAAAGCAAAAATGGGTATGTTTGAAGGAATAGTGGTTCCAACAATGTTGTATGGTTGCAAGGCGTGGACTATGGATAGAGTTGTGCGCAGGAGGATGGATGTGCTTGAAATGAGATGTTTGAGGACAATGTGTGGTGTGAGGTGGTTTGATCGAGTAAGTAACGTAAGGGTAAGAGAGATGTGTGGAAATAAAAAGAGCGTGGTTGAGAGAGCAGAAGAGGGTGTTTTGAAATGGTTTGGTCACATGGAGAGAATGAGTGAGGAAAGATTGACCAAGAGGATATATGTGTCGGAGGTGGAGGGAACGAGGAGAAGAGGGAGACCAAATTGGAGGTGGAAAGATGGAGTGAAAAAGATTTTGTGTGATCGGGGCCTGAACATGCAGGAGGGTGAAAGGAGGGCAAAGAATAGAGTGAATTGGAGCGATGTGGTATACCGGGGTTGACGTGCTGTCAGTGGATTGAATCAAGGCATGTGTATGGGGGTGGGTTGGGCCATTTCTTTCGTCTGTTTCCTTGCGCTACCTCGCAAACACGGGAGACAGCGACAAAGCAAAAAAAAAAAAAAAATACATGAACGAAAAAGAAATCAGAAATTGGACCCTTTATCTTGAGGAAAAAGAAATTGAATAACCACAAGGAAATATGTACGATGTTCATTGAATAATACAAATCAGTTTTCGTCCCAAAGTGTAACAAGAAAAATGAATTATGAACCAGGAGGGTGAAAGGAGGGCAAGGAATAGAGTGAATTGGAGCGATGTGGTATACCGGAGTTGACGTGCTGTCAGTGGATTGAATCAAGGCATGTGAAGCGTCTGGGGTAAATCATGGAAAGCTGTGTAGGTATGTATATTTGCGTGTGTGGACGTATGTATATACATGTGTATGGGGGGGGTTGGGCCATTTCTTTCGTCTGTTTCCTTGCGCTACCTCGCAAGCACGGGAGACAGCGACAAAGTATAATAAAAAAAAAATATTAACCCACATAATGAAAATGCACTCATAGATTTTGAAGCATTGTAAAATGATATAACCAGAGTGAATTATCACCTCAGCAGAAATTCATCTATGGCACCAGATGCAATCCCAGCTGTCTTTTTCATGAAAACGAGATTAGCCATAGTAAAATCAATTATTGTATTGATAAGGTAGTCTGAATGAAATCAAAACTGCAGAAATTCACAAAATAACCAAAGTAAGACACAAAGGATGATTCATGATAATGTTGAAGCAGTACAGGCTAGTTAGCTTAACTTCTCTTGTAATAAAAGTCTGGATGAAAGCGAGGACACAAATTACAACATCTGACCAAAAACATCAACAGAAATGAATATCAACTTGGATTTATAGCAGGAAAAAAGGATGCAAAATGCGATGTGAAAATTTGATATGGTTTTTTGAATTTTGCAAAGCAAACCCCAGGATTTTACTAAAGAAAGTATCTGAACAGAACAATAACAAAAGGAAGATGGATTAAAGAGTTTTTCATCAACAGAAAGGTCAAAGTATTTTAGTAGAAATAGGATCCAGTCTAACTGAGAAGATATCCTTTCTACGATACACTGAGGATTGGTGATATTAGACATCAACAGAAAGGTAAATGAAATCAAATTAAATCATAATGCTGATAACACTAGAGTGAGCAGGATGATTATATCAGAAGCTGATCAGCTGGAGGTGCAGAAATGCTTAGGATCAAACATACAAATGGGCAGAAGTGAACCTGTTGGAACTTGCTGAAGATAAACTTGGGCTGAAAGGTTGTGGAACAAGTAAGAATATATTAATGACACCATATAAAGACCCAACTTAGGAAGCAATAGGAAGTGAAACACATGTAGAACATTTGTCATCATGAGTAAGACTAGAATTCAGAGAACATTATTTACTGGTATGATTTTGAAAACTTTCACAAGAGACAGTGAAATGTGTTGAACTGTATCGATACGTACAGTGTATGCAAAAGAAGTTAAAACAAACTGCCATGATTATGGTCATCAATGAACAATTGAAATAAAGAAGTTAGAGTGAATTCAAAAGCACTTCACAAGCAAAACCTAGAGATGAAACAGATGAATTTCCATGAAAGGCTGAAAGAAAAGGAACTGTATAGCCAAGAAAGAAGAAAAAGATTGATGATAATCTATTCATGGGAGCAAATGTAAGGTATAAAGGAAGATATGTTCAAACTAGAAAGCAAGGAAGATCAGAGTTATTGAATCATCAAGAATATCATGGAACAAACCAAAAATGAATCCGAAAATGATATATGAGAGCCCTAGCCAGAAGCTTCAGTGGCTGTACAGAGGTCCCTTGCCAATCACAGTTTTGAGTATGCACAGTTAGACTAATGTATGCTATTTTACCAACCACTGCATCAAGTTTTGAGTATCCATGGTTTTCCATGGCACCATCAAATTTTTATCCAAGCATTAGGCATGTGTGAAGTGACCATGGGCTGCTTGTGCTCAATCCAGCAGACCCACTTTTTTAGGGGGGAGCAGGAGTGTCATACCAGGCTCTGTTGGTCAGGCAAGAGTTGAGATAGTCTTTTGTATGGCATAGCTGGCTGGTGTTTTGTAGGAGCATCAGTGGTGACAAACTGCCATTGTATTGTTACCTCACAGATGTGAACATCATTTCTCTGTTCTTTTATAGCATAAGAATTATATTTTTTTAGGTAAACCTTGCTCATTTTTGCCTTGTTCATTATTGGTTTTAAGGTATATATCTCAGGGTCATTGCCCCTAACATCCCATTTTCCATTGGCCCTGTGCCTTGCCATCCATGGTTTTGTCAACTATAGGGGTCTTTCTGGAACATAACCCAAGTGGTTAGCAAGGGACCTCTGTACATTATACTACCAGAGGAAATGAGAAACATGCATGGAAAAACTGCAGAAACATTTCAAAGAAAACTTGGCATGTGATTAAAAGCAGTTCCATAATCTTATGATGCAGATGACAGTAGAGAGAAATAGTATGATTCATCAAGCAAGACATGCAGTGAGCACTATGTGCTAGCCTTGCCATTTTGGTAAACTTTGTCTTAAGAACTTGCAGGTGCTCCCCCTCTCAAGTTTTAACTCCGAGACCCTCATATCCATTATTTATTCATTCATTCTCTACATCGTTTTAAACCATTTCAGCACACCTTGGTCAGTCCTCTCACTTAGACTGCTCTTACTGAGTTATGGAGACTTGAATTCCTTGAAAGTATACAAGAGAACTTTCTGCTTCACCATGTAATAGAATACAAGATGATACCTGATCTATGCTTGTCCTTTTCTTTACTCACAGGATTATCATGATGTGATGCAGTTTGATATAACCATCTTGATACAGTGCAAACACCAAAATTACTCCATTTTTTCATTATAACATTAGCTGTTGCTATATAACACAAGCCCAGCTGGTTGCAAGCCACAGGGTGTTGATGCTTTGCTTTTAGTGCTACCCACAACATCAGTTGTGTGTAAACATTCTAAGAGTAAAGATGCATTTGAACCAGTCATCACTATAACTAAGTGTCCACTAATTACTTCTATAACAAGTGAACCTTTTCAAGACACTGAATGAACTTGATCATGGGCCTGGAGCTTCAGCATTGCTCAATTTTATGATGTTAATGAGAACAGAGTCTGCACCGTAAAGAAAAAAGTGAATCTACCAGAATAGCCATTTCTCATACATTTACTTCAAAGATGACATATATTGGCATCTTAGGATGCCATCATATGTGAAAATGGAGGATGTTCTGGAAATCCGGGTGCAAGAAATGCAGATGCAACAGTTCTTATAACTGGACAAATTGTTAGAAGAAGAAACTTTCAAGTTCAAGAGGAGTTGATGGAGAAAATAAGTAAGCCATTCAATGAAAATAAATTTACTGCTAGCCAGGACTGGCTTCATTGTTAGCTGATGTGTCGGCTTGAGAAACGTGACTGTCATGTGAGGCTGCAGCAGCTGATGTAGAGGCTACAGAACATGAAAATGGAACTCCAGAAAATTGTAAAGTAGAAAGGTTACACACCAGATCAAGTATGGATCAGTATTGGATTTGAAATCAGTAATAACTAGTTTACTTAGTCTGTGTTTGATTTCGCTCTTGATATTTTGTAAGTTGGTTGCTGTTTTGTGGGTTGGTTCTAAGCCTTCCTCTGATGCTTGATCTATTGGAATACATGATTCGTTTCATATTTGTTTCCTGCATGTTGAGATTTTATTGTGTAGACATAGGGATGATACCTTTCTTATAGTTCAGCATAGCATCTAGCTGTGTCTTTTGCATAAAGTTTGCATTTATCTTTGGTGTTTCTGTCAATTAAAGAGAAATTGCTGCATAACCATGGTTCCTTATGCTATTCCTGTTTGTTGGTTTGTCTGTATTTATTCCTATTTGATCTTTAAAGTTCTGTCTGAATTTATGTCTCTTCCTGATTAACTATGCTGTTGTTTTCAGCATAGCAGTGCTTTCATTTTCAGTACATTTTATCATCCATATATTTTCATTTGATAAGTAGGTGAAAGAATTTAAGTATTTAGGAGTTGTCTTGGGTACAATTGGTAATATGGAAAGAGAGATAACGGAGAAAGCAGTACAGTGTAGAAGAGTCATTGGGTCCCTTAGTAGAATATTGAAGGGTAGAGATAGGGGATAGGGGAGAAAGAATACTTCCCACGTATTCCTGCGTGTCGTAGAAGGCGACTAAAAGGGAAGGGAGAGGGGGGGGCTGGAAATCCTTCCCTCTCGTTTTTTTTTTTTTTTTAACTTTCCAAAAGAAGGAACAGAGAAGGGGGTCAGGTGAGGATATTCCCTCTGAGGCCCGGTCCTCTGTTCTTGGCGCTACCTCGCTAATGCGGGAAATGGCGAATATTGTGAATGAATGAAGAGATGTAAGTATGGAAGTGAAGAGAGGATTAAGGGACAGCATAGTTCTCCCAACCCTGACCTATACAGCCAATACATGGACGTGGAATGAGTCACAGAGGTCAATATTCAGGCTGTGGGAATGAACTATTTGATAGGAGCACATGACATGACTAGATAGAATGAAGAAAGAAATGAAAGGGGTTTGTGAGAGATGCAATATGACAGGAAATGCAAAGGAGATAAGTTGTGTAGTGGTAGAGAAGGTGAAATGTGAGACTTTATGGTCATTTGGGTTTGTGGCAAAATTGCAAGATTGGG
Organism: Panulirus ornatus; assembly: GCF_036320965.1. Taxonomy (NCBI): domain Eukaryota; kingdom Metazoa; phylum Arthropoda; class Malacostraca; order Decapoda; family Palinuridae; genus Panulirus; species Panulirus ornatus. Next base: position 39,451,080 of record NC_092229.1, read on the forward strand.
AGTTTAGAAGGAAAGTTTCTGATTGTACAATTAAAGGGGTAGGTGTGAGAGGAAGACTACCTGTGACATGGGTAAACAGAGTGGGAGAATACTGGAGGGAGAGTGATGGTGGAAGAATGTGTGGAATAGTGTATGCATCAGGGATATAGTTAGATAGATAGATAGATTGTACAATGGCAGAGGGGATAAAGGTGACTGTTCAAATTACAGAAGCATAAGTTTGTTGAGTATTCTTGGGAATTCTATGGGAGGGTATTGAATGAGAGGGTAAAGGTAAGTACTGAGCATCAGATTGGGAAAGAGCAGTGTGGTTTCAGAAGAGGTAGAGATGTGTGGATCAGGTGTTTGCTTTGAAGAATGTATGTGAGAAATACTTAGAAAAATAGATGTATTTGTATGTAGCATTTATGGATCTGGCGAAGGCATATGATAGGGTTGATAGAGATGCTTTGTGGAAGGTTTTAAAAGTATATGGTGTGGGAGGTAAGTTGCTAGAAGCAGTAAAAAGTTTTTACCATGGATATAAAGCATGTTTACGAGTAGGAAGAGAGGAAAGTGATTGGTTCCCAGTGAATGTTGGTTTGCTGCAGGAGGCATGATGTCTCCATGGTTGTTTAATTTGTTTATGGATGGGGTTGTTAGGGAGGTAAATGCAAGAGTTTAGGAAAGAGGGGCAAGTATGCACGTTGTGGATGAGAGGACTTTGGAAGTGCGTCAGTTGTTGTTCGCTGATGATACAGTGCTGGTGGCTGATTCAGGTGAGTTTGGTAAAGTGTGTGAAAGAAGAAAGTTGAGAGTAAATGTGAATAAGAGAAAGGTTATTAGATTGAGTAGGGTTGAGGGACAAGTTAATTGGGAGGTAAGTTTGTATGGAGAAAAACTGGAGGAAGTGATGTTTTAGATATCTGGGACTGGATTTAGCAGCGGATGGAACCATGGAAGTGGAAGCGAGTCACAGGTTGGGGGAGGGGGCAAAGGTTCTGGGAGCATTGAAGAATGTGTGGAAGGCATGAACATTATCTCGAAGAACAAAAGTGGGTATGTTTGAAGGAATAGTGGTTCTAGCAATGTTATATGGCTTCAAGGCATGGGCTAAAGAGAGGGTTGTGCAGAGGAGGGTAGATGTGTTGGAAGTGAAATGTTTGAGGGACAATATGTGGTGTGAGGTGGTTTGATCAAGTAAGTAATGAAAGGATAAGAGAGTTGTGTGGTAATAAAAGGAGTATGGTTAAGAGAGCAGAAGAGGGCATGTTGAAATGGTCTGGACACATGGAGAGAATGAGTAAGGAAAGACTGACAAAGAAGATATATGTGTCAGAGATGGAGGGACCAAGAAGAAGCAGGAGACCAAATTGGAGGTGGAAGGATGGAGTGAAAAAAGATTTTAAGCGATTAGGGCATGAACATACAGGAGGGTGAAAAGTGTGCAAGGAATAGAGTGAATTGGAGTAATGTGGTATAACGGGGTCGACGTGCTATCAGTGGATTGAACCAGGGCATGTGAAGCATCTGGGGTTAATCATGGAAAGGTCTGTGGGCCTGGATGTGGACAGGGAGCTGTGGTTTTGGTGCATTACACATGACAGCTAGAGACAGTGTGAACAAATGTGGCCTTTTTGTCGTTTCTTGGCACTGCCTTGTTGGAAGGGGGGATGCTATTTCATGTGTGGCGGGGTGGTGACGGGAATAGATGAAGACAGCAGGTATGAATGTGTGCATGTATATATATGTATATGTCTGTGTGTATGTATATGTATTAAAAAGAGTGTGGTTGAGAGAGCAGAAGAGTGTGTATTGAAATGGTTTGGACACATGGAGAGAATGAGTGAGGAAAGACTGACAAAGAAGATATATGTGTCAGAGGTGGAGGGAACAAGAGGCAGGAGACCAAATTGGAGGTGGAAGGATGGAGTGAAAAAGATTTTAAGCGATCAGGGCCTGAAAATACAAGGGTGAAAGGTGTGCAAGGAATAGAGTGAATTGGAACGATGTGGTATATCGGGGTCGACATGCTATCAGTGGGTTGAACCAGGGCATGTGAAGCATCTGGGGTAAACCATGGATAGGTCTGTGGGGCCTGGATATGGAAAGGGAGCTATGGTTTAGGTGCATTACACATGACATCTACAGACTGAGTGTGAACGAATGTGGCCTTTTTTTTCTTTTTTTTTTTTTGTTCTGGATCTGCCTTGCTGGAGGGGGGGGGGGGGATGCTATTCCGTGTGTGGCGGGGTGTTGACGGGAATTGATGAAGGCAGCAAGTAAGGATATGTACATGTGTATATATGTATAAGTCTGTTTAAGTATATGTATGTATACATTAAAATGTATATGTATGTAAATGCATGTGTAGTTTTGGTGCATGTGGGTGGGTTGGGCCATTCCTTGTCTGTTACTTTGTGCTACTTTGCTGATGCGGGAGATGGCGGTTGAGTATGATAAGTGATGATACATGTATATGTGTGTGTGTGGCAATTTATGTATATACATGTGTATGTGGGTGGGTTGTGCCATTCCTCGTCTGTTTCCTTGCGCTGCCTTGCTAACGTGGGAGACGGCTATTAAGTATGATAAAAGATACAGTTAGATAGATAGATAGAAAAGCAGAGAGGTTTGGAAAAAAGCCTCATGGAATAAGCAAAGGACAATCCAAAACTATTACTTAATTTTTCTCTGGGATAGGGAGAAAGAATTCTATCTCTGTGTTCCCTGCGTGTTGTAGAAGGTGACTAAAGGGGACGGGAGTGGGGGCTGGGGTTGGAATCCTTCCTTTTCTTGTATTTCAGTTTCTAAAAAATGGAACAGAAGAAGGAGCCAGTCAGGAAGTGCTCATCCCACTTGAAGGCTCAGGTTTAGTTGTCTGAAGGTGTGTAGATGTAACCAAGATAAGAAGAGAGGAGAGATAGGCAATATATTTCAGGAAAGAAACCTGGATTTTCTTACTCTTAGGTAAAACAGAGCTCAAAGGTAAAGGGGAAGAATGGTTTAGAAATGTCTTAGGAATAAAGTCAAGGGCTGGTGAGACACTAAGAACTGAGGAAGAAGTAGCACTACTCCTGAAAGCAGGAATTATAGGTGTGAAAATGTGTAAGGAGGTGAATTCTGGACTGATCATGGTAAAAATGAAAGTGGATGGTGAGAAATGGGTAATTAATACTTGTGCTCCTGGCTGTGAGAAGGAAGATCATGAGTGGCAAGTGTTTTGGGGGTAGCTGAGTGTGTCAACAGTTTTTATGCAAGGAACCATATATTAACGATGGGTAACTTGAATGCAATTGTGAGTGATGTGGCAGTTGGGGATGTAGCTGGGGGCCTGGAGTATTCAGTATTATGGATGGAAATGGTGAAAAGCTTATGGAGTTGTGTGCTGAAAAAGGACTGGTGACTAAGAATACCTGGATTAAAAAGAGGTACATTCACTAGTTTTTGAATGTAGGGAGGAATGATGGTCACTGGGCATTATTGGATTTCAGAAGTGGTAGAGGATGTGTGGATCAGGTGTTTGCTTTGAAGAATGTATGTGAGAAATACTTTGAAAAACAGATGGATTTGTATGTAGCATTTATGGATTTGGAGAAGACATATGATAGAGTTGATAGAGATGCTTTGTGGAAGGTATTAAGAGTATATGGTGTGGGAGGCAAGTTGGTAGAAGCAGTGAAAAGTTTTTATCAAAGATGAAAGGCACATGTATGAGTAGAAAGAGAGGAAAGTGATTGGTTCCCAGTGAATGTCGGTTTGCGGCAGGGATGTGGATGGGGTTGTTAGGGAGGTGAATGCAAGAGTTTTGGAGAGAGGGGCAAGTATGCAGTCTGTTGTGGATGAGAGGGCTTGGGAAGTGAGTCAGTTTTTGTTTGCTGATGATACAGCGCTGGTGGCTGATTCAGGTGAGAAACTGCAGAAGTTGGTGATTGAGTTTGGTAAAGTGTGTGAAAGAAGAAAGTTGAGAGTAAATGTGAAGAAGAGCAAAGTTATTAGGTTCAGTGGGGTTGAGTGACAAGTCAATTAGGAGGTAAGTTTGAATGGAGAAAAACTGGAGGAAGTGAAGTGTTTTAGATATCTGAGAGTGGATTTAGCAGCGGATGAAACCATGGAAGCGGAAGTGAGTCACAGGATGGGGGAGGGGGTGAAGTTTCTGGGAGCCTTGAAGAATGTGTGGAAGGCGAGAATGTTATCTTGGAAAGCAAAAATGGGTATGTTTAAAGGAATAGTGGTTCCAACAATGTTATATGGTTGCGAGGCATGGGCTATAGATAGGGTTGTGCGGAGGAGGGTGGATGTGTTAGAAATGAAATGTTTGAGGACAATATGTAGTGTGAGGTGGGTTGATCGAGTAAGTAATGAAAGGGTAAGAGAGATATGTGTTAATAAAAAGAGTGTGGTTGAGAGAACAGAATAGGATGTATTGAAATGGTTTGGTCACATGGAGAGAATGAGTGAGGAAAGAAGATATATGTCAGAGGTGGAAGAATGAGGAGAAATGGGAGACCTTATTGGAAGTGGAAGGATGGAGTGAAAAAGATTTTAAGCAATCGTGGCCTGAACATACAGGAGGGTGAAAGGCATGCAAGGAATAGAGTGAATTGAAACGATGTGGTGTAATGGGGTCGACGTGCTGTCAGTGGATTGAACCAGGACATGTGAAGCGTCTGGGGTAAACCATGGAAAGTTTTGTAGGTCTGGATGTGGAAAGGAAGGTGTGTTTTCGGTGCATTACACATGACAGCTAGAGACTGAATGTGAATGAATGTGGCCTTTGTTGTCTTTTCCTATCACTACCCCTCACGCGTGCACAGGGGAGTGGGTTGACATTTCATGTGTGGCGGGGTGGCAACGGGAATGGATGAGGCAGCAAGTATGAATATGTATATATGTATATGTGTAGGCTTATGATAGAGTTGATAGAAATGCTCTGTGGAAGGTATTAAGAATATATGGTGTGGGAGGCAAGTTGTTAGAAGCAGTGAAAAGTTTTTATCGAGGATGTAAGGCATGTGTACGTGTAGGAAGAGAGGAAAGTGATTGGTTCTCAGTGAATGTAGGTTTGCGGCAGGGGTGTGTGATGTCTCCATGGTTGTTTAATTTGTTTATGGATGGGGTTGTTAGGGAGGTGAATGCAAGAGTTTTGGAAAGAGAGGCAAGTATGCAGTCTGTTCTGGATAAGAGGGCTCGGGAAGTGAGTCAATTGTTGTTCGCTGATGATACAGCGCTGGTGGCTGATTCATGTGAGAAACTGCTGAAGCTGGTGACTGAGTTTGGTAAAGTGTGTGAAAGAAGAAAGTTAAGAGTAAATGTGAATAAGAGCAAGGTTATTAGGTACAGTAGGGTTGAGGGTCAAATCAATTGGGAGGTAAGTTTGAATAGAGAAAAACTGGAGGAAGTAAAGTGTTTTAGATATCTGGGAGTGGATATGGCAGCGGATGGAACCATGGAAGTGGAAGTGAATCATAGGGTGGGGGAGGGGGCGAAAATTCTGGGAGCCTTGAAGAATGTTTGGAAGTCGAGAACATTATCTCGGAAAGCAAAAATGGGATGTTTGAAGGAATAGTGGTTCCAACAATGTTGTATGGTTGCGAGGCATGGGCTATGGATAGAGTTGTGCACAGGAGGGTGGATGTGCTGGAAATGAGATGTTTGAGGACAATATGTGGTGTGAGGTGGTTTGATCGAGTAAGTAAAGTAAGGGTAAGAGAGATGTGTGGAAATAAAAAGAGTGTGGTTGAGAGAGCAGAAGAGGGTGTTTTGAAATGGCTTGGTCACATGGAGAGAATGAGTGGGGAGAGATTGACCAAGAGGATATATGTGTCAGAGGTGGAGGGAACGAGGAGAAGTGGGAGACCAAATTGGAGGTGGAAAGATGGAGTGAAAAAGATTTTGAGTGATCGGGGCCTGAACAGGTAGGAGGGTGAAAGGCGTGCAAGGAATAGAGTGAATTGGAATGATGTGGCATATCGGGGTCGATGTGCTGTCAATGGATTGAACCAGGGCATGTGAAGCATCTGGGGTAAACCATTGAAAGTTGTGTGGGGCCTGGATGTGGAAAGGGAGCTGTGGTTTCGGTGCATTATTACATGACAGCTAGAGACTGAGTGTGAACGAATGGGGCCTTTGTTGTCTTTTCCTAGCGCTACTTCGCACACATGGGGGGGGGAGGGGGATGTTACTCCATGTGTGGCAAGGTGGCGATGGGAATGAATAAAGGCAGACAGTATGAATTATGTACATGTGTATGTATGAATATGTCTGTGTGTGTATATATATGTGTACATGGAGATGTATAGGTATGTATATTTGCGTGTGTGGACATGTATGTATATACATGTGTATGTGGGTGGGTTGGGCCATTCTTTCGTCTGTTTCCTTGCGCTACCTCGCTAACGCGGGATACAGCGACAAAGCAAAATAAATAAATAGATAAGTAGTATATATGTATATGTCTGTGTATGTATGTATATGTATACGTTGAAGTGTATAGGTATGTATAATGCATGTGTCGGCATTTATGTATATACATGTGTATGTGTGTGGGTTGGGCCATTCTTTCATCTGTTACCTTGCGATACCTTGCTAATGTGGGAGACACTGACTAAGTATGATATAAAAAAAAGAAATTAATTGATAGGTGTGGAAGAGATTTTTGGATGTACATGTGCTGAGAAGGGCAGCTGGTGGGATTTCTGATCACTTTCTTGTGATGGCAAGGGTGAAGACTTTTAGTTGTTTTAGGAAAAGAGGAAACAATAACAGTTAGAAGAGAGTGGTGAAAGTAACTTGAGCTTGGAAAGGAGACTTATGAGAAGAAATACCAAGAGAGATTGAGTTTAGAATGGCAAAAGATGAGAGTAAATGAAGTAAGAGGAGTGAGTGAGGGATGTGAGGTATTTAGGAAAGCAATGCTGGCATGTGTGAGAGATGCATGTGACATGAGAAAGGTATGAGATGGGTAGATTAGATAGTGTAATAAGTGATGGGATGAAGAAGTATAGTTGCTAGTGAAACAGAAAAGGGAGGTGCTTGGGCAGTACTTACAGGGAAGGGTTAAAAATGGTTGGGGGATGTATAAGAAAAAGCAGTAAGAGGTCAAGAGGAAGGTACAGGGGTTGAAAAAAGGCAAATGAGAGTTGAGGTGAGAGAATATCAGTAAACTTTAGGGAGAATAAGATATTTTGGAAAGAGGTTAATGATAAGCAAAAAACAAGAAAACAAATAGGAAAATCGGTGAATGGGGCAAAATGGTAAGTGGTACCAGGTAGTGATGAAGTGAGGAGAAGGTGGACTGAGTATTTCAAAGGACTATTGAACATGTTTGATGATAGGATGGGAGACGTATGGTGTTTGGGGAAAAGGTTGTATGCAAAATGAGAGAGTTATAGGGAATGGTTTAGTGAAGAGAGAAGAGGTGGTGAAAGCCTTACAAAGGATAAAATTTGGCAAGGCGGGTGGAGTGGATGGTATTGCTGTTAAATTTGTTAAGAAAGTGGGTGACGGTGTTGTTGATTGGCAGATTAGAGTATTCAGTGAATGTATGGATCATGGTAGGTACCCAGGAATTGGCACAATTGTTTAAAGCCATTGTTTAAAGGCAAGAGGATTAGAGGTGAGTGTTCAAACTACAAAAGTATTAGTGAATTTGGTGTTTTCATTGAAGAATGTGTATGAGATATACTTAGAGAAAAGATTAGATTTATATGTAGCATTCATGGATCTGGAGAAAGCATCTGATGATGATGATATAGATGCCTTGTGTAAGGTCTTAAGAATGTACTTTGTTTGTAGAAAGCTGCTAGAAGAATTAAGAAATTTTTACCATGGGCTTGTGTATGAGAAGGAAGAGCGGAGAGTGAGTGGTTCCAAGTGAAGGTTGGTCTGTGGCAGGGATGTGTGATGTTGCTTGATTGTTTAATTTGTTTATGGATGGGGGTGATGAGGGAGATAAATGCAAGAGTCTTGGAGAGAGGGGTGACTCTGATGTCTGTAGGGGATGAGAAGCCCTGGGAGGTGAATCAGTTGTTGTTTGTTGATATAACACTGGTGGCAGATTTGAGTAGGAAACTGCAAAAGTTAGTGACTGAGTTTGGAAGGGTGTGTGAAAGGAGGAGACTGAGAGGAAATGTGAATAAAAGTGGTGAGGGACAGGTTAGTTGGGGTGAGTTTGAATAGGGACAAGTTGAAGGAAGTTTTTTAGATACCTAGGAATGGACATGGCAGTGAATAGATCTGTGGAAGTGGAAGTGAGTCAGAGGGTGAGGTGAGGGGGTGAAGGTTCTAAGAGCACTGAAGAATGTGTGGAAAGAGAGATTGTTATCTGGGAGGGCAAAAATGGGTATGTTCGAAGGTATAGTAGTCCCAACATATTATATGGATGCGAGGCATGGGCTCTAGATAAGACTGTGCAAAGGAGGATGTTTGTGTTGGAAATGAAATGTTTGAGGATGATATATAGTGCAAAGTGGTTTGATCAAGTAAGTAATGAAAGGGTAAGAAAGAGGTGTGGCAATAAAAAGAAAGTGATTGAGAGTGTTGAAAAGGATGTGTTGAAATTGTGAGGAAAGGTTGACAAAGAGGCTATTTGTTTGAGAAGTGGAGGGAAAAAGGAGAACACGGAGACCAAATTGGAGAGGAAGGATGGAATTAAAGAGAGTTTGAGCGATTAAGGCATGAAATGAAGGAATGTGAAAGGCATGCATAGGATAGAGTGAATTGGAATGATATGGTATACAGGGGTTGACGTGCTGTCAGTGGACTGACTCAGGGCATGTGAAGCATCCAGGGTAAGCCATGGAAAGGTCTGTGGGGCTTGGTTGTGGATAGGGAGTTGTGGTTTCAGTGCCTTACATATGACAGCTATAGAATGTATTTGAGCAAATTTAGCCTTTTTTCGTGTTTTCCTTGTGCTGCCTTGTTGATATGAGAAATGGCAATCAAGTATGAAAAAAAGCTCATCAGTAACAAATTCTTTGTGAAAGAGCAACTAATTAGACTTAGGGACTCACAGGGAAAAAATTTTTGAGGATAATGATGAAATATTTAAGGAACTGAATGATAAGTTAAAAAGTGTTTTTGATGTGGAGGATAATGATGCACCATTTACCAAGGTGGGAGAGGATGAAGTCTTGGAGCAATAATGACCATTAGACATGAGGCTATAAAATCAAAGTGACCCATATAAACTCATAGTCCTGATGAAGTCTACCCATATGTGTTGAAGAATGTGCAGAGGCTCTTGCTAGACCACGAAGTATTGTTCAGTCAATTGTAGAAGCTATAGTTCCAAAGATGTGAAAGAGGCAAATGTTGTGCCTGTAATTTTGAAGGGGGATCAGAAGACTGTACTGAACTACTGACCAGTCTCACTAACTAGTATGGATTGTAAAACGTTGAAGAAGGTAATCAGAAGGCAAATGAATAACTGCATGCAAAGGAGAAACTTTCTGAGAGACGACATGGTTTTAGGGAAAGGTCATACATAACTAATCTTTTTGACTTCTATGACATTGTTGATAAAAGAGAAGGATAGGTAGACGGTGTGGTCATGGACTGCTAATAAACCTTTGATATAGTTCCTCATTGGAGGTCAAGTCGAAAGCTAGATCTTCTGACAGTAATTATGGGATGAGCTCCTTATTGAAGAAGGAAGCAAAGAACCTGGAAAGAGGTTCATCCCTGAAGTGGGCTGAGGTTACAAGTGGTATACCAAAGGATCATTCTTAAGCCCACTGCTTATCTTTTAAACAAATGATGATGGTTGTATCATCCTACAGGGGGACCTAAACAGACTCCAAAGTTGGTCAGATGCATGGAAGATGAGATTTAGTCAGAGTATGTACAAGGTGATGAGGATGGGACAGAGTGTAAGAAGGCAATGGTGGGATTATTTCCTGTTAGGAAATAGATTACAGGAATCTGCTTATGGAAGAGATCTTGAGGTCAACATTGTACCAGATTTATCATCTTCACTTCACCATAGGAGATTTGTGAAAGAGGCATACTGTCTGCTGTCAGATATAAGAATCACATTCATATGTATGGACAAGGATGTATTTGTAATATCTATCGCTGCATACATATAACAGACCAAAATGGGATTATGCACATAAAGAAAGACTTTAGTAGGAGGATTCAGAGAAGAGTAACTAAGATAGTAACTGAATAAGAAGCAGAGGGCTGTAAAGCTGCCCACTGTGGAGGAGAGAGAGAGAGAGAGAGAGAGAGAGAGAGAGAGATGGGGGGTTGGATGTGATAGTACCCTTGGAAGTTGTTAAGAAGTCCTCTGACATTCCTTTTTCAACATGTCCACTCTCTTCCTTTCTTTTGCATTCAGGCCCCAAAACTTTCATTCATGCAACACTGTCAGGACTGTTATACTTTCCAACATGACCATCTCAGCGCTATGAAACATTGTCTGTAGCTCCCTCTCCCACCACATGATTTGCTTTAGCCCATGATTTTATTTGCTGTCAAGCACACCCCCATGTTCCTAAAGCACTCCACTTTCTCTAGGTCCTCCCTTCTCGAACTGAAACTCTGATCCCCTTGCTGCATCTCATTACCTTACTTTTGTTCACTTTTACTCTCAACTTTCTTCTTTCACACACTTACAAATTGTCACCAAGTCACTTATAAACAGCAATTGATTCACTTTCCATGGCCCCCACCCATAGCAAACTGTAGACCTGTCCCTTTCTCTGTAATGCTTATTTTCACCTCTCTCACTACCCTGTCAATAAACAGGTTAAACAAGCACAGTGACATCACTTACTGGTGATCCATCCCTGTGTACTGAAAAAGTGTGCCTCTGAACTTGCGCCTCTGAACTGCAGCCTGTGCTTGCTCATCTGTTCTGTTTCTGTTTGAAAAACCAGAGCTTTTCCTTCTTCTTGGAAGCATGCACTGATACATCCCATCCCTAAGAAGGGTAACCATTCTGACCCTTCTGACTATTTTCCTGATGCTTTGACATCAATTATATTCGAAGTTTTTGAATCCCTCCTCAACTTCCATATCCATAGACACCTTGAAAATAACAGTCTTCTCTCTTATCACCAGTATGGCTTCTGTAATGTGAGATCCACCGCTGATATTTTTCCTGTCTTAGTAATGTCTGGTTATTGTCCATGAAAGATTTTGGGGAGTCATGTGTAGTTACCTCTGACATATGCAAAACTTCTGATGGTGTGGCATTGGGGTTTCATCTCTAAGCTCCCATCTTTTGGCTTCCTTCCCTCATGTCATATCTAGCTTCTTCTCCAGCCAGTCTTTCGCTGTAGTTGATGGTTTAGCTTCCCCCCTTTTCTCTACCAACAGTGGTGTCTCAGTATTCTGTCCTGTCCCCTACACTTTTTCTTTTCTTTCATTGATTTCCTTTCCTCCTCAAATAATCAAATGTACTCATATGATGATGACTCAACACTGCATTCATTCACATTCTTCAATTCTGCTGCTTCTTCATTCATTTGATTTGCATTTCATCTTGACACAGCTCTCTCAGGAAACTTGGACAGGATATCTCAGTGTGGTAGACTAAATCTTGTCAAGTTTTATGCCTCCAAGACCCAGTTTCTTCCCATCTCTCCTTTGAAAACTCCTCAGAACTCTCGTCTCTCGTTTGATGGTTCTGTAATTCAACCTCTTGATTCAGTGTACATACTTGGTATTACTTTAACATCCTCTCTTTCGTGGAAACCCCATTACAGGAATAGCTAAGTCTTTCTCTAAGAAACTGGGTATCCTGTTTAGATGTTGAAACGCCTTTTCATCTGATCAATTGCTCCGTTTTATACAAAGTATTGATTTGAGCTTGTACTAAGTACTACTCTCACATCTGGGGTGTTTGTAGCTCTGCACTCCGACTTGTAAACTGTTCCAAGCTGACTTCTAAAACTTGACCCTTTTGCTCTGCGCTGCAGTTTTGGTTCACTTTCCTCCTTCTATAGGTATTACTTTGGTTTTTGCTTCTAAGAGCTGGCTTCCTATGTGTTGCCACCAAAGCTAGACCAAGCAATACTCGGCAAGTTGCTGCATCATATGATTACTGTATAGCCATTGGTAACTCAAGTTAGGCTGTTTTGATAACAGCTCCTTTCCCTACATGTTAAAGCTTCAGGATTCTCTGCCTTCTCATATCTTTCCCAATAACTATGACCATTCACAATTTGAAGGACAAGTTTTTTACTTCCTCCAAAATTCATAAATTCTTTCCCTTGTCTTTTCTTTTTTCACTTTCACAGTTCTCTCTATATTTCAGTTAAGGTCCGGCCTTGATATGGACTTTTGTCCCCAACTGGAGTATTCAACATGAAAAAAATAATTGGGAACCACTCACCCCCATCCCTTTCTACTCTTGCAGTAACTTTACATGTACCTGAAACATTTGTTGCAACTTCATCCTTTTTTTTTTCCTAGTTAGACATCCAGAATGTTAACCATCTTATTTCATAAGATTCTTCATTTAGTGTTCCATTTGCAAACAGATCAGGGGTAAAAACGCAAATCTCCTTTTCCTAAAAGTAAAGCTGTTCTTGCTTGTTTATCAGATGAATATCCACACCTGAAATCCTCACTGATACACATTGGCACTGGACATCAAAGATATCTCAGAGTTGATCTGTCTCTTCCTAGCATTAGGGCCTGAAAGATTATGACTGAAATCACAGAACTCTACTCCTTAGAGCACAGACGAAGCAAGTATGTCATCATCTATACCTGGAAAATGCTAGAAGGTATTGTGCTTAATTTGAACTCAGAAATAACTACTTGCTGGCATGACAGGCACGTGAGAACTGGTGAAATAATACCTCTGAAATCTAAAGGAGTGAAATGCACAAAAAGAAAATGACCTTTAAATATCCAGGGTCCAATACTCCTCAGCACCATGCCTGCAGTTTTAAAAAAAAATCTTTGGATACACAGTGGAAAGGTTCAAGAGTGTACCAGACCAGAAAGGCTGTAGGGGCTGCATGAGGCATTGAGCTGCAGCCTCCAACAGCTTGGATCTAACGTGGGTTGTGTGGGAAGAAGACCCTGAAAACTTGAAAACTTGACCAGGTAACCACCACCAGTTATTCACCAACAAAAGCCTGTTGGTATGTTGAATTTATAAAATGGGGGTTTAACTGCTAAATTGTCTAGATAGTGTATGTTTTGGATGGAGGATTCATTGAACTGTAACTCATAGATCTCAGTTGCTGGTTAAGAATGTGACATCCATGTGTTTGGCAGCTTGGCTTTCCATTCATGGGATATGTATGATTCCATTGTAAATAGACAAAGAAAGGCCACATATGCCCACATCCATTCTCAGTAAGTCATGTCTGATGCACCAAAAGTTATTAAGGCAGGGGCTGATGCAGTAATTAAGAGATTTTATGTAAGATTGGTATTTAGACTATTTTCCCTTCAAGAAAGTCTTTCATTACTTCGGAGTACAGATGTTTCAATACACTTAAGGTAGTGAAATTAACATTTATGAAATTTAGATATGATAGAAATTAAGCTTAATTTTGAATAGTAAGTAATGATTTGATTATGAAACCTCCAACAGATTCCTGACAATGATGTACAGATTGTCTTTGAGTGGGATCCAGCAAAGGTGATTGCAGAACGACAGAATGTTGAGGAATGGGTGGCACGTAATGTTGTCACTATGTTTGACCAAGAAAATACTTTACCTTTCATAGCACGTTATCGAAAGGATAAAACAGGAAACATGGAAGTAGAAAAGCTCCGTGAAATCCAGAATGCCTATTCACAGCTAAAGTAAGTAATTTTACAATTACAGGTTAGCCACAAATTTCTGTAGTAGTATGCAAATCTTAGCTCTTTGTAGTATCATGATTAGAATGTTGGTAATGCCTTTTGTGATCACCATTCATCAGAAATTCTCAGTTTTAATGTCTTTCTATGATACATATGTATTTTCCTATTTGCAACATGTCTTTCTGTCAATCTTAGTTATCATATCTCCATCCATTTTTAATTACTCTCAGGCAAAGGTCAATGGTTAAAGGGTGTAATGAAGTTGAATATGTAGGGGATGGCTTTTGACCAGATCAGTAAGGGTCAGGTTAATGGCCATAAGTATTGGGGCTGTAGTTAAGATGGCATTTGAGTGACTAGTAAGTGTCAGTTCAAAGGCCTTCTTCACTAAAGATTAGTGTTGTTGAGGATGTAGTGAAGTGTGGTTGTAATGAAGATGGCATTTGATATAATATGTAAGGGTTAGGTCAAAGGCTAGTACTGTTCTGAGTGAAGAGCAGTATTGTAGTGAAGATTGGGATGTAATGAAGATCAGGCAGGGTTAGGTCAAAGGTTAGTAATGTTGAAAATGTAGTTAAATTGGCCTCTGCCATGGCCCTTAAGGTTCAGATAAAATGTCCATGGTTGTAAAGATATGGTGAAGATAACTGTATGGTGAAAATGAGGAATTACTGAAGATAAGTATATGGTGAGGTTGAAGATATAGTGAAGATAGTCTTTTGCTTAAACTATAAGGGTCATGTCAAATGCCCATGTTGTCAAGGATGTGATGAAGAGGAGGATTTTGTGAAGTGTAGTGTAGGATTTAGCCTTTCACTTGTCACATAATGGTGAGGGTATAATGAAGATGATGATGCAGTGGAGATGATTCAGGATTAGGTTAAATGAAGGTATCCTTTGTCAACAGCCTGTGGAGTTTAGGGTGTTATGAAAATGTGTTTTTTGGGGGGTTGAAGTGAATCTGTGTTTTTCAAGGGCGAGATGAAGATGCTTTTGTCAAGTATGAAATTAATTTTGTTTTTCTAGTGTGTTAGTGAAAATGTGTTCCTTAAGGGTGAAGTGGAAATGCATCCATTCAAAATGAAGTGAGATTAGGGTTATGAGGGTGTAATGAAAATGAAGTTAGTGGTGTCCTCCTCCACAGTGAACAAGATTGATAATCATAGTGGTTGCTAATGCTTATCTTTCTTGGCTGTCAGTATATTATTTATAACTTCATATAGGGTGGCTCGAGTTAGTACAGTCTCTGGGTGCACTTACTCATATGGTGAGTTTTCACCCAGTGAATTTCAAAACCAGAGGCACACCTTATATTATGGAAAGGTCAGAACTCTAAAAGAAAGATGCCTGCTTTCATAAATGAGGTTGTATTGCACTTCATACTATACCCAAAATGGTTGTTCCATGACACCATGTTTTACCCATTTTTATTTATTCATTTTTATTATACTTTGTTGCTGTCTCCCATGTTTGCGAGGTAGCGAAAGGAAACAGACAAAAGAATGGCCCAACCCACCCACATATACATGTATATACATACACATCCACACACACATATATACATACCTCTACATTTCAATGTATACATATTTATACCTTATAGGTATAATGTGGGAGACAGCGACAAAGCAAAATAAATAAATAATTTTTTTTTTTTTTTTTGTCGCTGTCTCCCGCGTTTGCGAGGTAGCGCATGGAAACAGACGAAAGAAATGGCCCAACCCACCCCCATACACATGTATATACATATGTCCACACACGCAAATATACATACCTACACAGCTTTCCATGGTTTACCCCAGACGCTTCACATGCCTTGATTCAATCCACTGACAGCACGTCAACCCCGGTATACCACATCGTTCCAATTCACTCTATTCCTTGCACGCCTTTCACCCTCCTGCATGTTCAAGCCCCGATCACTCAAAATGTTTTTCACTCCATCTTTCCACCTCCAATTTGGTCTCCCACTTCTCCTTGTTCCCACCACCTCTGATACATATACCCTCTCGGTCAATCTTTCCTCACTCATTCTCTCCATGCGACCAAACGAATTCAATACAGCCTCTTCTGCTCTCTCAACCACACTTTTTATTACCACACATCTCTCTTACCCTTTCATTACTTAGTCGATCAAACCACCTCACACCACATATTGTCCTCAAACATCTCATATCCAACACATCCACCCTCCTCCCCACAATCCTGTCTATAGCCCATGCCTCGCAACCATATAACATTGTTGGAACCACTATTCCTTCAAGCATACCCATTTTAGCTTTCTGAGATAATGTTCTCACCTTCCACACATTTTTCAATGCTCCCAGAACTTTCGCCCCCTCTCCCACCCTGTGACTCACTTCCGCTTCCATCGTTTCATCCACTGCCAAATCCACTCCCATATATCTAAAACACTTCTCTTCCTCCAGTTTTTCTCCATTCAAACTTACCTCCCAATTTACTTGTCCCTCAACCCTACTGCACCTAATAACCTTACTCTTATTCACATTTACTCTCAACTTTCTTCTTTCACACACTTTACCAAACTCAGTTCTTATTCACATTTACTCTCGGCTTTCTTTTTTCACGCACTTTACCAAATTCAGTCACCAGCTCCTGCAGTTTCTCACCTGAATCAGCCACCAGCGCTGTGTCATCAGCGAACAACAACTGACTCACTTCCCAAGCTCTCTCATCCACAGCAGACTGCATACTTGCCCCTCTATCCAAAACTCCTGCATTCACCTCCTTAACAACCCCATCCCTAAATAAATTCAACAACCATGGAGACATTACGCACCCCTGCCGCAAACTGACATTCACTGAAAACCAGTCACTTTCCTCTCTTCCTACTTGTACACATGCCTTACATCCTCAATAGAAACTTTTCACTGCTTCTAGCAACTTGCCTCCCACACCATATACTCTTAATACCTTCCACAGAGCATCCCTATCAACTCTATCATATGCCCTCTCGAGATCCATAAATGCTGCATACAAATTCATTTGCTTTTCTAAGTATTTATCACATACATTCTTCAAAGCAAACATGTGATCCACACATCCCCTACCACTTCTGAAACCACATTGCTCTTCCCCAATCTGATGTTCTGTACATGCCTTCACCCTCTCAATCAATACCATCCCATATAATTTCCCAGGAATACTCAACAAATTTATACCTCTGTAATTTGAACACTCACCTTTATCCCCTTTACCTTTGTACCATGGCACTATGCATGCATTCGACCAATCCTCAGGCACTTTACCATGAGCCATACATACATTGAATATCCTCACCAACCAGTCAACAGCACAGTCACCCCCTTTATTGATAATTCCAGTGCAATACCATCCAAACTCACCACCTTGCCGGGTTTCATCTTCTGCAAAGCTCTCACTACCTCTTCTCTGTTTACCAATCATTCTCTCTGACCCTCTCACTTCGCACACCACCTTGACCAACACACCCTATATCTGCCTCACAGCTTCCTCTTGCTGGTCTCACCCTCAAGAAGAGTGTAACAGTGGCCTGAGGAGATTCTTGGCAATGAGCCCACAATGTCAACTATAACTCGGTCAAACGGACCTTCAAATGGGGGAATAGGAACTCGCCCGTCTGTACACTTCTGAATTGAGACCGTCTGAAGTGGCTTTTCCAACACTGAGCGATATCCCGGTGGACACGAGGCCAATAAACATTCCGCCGCACTCGGTCCAGGGTCTTCCTCACCCCTAAATGACCGGCGAAGCTTGATTCATGCGCAAGCTTCAAAATCTCCCTCCTGTAGGGACGCAGCACTAACACCTGGTGAACTGCCTGCCACTCCTTGTCTTCCCCATTACATGACACTGGACACGACCTCCTCCGGTCTCACTCTCAGGCAGTGACTGTAGTTTTCACTTCCTGCATTTCAACGGCTATGTCCTCAGGCACACAGCCTGCCGTGCCAGCTGTCATGGACCTGGCATCATTGTGGTTGTAGGCTATCTCTGGTACCACTTCACCAAGCTGCGCTGCCCCCGTGGACTTCATCGGGCCTGTAGGCAACACCGGCACTGGGCTCATCTTCCCACCCGCGAGGTCACTGCCTAACACAAAGTCCACATCTAAGACAGGAACTTATCTACAATCCCTACAAGCATGGCCCATGAAGAGATCTTCGACCCTCACATTGACTACTGGAGCTTCCTTGGGACCCGACAGTCCATCTAGCAAGACTCGGCCTACATTTGAATTTAAAAAGTAGAGTCTCTGGATTCCTTCACCCGAGCCCAGCAATCCTTCACCCTGTACCCATCCTTGCCACAATAAAACAAATTCTTAACTCTGTTAGAGTATTTCCCCTGACTTTTATGAGTTACCGGCAAGGTAGCAGATTCAGGTGGGATTACATTATTACCGGACTTTCCTTTGCCATCGAAATCCTTTGAATGTCTCTCCGTACCAAGTTTGGAGCGTAGCCACTGCGTGCATAAATCGCCCTTTTTGCAAAAATTCTTGACATAAATCTGACCAGGTCTAAGGATTCAGCACTGCCTGTTTCACGACCTCATAAGCACTACACTGGTCAGCGCGGCACTGGTCAACGACATGATTAACGAATCAAGGAAAGAGATTCCGTTAAGGCAAGAAATATCCTGGCAGGGTCGCCAATTTATATATATGTGTTGCGAACTCAATACTTATTCGGGCAAGGCTGCCAGTAACATATGTATGTTACAGATACTATACCGATCCTTGTCTTCGCAAGGACGTAAGATTTGTTACGTTGCACAACGCAGGATAACACTATCTTAATTAAAGTCATGGGATTAAACAAACACCAACATCAGAATTGCTTTCATTTACGTTAACACTGAACATGAGTTTAACATTGAACATGGAACATGAGTTAACATTGAACATGAGTTAACATTGAACATGAGCTAACATTGAACATGTGTTAACACAGAACATGAGTTTAACATTGAACATTGATCATGAGTTAACATTGAACATGAGTTAACATTGAGCCTGAGTTAACATTCCAGATAAGATTTCAAGCCAGGAGATCTCTTTCCTTTATGACAATTTGTTCGATAACATTACACTTAGTTAGACCTGACGTGGCATAGTAAACATCGTTACACTTAGCTAAACCTGACGTGACACAGTAAACATCATCTTTACACTTAGCTAAACCTGACGTGACACAGTAATCATCTTACAAACTAGGGCAGCGGTGACTACAGGGTTCAAGACAGGGAACGCTTACATTACCTTGCTGGGCTCGGGACTGCTGAAGGAATCGACTCCCAGACGATTGTCTGAGCCTTTTAACTGAAGGACCAGCAAGGCAGGAACAGCTAGCCACGCCTCAACCCGCCACCTATGGCTACGATAGGTCAGAATGACACAATTGCCCTTGATAGGTCAAAAGACTGATTGTCACGCCCTCATCTTGACGTGATTGGCTGAAGGAGGCCTAAGGTTTGGCCCACATCTTGCCTAGAGGCTCCACCTTCTCGTCATGACAGCGACAACACTGTATGGGGGGTCGTAGGTTGACCCCAACTTGACCTGGTGCCTCGGATGGAAGGTCCGAGTGTCAAGGGGGACTGGATTGATGGCCCGGCGTGGCCATCTGGTTTCCCTTTCGAAGGTATGAGAAAGACATCAGACCTAATGGTTCGGGTAGGGAAGTGAAATCCAAGCCGATAGCAGAGGGAAGGTCTTCGCCCTCACCCTAACATGAAATTGCACTTACCCTATACACAAAGACACACACATACATATACACGAACATCTGGGCACACACACACGTTTTTGTAACAATATATATATATATATATATATATATATATATATATATATATATATATATATATATATATATATATGGTTGTTTAATTTGTTTATGGATGGGGTTGTTAGGGAGGTAAATGCAAGAGTCTTGGAAAGAGGGGCAAGTATGAAGTCTGTTGGGGATGAGAGAGCTTGGGAAGTGAGTCAGTTGTTGTTCGCTGATGATACAGCGCTGGTGGCGGATTCATGTGAGAAACTGCAGAAGCTGGTGACGGAGTTTGGTAAAGTGTGTGGAAGAAGAAAGTTAAGAGTAAATGTGAATAAGAGCAAGGTTATTAGGTACAGTAGGGTTGAGGGTCAAGTCAATTGGGAGGTGAGTTTGAATGGAGAAAAACTGGAGGAAGTGAAGTGTTTTAGATATCTGGGAGTGGATCTGTCAGCGGATGGAACCATGGAAGCGGAAGTGGATCATAGGGTGGGGGAGGGGGCGAAAATTTTGGGAGCCTTGAAAAATGTGTGGAAGTCGAGAACATTATCTCGGAAAGCAAAAATGGGTATGTTTGAAGGAATAGTGGTTCCAACAATGTTGTATGGTTGCGAGGCGTGGGCTATGGATAGAGTTGTGCGCAGGAGGATGGATGTGCTGGAAATGAGATGTTTGAGGACAATGTGTGGTGTGAGGTGGTTTGATCGAGTAAGTAACGTAAGGGTAAGAGAGATGTGTGGAAATAAAAAGAGCGTGGTTGAGAGAGCAGAAGTGGGTGTTTTGAAATGGTTTGGGCACATGGAGAGAATGAGTGAGGAAAGATTGACCAAGAGGATATATGTGTCGGAGGTGGAGGGAACGAGGAGAAGAGGGAGACCAAATTGGAGGTGGAAAGATGGAGTGAAAAGGATTTTGTGTGATCGGGGCCTGAACATGCAGGAGGGTGAAAGGAGGGCAAGGAATAGAGTGAATTGGAGCGATGTGGTATACAGGGGTTGACGTGCTGTCAGTGGATTGAATCAAGGCATGTGAAGCGTCTGGGGTAAACCATGGAAAGCTGTGTAGGTATGTATATTTGCGTGTGTGGACGTATGTATATACATGTGTATGGGGGGGGGGGGGGTTGGGCCATTTCTTTCGTCTGTTTCCTTGCGCTACCTCGCAAACGCGGGAGACAGCGACAAAGTATAATAAATAAAATAGATAAATATATATATATATATATATATATATATATATATATATATATATATATATATATATATATATTTATATATATATATGTATATATATATCCCTGGGGATAGGGGAGAAAGAATACTTCCCACGTATTCCCTGCATGTCGTAAAAGGCGACTAAAAGGGAAGGGAGCGGGGGCTGGAAATCTTCCCCTTTTTCTTTTTTTCTTTTTTTTTTCCAAAGGAAGGAACAGAGAAGGGGGCTGGTGAGGTTGTTTCCTTAGAGGCCCAGTCCTCTGTTCTTAACGCTACCTCGCTGAGGCGGGAAATGGCGAATAGTATGAAAGAAAGAAAGATTTATATATATATATATATATATATATATATATATATTTTTTTTTTTTTCTTTTTTTTTGCTTTGTCGCTGTCTCCCGCGTTTGCGAGGTAACGCAAGGAAACAGACGAAAGAAATGGCCCAACCCACCCCCATACACATGTATATACATACGTCCACACACGCAAATATACATACCTACACAGCTTTCCATGGTTTACCCCAGACGCTTCACATGCCCTGATTCAATCCACTGACAGCACGTCAACCCCGGTATACCACATCAATCCAATTCACTCTATTCCTTGCCCTCCTTTCACCCTCCTGCATGTTCAGGCCCCGATCACACAAAATCTTTTTCACTCCATCTTTCCACCTCCAATTTGGTCTCCCATTTTTCCTCGTTCCCTCCACCTCCGACACTTATATCCTCTTGGTCAATCTTTCCTCACTCATTCTCTCCATGTGCCCAAACCATTTCAAAACACCCTCTTCTGCTCTCTCAACCACGCTCTTTTTATTTCCACACATCTCTCTTACCCTTACGTTACTTACTCGATCAAACCACCTCACACCACACATTGTCCTCAAACATCTCATTTCCAGCACATCCATCCTCCTGCGCACAACTCTATCCATAGCCCACGCCTCGCAACCATACAACATTGTTGGAACCACTATTCCTTCAAACATACCTATTTTTGCTTTCCGAGATAATGTTCTCGACTTCCACACATTCTTCAAGGCTCTCAGGATTTTCGCCCCCTCCCCCACCCTATGATCCACTTCCACTTCCATGGTTCCATCCGCTGCCAGATCCACTCCCAGATATCTAAAACACTTTACTTCCTCCAGTTTTTCTCCATTCAAACTCACCTCCCAATTGACTTGACCCTCAACCCTACTGTACCTAATAACCTTGCTCTTATTCACATTTACTCTTAACTTTCTTCTTCCACACACTTTACCAAACTCAGTCACCAGCTTCTGCAGTTTCTCACATGAATCAGCCACCAGCGCTGTATCATCAGCGAACAACAACTGACTCACTTCCCAAGCTCTCTCATCCCCAACAGACTTCATACTTACCCCTCTTTCCAAAACTCTTGCATTCACCTCCCTAACAACCCCATCCATAAACTAATTAAACAACCATGGAGACATCACACACCCCTGCCGAAAACCTACATTCACTGAGAACCAATCACTTTCCTCTCTTCCTACACGTACACATGCCTTACATCCTCGATAAAAACTTTTCACTGCTTCTAACAACTTGCCTCCCACACCATATATTCTTAATACCTTCCACAGAGCATCTCTATCAACTCTATCATATGCCTTCTCCAGATCCATAAATGCTACATACAAATCCATTTGCTTTTCTAAGTATTTCTCACATACATTCTTCAAAGCAAACACCTGATCCACACATCCTCTACCACTTCTGAAACCACACTCCTCTTCCCAAATCTGATGCTCTGTACATGCCTTCACCCTCTCAATCAATACCCTCCCATATAATTTACCAGGAATACTCAACAAACTTATATCTCTGTAATTTGAGCACTCACTCTTATCCCCTTTGCCTTTGTACAATGGCACTATGCACGCATTCCGCCAATCCTCAGGCACCTCACCATGACTGCATACATACGTTAAAAAACCTTACCAACCAGTCAACAATACAGTCATCCCCTTTTTTTATAAATTCCACTGCAATATCATCCAAACCTGCTGCCTTGCCGGTTTCATCTTCCGCAAAGCTTTTACTACCTCTTCTCTGTTTACCAAATCATTTTCCCTAACCCTCTCACTTTGCACACCACCTCGACCAAGACACCCTATATCTGCCACTCTATCATCAAACACATTCAATAAATGTGTTTTGGGAGCAGCTGAATGAGTGTGTTAGTGGTTTTGATGCACGCGACCGGATTATAGTGATGGGTGATTTGAATGCAAAGGTGAGTAATGTGGCAGTTGAGGGAATAATTGGTATACATGGGGTGTTCAGTGTTGTAAATGGAAATGGTGAAGAGCTTGTAGATTTATGTGCTGAAAAAGGACTGGTGATTGGGAATACCTGGTTTAAAAAGCGAGGTATACATAAGTATACGTATGTAAGTAGGAGAGATGGCCAGAGAGTGTTATTGGATTACGTGTTAATTGACAGGCGTGCGAAAGAGAGACTTTTGGAGGTAAATGTGCTGAGAGGTGCAACTGGAGGGATTTCTGATCATTATCTTGTGGAGGCTAAGGTGAAGATTTGTATGGGTGAGTGAATGTTGGGGTGAAGAGGGTGGTGAGAATAAGTGAGCTTGGGAAAGAGACGTGTGTGAGGAAGTACCAGGAGAGACTGAGTACAGAATGGAAAAAGGTGAGAACAATGGAAGTAAGGGGAGTGGGGGAGGAATGGGATGTATTTAGGGAATCAGTGATAGATTGCGCAAAAGATGCTTGTGGCATGAGAAGAGTGGGAGGTGGGCAGATTAGAAAGGGTAGTGAGTGGTGGGATGAAGAAGTAAGATTATTAGTGAAAGATAAGAGAGAGGCATTTGGACGATTTTTGCTGGGAAAAAATGCAATTGAGTGGGAGATGTATACAAGAAAGAGACAGGAGGTCAAGAGAAAGGTGCAAGAGGTGAAAAAGAGGGCAAATGAGAGTTGGGGTGAGAGTATCATTAAATTTTAGGGAGAATAAATAGCTGTTCTGGAAGGAGGTAAATAAAGTGCGTAAGACAAGGGAGCAAATGGGAAGTTCAGGGAAGGGCGCAAATGGGGAGGTGATAACAAGTAGTGGTGATATGAGAAGGAGATGGAGTGAGTATTTTCAAGGTTTGTTGAATATTTCTTTTCTTTCGTACTATTCGCCATTTCCCGCGATAGCGAGGTAGCATTAAGAACAGAGGACTGGGCCTATGAGGGAATATCCTCACCTGGCCCCCTTCTCTGTTCCTTCTTTTGGAAAATTGAAATATATATATATATATATATATATATATATATATATATATATATATATATATATATATATATATATATATATATATATATATGTATATTTTTTTTTTTTATTATACTTTGTCGCTGTCTCCCGCGTTTGCGAGGTAGCGCAAGGAAACAGACGAAAGAAATGGCCCAACCCCCCCCATACACATGTATATACATACGTCCACACACGCAAATATACATACCTACACAGCTTTCCATAGCTTACCCCAGACGCTTCACATGCCTTGATTCACTCCACTGACAGCACGTCAACCCCGGTATACCACATCGCTCCAATTCACTCTATTCCTTGCCCTCCTTTCACCCTCCTGCATGTTCAGGCCCCGATCACACAAAATCTTTTTCACTCCATCTTTCCACCTCCAATTTGGTCTCCCTCTTCTCCTCGTTCCCTCCACCTCCGACACATATATCCTCTTGGTCAATCTTTCCTCACTCATCCTCTCCATGTGCCCAAACCACTTCAAAACACCCTCTTCTGCTCTCTCAACCACGCTCTTTTTATTTCCACACATCTCTCTTACCCTTACGTTACTCACTCGATCAAACCACCTCACACCACACATTGTCCTCAAACATCTCATTTCCAGCACATCCATCCTCCTGCGCACAACTCTATCCATAGCCCACGCCTCGCAACCATACAACATTGTTGGAACCACAATTCCTTCAAACATACCCATTTTTGCTTTCCGAGATAATGTTCTCGACTTCCACACATTCTTCAAGGCCCCCAGAATTTTCGCCCCCTCCCCCACCCTATGATCCACTTCCGCTTCCATGGTTCCATCCGCTGCCAGATCCACTCCCAGATATCTAAAACACTTCACTTCCTCCAGTTTTTCTCCATTCAAACTCACCTCCCAATTGACTTGACCCTCAACCCTACTGTACCTAATAACCTTGCTCTTATTCACATTTACTCTTAACTTTCTTCTTCCACACACTTTACCAAACTCAGTCACCAGCTTATATATATATATATATATATTTTTTTTTTTCAAACTATTCGCCATCTCCCGCGTTAGCGAGGTAGCGTTAAGAACAGAGGACTGGGCCTTTTTTGGAATATCCTCACCTTGCCCCCTCTGTTCCTTCTTTTGGAAAATTAAAAAAAAAAAAACGAGAGGGGAGGATTTCCAGCCCCCCGCTCCCTCCCCTTTTAGTCGCCTTCTACGACACGCAGGGAATACGTGGGAAGTATTCTTAATCCCCTATCCCCAGGGATAATATATATATATATATATATATATATATATATATATATATATATATATATATATATATATATATATATTGATGTGGTATACCAGGGTTGGCGTGCTATCGGTGGGTTGAATCAGGGCATGTGAAGCGTCTGGGGTAAATCATGGAAAGCTGTGTAGGTATGTATATTTGCGTGTGTGGACGTATGTATATACATGTGCATGGGGGTGGGTTGGGCCATTTCTTTCATCTGTTTCCTTGCGCTACCTCACAAACGCGGGAGACAGTGACAAATCAAAAAATATATATATATATATATATATATATATATATATATATATATATATATATATATATATATATATATATATATATATTGGTATACATGGGGTGTTCAGTGTTGTAAATGGAAATGGTGAAGAGCTTGTAGATTTATGTGCTGAAAAAGGACTGATGATTGGGAATACCTGGTTTAAAAAGCGAGATATACATAAGTATACTTATGTAAGTAGGAGAGATGGCCAGAGACCGTTATTGGATTACGTGTTAATTGACAGGCGTGCGAAAGAGAGACTTTTCGATGTTAATGTGCTGAGAGGTGCAACTGGAGGGATGTCTGATCATTATCTTGTGGAGGCTAAGGTGAAGATTTGTATGGGTTTTCAGAAAAGAAGAGTGAATGTTGGGGTGAAGAGGGTGGTGAGAGTAAGTGAGCTTGAGAAGGAGACCTGTGTGAGGAAGTACCAGGAGAGACTGAGTACAGAATGGAAAAAGGTGAGAACAATGGAAGTAAGGGGAGTGGGGGAGGAATGGGATGTATTTAGGGAATCAGTGATGGATTGCGCAAAAGATGCTTGTGGCATGAGAAGAGTGTGAGGTGGGTTGATTAGAAAGGGTAGTGAGTGGTGGGATGAAGAAGTAAGAGTATTAGTGAAAGAGAAGAGAGAGTCATTTGGACGATTTTTGCAGGGAAAAAATGCAATTGAGTGGGAGATGTATAAAAGAAAGAGACAGGAGGTCAAGAGAAAGGTGCAAGAGGTGAAAAAAAGGGCAAATGAGAGTTGGGGTGAGAGAGTATCATTAAATTTTAGGGAGAATAAAAAGATGTTCTGGAAGGAGGTAAATAAAGTGCGTAAGACAAGGGAGCAAATGGCAACTTCGGTGAAGGGCGCAAGTGGGGAGGTGATAACAAGTAGTGGTGATGTGAGAAGGAGATGGAGTGAGTATTTTGAAGGTTTGTTGAATGTGTTTGATGATAGAGTGGCAGATATAGGGTGTTTTGGTCGAGGTGGTGTGCAAAGTGAGAGGGTTAGGGAAAATGATTTGGTAAACAGAGAAGAGGTAGTAAAAGCTTTGCGGAAGATGAAAGCCGGCAAGGCAGCGGGTTTGGATGGTATTGCATTGGAATTTATTAAAAAAGGGGGTGACTGTATTGTTGACTGGTTGGTAAGGTTATTTAATGTATGTATGACTCATGGTGAGGTGCCTGAGGATTGGTGGAATGCGTGCATAGTGCCATTGTACAAAGGCAAAGGGGATAAGAGTAAGTGCTCAAATTACAGAGGTATAAGTTTGTTGAGTATTCCTGGTAAATTATATGGGAGGGTATTGATTGAGAGGGTGAAGGCATGTACAGAGCATCAGATTGGGGAAGAGCAGTGTGGTTTCAGAAGTGGTAGAGGATGTGTGGATCAGGTGTTTGCTTTGAAGAATGTATGTGAGAAATACTTAGAAAAGCAAATGGATTTGTATGTAGCATTTATGGATCTGGAGAAGGCATATGATAGAGTTGATAGGGATGCTCTGTGGAAGGTATTAAGAATATATGGTGTGGGAGGAAAGTTGTTAGAAGCAGTGAAAAGTTTTTATCGAGGATGTAAGGCATGTGTACGTGTAGGAAGAGAGGAAAGTGATTGGTTCTCAGTGAATGTAGGTTTGCGGCAGGGGTGTGTGATGTCTCCATGGTTGTTTAATTTGTTTATGGATGGGGTTGTTAGGGAGGTGAATGCAAGAGTTTTGGAAAGAGGGGCAAGTATGAAGTCTGTTGTGGATGAGAGAGCTTGGGAAGTGAGTCAGTTGTTGTTCGCTGATGATACAGCGCTGGTGGCTGATTCATGTGAGAAACTGCAGAAGCTGGTGACTGAGTTTGGAAAAGTGTGTGGAAGAAGAAAGTTAAGAGTAAATGTGAATAAGAGCAAGGTTATTAGGTACAGTAGGGTTGAGGGTCAAGTCAGTTGGGAGGTGAGTTTGAATGGAGAAAAACTGGAGGAAGTGAAGTGTTTTAGATATCTGGGAGTGGATCTGGCAGCGGATGGAACCATGGAAGCGGAAGTGGATCATAGGGTGGGGGAGGGGGCGAAAATCCTGGGGGCCTTGAAGAATGTGTGGAAGTCGAGAACATTATCTCGGAAAGCAAAAATGGGTATGTTTGAAGGAATGGGGGTTCCAACAATGTTGTATGGTTGCGAGGCGTGGGCTATGGATAGAGTTGTGCGCAGGAGGATGGATGTGCTGGAAATGAGATGTTTGAGGACAGTGTGTGGTGTGAGGTGGTTTGATCGAGTGAGTAACGTAAGGGTAAGAGAGATGTGTGGAAATAAAAAGAGCGTGGTTGAGAGAGCAGAAGAGGGTGTTTTGAAGTGGTTTGGGCACATGGAGAGGATGAGTGAGGAAAGATTGACCAAGAGGATATATGTGTCGGAGGTGGAGGGAACAAGGAGAAGAGGGAGACCAAATTGGAGGTGGAAAGATGGAGTGAAAAAGATTTTGTGTGATCGGGGCCTGAACATGCAGGAGTGTGAAAGGAGGGCAAGGAATAGAGTGAATTGGAGCGATGTGGTATACCGGGGTTGACGTGCTGTCAGTGGATTGAAGCAGGGCATGTGAAGCATCTGGGGTAAACCATGGAAAGCTGTGTAGGTATGTATATTTGCGTGTGTGGACGTATGTATATACATGTGTATGGGGGGGGTGGTTGGGCCATTTCTTTCGTCTGTTTCCTTGAGCTACCTCGCAAACGCGGGAGACAGCGACAAAGTATAATAAAAAAAAAAAAATAATAATATATATATATATATATATTTTTTTTTTTTTTCATACTATTCGCTATTTCCCGCGATAGCGAGGTAGCGTTAAGAACAGAGGACTGGGCCTTTGAGGGAATATCCTCACATGGCCCTCTTCTCTGTTCCTTCTTTTGGAAAATTAAAAGAAAATGGGAAACAGAAGAAGGAGTCACGCGGGGAGTGCTCATCCTCCTCGAAGGCTCAGACTGGGGTGTCTAAATGTGTATGGATGTAACCAAGATGTGAAAAAAGGAGAGATAGGTAGTATGTTTGAGGAAAGGAACCTGGATGTTTTGGCTCTGAGTGAAACGAAGCTCAAGGGTAAAGGGGAAGAGTGGTTTGGGAATGTCTTGGGAGTAAAGTCAGGGGTTAGTGAGAGGACAAGAGCAAGGGAAGGAGTAGCAGTACTCCTGAAACAGGAGTTGTGGGAGTATGTGATAGAATGTAAGAAAGTAAATTCTCGATTAATATGGGTAAAACTGAAAGTTGATGGAGAGAGATGGGTGATTATTGGTGCATATGCACCTGGGCATGAGAAGAAAGATCATGAGAAGCAAGTGTTTTGGGAGCAGCTGAATGAGTGTGTTAGTGGTTTTGATACACGAGACCGGGTTATAGTGATGGGTGATTTGAATGCAAAGGTGAGTAATGTGGCAGTTGAGGGAATAATTGTTATACATGGAGTGTTCAGTGTTGTAAATGGAAATGATGAAGAGCTTGTAGATTTATGTGCTGAAAAAGGACTGGTGATTGGGAATACCTGGTTTAAAAAGCGAGATATACATAAGTATACGTATGTAAGTAGGAGAGATGGCCAGAGAGCGTTATTGGATTACGTGTTAATTTACAGGCGCGCGAAGAGAGACTTTTGGATGGTAATGTGCTGAGAGGTGCAACTGGAGGGATGTCTGATCATTATCTTGTGGAGGATAAGGTGAAGATTTGTATGGGATTTCAGAAAAGAAGAGTGAATGTTGGGTGAAGAGGGTGGTGAGAGTAAGTGAGCTTGGGAATGAGACTTGTGTGAGGAAGTACCAGGAGAGACTGAGTACAGAATGGAAAAAGGTGAGAACAATGGAAGTAAGGGGAGTGGGGGAGGAATGGGATGTATTTAGGGAATCAGTGATGGATTGCGCAAAAGATGCTTGTGGCATGAAAAGAGTGGGATGTTGGTTGATTAGAAAGGGTAGTGAGTGGTGGGATGAAGAAGTAAGATTATTAGTGAAAGAGAAGAGAGAGGCATTTGGACGATTTTTGCAGGGAAAAAATGCAATTGAGTGGGAGATGTATAAAAGAAAGAGACAGGAGGTCAAGACAAAGGTGCAAGAGGTGAAAAAGAGGGCAAATGAGAGTTGGGGTGAGAGAGTATCATTAAATTTCAGGGAGAATAAAAAGATGTTCTGGAAGGAGGTAAATAAAGTGTGTAAGACAAGGGAGCAAATGGGAACTTCAGTGAAGGGTGCAAATGGGGAGGTGATAACAAGTAGTGGTGATGTCAGAAGGAGATGGAGTGAGTATTTTGAAGGTTTCTTGAATGTGTTTGATGATAGAGTGGCAGATATAGGGTGTTTTGGTCGAGGTGGTGTGCAAAGTGAGAGGGTTAGGGAAAATGATTTGGTAAACAGAGAAGAGGTAGTAAAAGCTTTGCGGAAGATGAAAGCCGGCAAGGCAGCAGGTTTGGATGGTATTGCAGTGGAATTTATTAAAGAAGGGGGTGACTGTATTATTGACTGGTTGGTAAGGTTATTTAATGTATGTATGACTCATGGTGAGGTGCCTGAGGATTGGCGGAATGCATGCATAGTGCCATTGTACAAAGGCAAAGGGGATAGGAGTGAGTGCTCAAATTACAGAGGTATAAGTTTGTTGAGTATTCCTGGTAAATTATATGGGAGGGTATTGATTGAGAGGATGAAGGCATGTACAGAGCATCAGATTTGGGAAGAGGAGTGTGGTTTCAGAAGTGGTAGAGGATGTGTGGATCAGGTGTTTGCTTTGAAGAATGTATGTGAGAAATACTTAGAAAAGCAAATGGATTTGTATGTAGCATTTATGGATCTGGAGAAGGCATATGATAGAGTTGATAGAGATGGTCTGTGGAAGGTATTAAGAATATATGGTGTGGGAGGCAAGTTGTTAAAAGCAGTGAAAAGTTTTTATCGAGGCTTTAAGGCATATGTACGTGTAGGAAGAGAGGAAAGTGATTGGTTCTCAGTGAATGTAGGTTTGCGGCAGGGGTGTGTGATGTCTCCATGGTTGTTTAATTTGTTTATGGATGGGGTTGTTAGGGAGGTGAATGCAAGAGTTTTGGAAAGAGGGGCAAGTATGAAGTCTGTTGTGGATGAGAGAGCTTGGGAAGTGAGTCAGTTGTTGTTCGCTGATGATACAGCGCTGGTGGCTGATTCATGTGAGAAACTGCAGAAGCTGGTGACTGAGTTTGGTAAAGTGTGTGAAAAAAGAAAGTTAAGAGTGAGTTTGGTAAAGTGTGTGAAAGAAGAAAGTTAAGAGTAAATGTGAATAAGAGCAAGGTTATTAGGTACAGTAGGGTTGAGGATCAAGTCAATTGCGAGGTAAGTTTGAATGGGGAAAAACTGGAGGAAGTAAAGGGTTTTAGATATCTGGGAGTGGATCTGGCAGTGGATGGAACCATGGAAGTGGAAGTGGATCACAGGGTGGGGGAGGGGGCGAAAATCCTCGGAGCCTTGAAGAATGTGTGGAAGTCGAGAACATTGTCTCGGAAATCAAAAATGGGTATGTTTGAAGGAATAATGGTTCCAACAATGTTGTATGGTTGCGAGGCGTGGGCTATGGATAGAGTTGTGCGCAGGAGGATGGATGTGCTGGAAATGAGATGTTTGAGGACAATGTGTGGTGTGAGGTGGTTTGATCGAGTAAGTAACGTAAGGGTAAGAGAGATGTGTGGAAATAAAAAGAGCGTGGTTGAGAGAGCAGAAGAGGGTGTTTTGAAATGGTGGGCACATGGAGAGAATGAGTGAGGAAAGATTGACCAAGAGGATATATATGTCGGAGGTGGAGGGAACGAGGAGAAGTGGGAGACCAAATTGGAGGTGGAAAGATGGAGTGAAAAAGATTTTGTGTGATCGGGGCCTGAACATGCAGGAGGGTGAAAGGAGGGCAAAGAATAGAGTGAATTGGATCGATGTGGTATACCGGGGTTGACGTGCTGTCAGTGGATTAAAAAAGGCATGTGAAGCGTCTGGGGTAAACCATGGAAAGCTGTGTAGGTATGTATATTTGCATGTGTGGACGTATGTATATACATGTGTATAGGGGTGGGTTAAGCCATTTCTTTCGTCTGTTTCCTTGCGCTACCTCGCAAACACGGGAGACAGTGACAAAGCAAAAAAAAAAAATATATATATATATATATATATATATATATATATATATATATATATATATATATATATATATATTTTTTTTTTTATTATACTTTGTCGCTGTCTCCCGCGTTTGCGAGGTAGCGCAAGGAAACAGACGAAAGAAATGGCCCAACCCCCCCCCATACACATGTATATACATACGTATGTATATATATATATATATATATATATATATATATATATATATATATATATATATATATATATTGCAGTATTGCACTGGAATTTATTAATAAAGGGGTGACTGTATTATTGACTGGTTGGTAAGGTTATTTAATGTATGTATGACTCATGGTGAGGTGCCTGAGCATTGGCAGAATGCATGCATAGTGCCATTCTACAAAGGCAAAGGAGATAAGAGTGAGTGCTCAAATTTCAGAGGTATAAGTTTGTTGAGTATTCCTGGTAAATTATATGGGAGGGTATTGATTGAGAGGGTGAAGGCATGTACAGAGCATCAGATTGGGGAAGAGCAGTGTGGTTTCAGAAGTGGTAGAGGATGTGTGGATCAGGTGTTTGCTTTGAAGAATGTATGTGAGAAATAATTAGAAAAGCAAATGGATTTGTATGTAGCATTTTTGGATCTGGAGAAGGCATATGATAGAGTTGATAGAGATGCTCTGTGGAAGGTATTAAGAATATATGGTGTGGGAGGCAAGTTGTTAGAAGCAGTGAAAAGTTTTTATCGAGGATTTAAGGCATGTGTACGTGTAGGAAGAGAGGAAACTGATTGGTTCTCAGTGAATGTAGGTTTGTGGCAGGGGTGTGTGATGTCTCCATGGTTGTTTAATTTGTTTATGGATGGGGTTGTTAGGGAGGTGAATGCAAGAGTTTTGGAAAGAGGGGCAAGTATGAAGTCTTTTGTGGATGAGAGAGCTTGGGAAGTGAGTCAGTTGTTGTTCGCTGATGATACAGCGCTGGTGGCTGATTCATGTGAGAAACTGCAGAAGCTGGTGACTGAGTTTGGTAAAGTGTGTGAAAGAAGAAAGTTAAGAGTAAATGTGAATAAGGGCAAGGTTATTAGGTACAGTAGGGTTGAGGGTCAAGTCAATTGGGAGGTAAGTTTGAATGGAGAAAAACTGGAGGAAGTAAAGTGTTTTAGATATCTGGGAGTGGATCTGGCAGCGGATGGAACCATGGAAGTGGAAGTGGATCATAGGTTGGGGGAGGGGGCGAAAATCCTGGGAGCCTTGAAGAATGTGTGGAAGTCGAGAACATTATCTCGGAAAGCAAAAATGGGTATGTTTGAAGGAATAGTGGTTCGAACAATGTTGTATGGTTGCGAGGCGTGGGCTATGGACAG
Source organism: Panulirus ornatus (assembly GCF_036320965.1). Lineage (NCBI taxonomy): Eukaryota > Metazoa > Arthropoda > Malacostraca > Decapoda > Palinuridae > Panulirus > Panulirus ornatus. Next base: position 39,484,114 of record NC_092229.1, read on the forward strand.
AGTTGTGCGCAGGAGGGTGGATGTGCTGGAAATGAGATGTTTGAGGACAATGTGTGGTGTGAGGTGGTTTGATCGAGTAAGTAATGTAAGAGAGATGTGTGGAAATAAAAAGAGCATGGTTCGGAGAGCAGAAGAGGGTGTTTTGAAATGGTTTGGGCACATGGAGAGAATGAGTTAGGAAAGATTGACCAAGAGGATATATGTGTCGAAGGTGGAGGGAATGAGGCGAAATGGGAGACCAAATTGGAGGTGGAAAGATGGAGTGAAAAAGATTTTGGATGATCGGGGCCTGAACATGCAGGAGGGTGAAAGGCGGGCATGGAATAGAGTGAATTGGATCGATGTGGTATACCGGGGTTGACGTGCTGTCAGTGGATTGAATCAGGGCATGTGAAGCGTCTGGGGTAAACCATGGAAAGTAGTGTGGGGCCTGGCTGTGGAAAGGGAGCTGTGGTTTCGGGCATTATTGCATGACAGCTAGAGACTGAGTGTGAACGAATGGGGCCTTTGTTGTCTTTTCCTAGCGCAACCTCGCACACATGAGGGAGGAGGGGGATGTTATTCCATGTGTGGCGAGGTGGCGATGGAAATGAATAAAGGCAGACAGTGTGAATTGTGTGCATGGGTATATATGTATGTGTCTGTGTGTGTATATATATGTGTACGTTGAGATGTATAGGTATGTATTTTTGCGTGTGTGTACGTGTATGTATATATATGTGTATGGGGGTGGGTTGGGCCATTTCTTTCGTCTGTTTCCTTGCGCTACCTCGCAAACGTGGGAGATAGCGACTAAGCAAAATAAGATAAATAAATAATGTGTGTATATATATATTGCGCAAAAGATGCTTGTGGCACGAGAAGAGTGGGAGGTGGGTTGATTAGAAAGGGTAGTGAGTGGTGGGATGAAGAAGTAAGAGTATTAGTGAAAGAGAAGAGAGAGGCATTTGGACGATTTTTGCAGGGAAAAAATGAAATTGAGTGGGAGATGTATAAAAGAAAGAGACAGGAGGTCAAGAGAAAGGTGCAAGAGGTGAAAAAAGGGCAAATGAGAGTTGGGGTGAGAGAGTATCATTAAATTTTAGGGAGAATAAAAAGATGTTCTGGAAGGAGGTAAATAAAGTGCGTAAGACAAGGGAGCAAATGGGAACTTCAGTGAAGGGCGCAAATGGGGAGGTGATAACAAGTAGTGGGGATGTGAGAAGGAGATGGAGTGAGTATTTTGAAGGTTTGTTGAATGTGTTTGATGATAGAGTGGCAGATATAGGGTGTTTTGGTCGAGGTGGTGTGCAAAGTGAGAGGGTTAGGGAAAATGATTTGGTAAACAGAGAAGAGGTAGTAAAAGCTTTGCGGAAGATGAAAGCCGGCAAGGCAGCAGGTTTGGATGGTTTTGCAGTGGAATTTATTAAAAAAGGGGGTGACTGTATTGTTGACTGGTTGGTAAGGTTATTTAATGTATGTATGACTCATGGTGAGGTGCCTGAGGATTGGCGGAATGCGTGCATAGTGCCATTGTACAAAGGCAAAGGGGATAAGAGTGAGTGCTCAAATTACAGAGGTATAAGTTTGTTGAGTATTCCTGGTAAATTATATGGGAGGATATTGATTGAGAGGGTGAAGGCATGTACAGAGCATCAGATTGGGGAAGAGCAGTGTGGTTTCAGAAGTGGTAGAGGATGTGTGGATCAGGTGTTTGCTTTGAAGAATGTATGTGAGAAATACTTAGAAAAGCAAATGGATTTGTATGTAGCATTTATGGATCTGGAGAAGGCATATGATAGAGTTGATAGAGATGCTCTGTGGAAGGTATTAAGAATATATGGTGTGGGAGGCAAGTTGTTAGAAGCAGTGAAAAGTTTTTATCGAGAATGTAAGGCATGTGTACGTGTAGGAAGAGAGGACAGTGATTGGTTCTCAGTGAATGTAGGTTTGCCGCAGGGGTGTGTGATGTCTCTGTGGTTGTTTAATTTGTTTATGGATGGGGTGGTTAGGGAGGTGAATGCAAGAGTTTTGGAAAGAGGGGCAAGTATGAAGTCTGTTGGGGATGAGAGAGCTTGGGATGTGAGTCAGTTGTTGTTCGCTGATGATACAGCGCTGGTGGCTGATTCATGTGAGAAACTGCAGAAGCTGGTGACTGAGTTTGGTAAAGTGTGTGAAAGAAGAAACTTAAGAATAAATGTGAATAAGAGCAAGGTTATTAGGTACAGTAGGGTTGAGGGTCAAGTCAGTTGGGAGGTGAGTTTGAATGGAGAAAAACTGGAGGAAGTGAAGTGTTTTAGATATCTGGGAGTGGATCTGGCAGCGGATGGAACCATGGAAGCGGAAGTGGATCATAGGGTAGGGGAGGGGGCGAAAATTCTGGGAGCCTTGAAGAATGTGTGGAAGTCGAGAACATTATCTCGGAAAGCAAAAATGGGTATGTTTGAAGGAATAGTGGTTCCAACAATGTTGTATGGTTGCGAGGCGTGGGCTTTGGATAGAGTTGTGCGCAGGAGGATGGATGTGCTGGAAATGAGATGTTTGAGGACAATGTGTGGTGTGAGGTGGTTTGATCGAGTAAGTAACGTAAGGGTAAGAGAGATGTGTGGAAATAAAAAGAGCGTGGTTTAGAGAGCAGAAGAGGGTGTTTTGAAATGGTTAGGGCACATGGAGAGAATGAGTGAGGAAAGATTGACCAAGAGAATATATGTGTCAGAGGTGGAGGGAACGAGGAGAAGAGGGAGACCAAATTGGAGGTGGAAAGATGGAGTGAAAAAGATTTTGTGTGATCGGGGCCTGAACATGCAGGAGGGTGAAAGGAGGGCAAGGAATAGAGTGAATTGGAGCGATGTGGTATACCGGGGTTGACGTGCTGTCAGTGGATTGAATCAAGGCATGTGAAGCGTCTGGGGTAAACCATGGAAAGCTGTGTAGGTATGTATATTTGCGTGTGTGAACGTATGTATATACTTGTGTATGGGGGTGGGTTAGACCATTTCTTTCGTCTGTTTCCTTGCGCTACCTCGCAAACGCGGGAGACAGCGACAAAGCAAAAAAAAAAATATATATATATATATATATATATATATATATATATATATATATATATATATATATATATATATATATATATAATCTCTGGGGATAGGGGTGAAAGAATACTTCCCATGCATTCCTCACTTGATGTAGAAGGCGACTAGAGGGGACGGGAGCGGGGGGCCAGAAATCCTCCCCTCCTTGTATTTTAACTTTCTAAAAATGGGAAACAGAACGAGTCACGTGGAGAGTGCTCATCCTCCTCGTAGACTCAGATTGGGGTGTCTAAATGTGTGTGGATGTAACCAAGATGTGAAAAAAGGAGAGATAGGTAGTATGGTTGAGGAAAGGAACCTGGATGTTTTGGGTCTGAGTGAAACGAAGCTGAAGGGTAAAGGGGAAGAGTGGTTTGGGAATGTCTTGGGAGTAAAGTCAGGGGTTAGTGAGAGGACAAGAGCAATGGAAGGAGTAGCACTACTCCTGAAACAGGAGTTGTGGGAGTATGTGATAGAATGTAAGAAAGTAAATTCTCGATTAATATGGTTAAAACTGAAAGTTGATGGAGAGAGATGGGTGATTATTGGTGCATATGCACCTTGGCATGAGAAGAAAGATCATGAGAGGCAAGTGTTTTGGGAGCAGCTGAATGAGTGTGTTAGTCGTTTTGATGCACAAGACCGGGTTATAGTGTTGGGTGATTTGAATGCAAAGGTGAGTAATGTGGCAGTTGAGGGAATAATTGGTATACATGGGGTGTTCAGTGTTGTAATTAGAAATGGTGAAGAGCTTGTAGATTTATGTGCTGAAAAAGGACTGGTGATTGGGAATACCTGGTTTAAAAAGCGAGATATACGTAAGAATACGTATGTAAGTAGGAGAGATGGCCAGAGAGCGTTATTGGATTATGTGTTAATTGACAAGTGCGCGAAAGAGAGACTTTTGGATGTTAATGTGCTGAGAGGTGCAACTGGAGGGATGTCTGATCATTATCTTGTGGGGGCTAAGGTGAAGATTTGTACGGGTTTTCAGAAAAGAAGAGTGAATGTTGGGGTGAAGAGGGTGGTGAGAATAAGTGAGCTTGAGAAGGAGACTTGTGTGTGGAAGTACCAGGAGAGACTGAGTACAGAATGGAAAAAGGTGAGAACATTGGAAGTAAGGGGAGTGGGAGAGGAATGGGATGTATTTAGGGAATCAGCGATGGATTGCGCCAAAGATGCTTGTGGCATGAGAAGCGTGGGAGATGGGTTGATTAGAAAGGGTAGTGAGTGGTGAAATAAAGAAGTAAGATTATTAGTGAAAGAAAAGAGAGAGGCATTTGGATGATTTTTGCAGGGAAAAAATGCAATTGAATGGTAGATGTATAAAAGAAAGAGACAGGAGGTCAAGAGAAAGGTACAAGAGGTGAAAAAGAGGGCAAATGAGAGTTGGGGTGAGAGAGTATCATTAAGTTTTAGGGAGAATAAAAAGATGTTTTGGAAGGAGGTAAATAAAGTGCGTAAGACAAGGGAGCAAATGAGAACTTCAGTGAAGGGCGCTAATGGGGAGGTGATAACAAGTAGTGGTGATGTGAGAAGGAGATGGAGTGAGTATTTTGAAGGTTTGTTGAATGTGTTTGATGATAGAGTGGCAGATATAGGGTGTTTTGGTCGAGGTGGTGTGCCAAGTGAGAGGGTTAGAGAAAATGATTTGGTAAACAGAGAAGAGGTAGTAAAAGCTTTGCGGAAGATGAAAGCCGGCAAGACAGCAGGTTTGGATGGTATTGCAGTGGAATCTATTAAAAAAGGGGGTGCCTGTATTGTTGACTGGTTGGTATGTATGACTCATGGTGAGGTGCCTGAGGATTGGCGGAATGCTGTGCCATTGTTCAAAGGCAAAGGGGATAAGAGTGAGTGCTCAAATTACAGAGTTATAAGTTTGTTGAGTATTCCTGGTAAATAATATGGGAGGGTATTGATTGAGAGGGTGAAGGCATGTACAGAGCATCAGATCGGGGAAGAGCAGTGTGGTTTCAGAAGTGGTAGAGGATGTGTGGATCAGGTGTTTGCTTTGAAGAATGTATGTGAGAAAAACTTAGAAAAGCAAATGGATTTGTATGTAGCATTTATGGATCTGGAGAAGGCGTATGATACTGTTGATAGAGATGCTCTGTGGAAGGTATTAAGAATATATGGTGTGGGAGGCAAGTTGTTAGAAGCAGTGAAAAGTTTTTATCGAGGATGTAAGGCATGTGTACGTGTAGGAAGAGAGGAAAGTGATTGGTTCTCAGTGAATGTAGGTTTGCGGCAGGGGTGTGTGATGTCTCCATGGTTGTTTAATTTGTTTATGGATGGGGTTGTTAGGGAGGTGAATGCAAGAGTTTTGGAAAGAGGGGCAAGTATGAAGTCTGTTGTGGATGAGAGAGCTTGGGAAGTGAGTCAGTTGTTGTTCGCTGATGATACAGCACTGGTGACTGATTCATGTGAGAAACTGCAGAAGCTGGTGACTGAGTTTGGTAAAGTGTGTGAAAGAAGAAAGTTAAGAGTAAATGTGAATAAGAGCAAGGTTATTAGGTACAGTAGGGTTGAGGGTCAAGTCAATTGGGAGGTAAGTTTGAATGGAGAAAAACTGGAGGAAGTAAAGTGTTTTAGATATCTGGGAGTGGATCTGGCAGCGGATGGAACCATGGAAGCGGAAGTGAATCATATGGTGGGGGAGGGGGCGAAAATCCTGGGAGCCTTGAAGAATGTGTGGAAGTCGAGAACATTATCTCGGAAAGCAAAAATGGGTATGTTTGAAGGAATAGTGGTGCCAACAATGTTGTATGGTTGTGAGGCGTGGGCTATGGATAGAGTTGTGCTCAGGAGGGTGGATGTGCTGGAGATGAGATGTTTGAGGACAATGTGTGGTGTGAGGTGGTTTGATCGAGTAAGTAATGTAAGTGTAAGAGATGTGTGGAAATAAAAAGAGCGTGGTTGAGAGAGCAGAAGAGGGTGTTTTGAAATGGTTTGGGCACATGGAGAGAATGAGTGAGGAAAGATTGACCAAGAGGATATATGTGTCGGAGATGGCAGGAACGAGGAGAAGTGGGAGACCAAATTGGAGGTGGAAAGATGGAGTGAAAAAGATTTTGAGTGATCGGGGCCTGAATATGCAGTTTGGTAAAGTGTGTGAAAGAAGAAAATTGAGAGTAAATGTGAATAAGAGCAAGGTTATTAGGTACAGTAGGGTTGAGGGTCAAGTCAACTGGGAGGTAAGTTTGAATGGAGAAAAACTGGAGGAAGTGAAGTGTTTTAGATATCTGGGAGTGGATTTGGCAGCGTATGGAACCACAGAAGCAGAAGTGAATCATAGGGTGGGGGAGGGTCAAAAACTCTGGGAGCATTGAAGAATATGTGGAAGTCGAGAACATTATCTCAGAAAGCTAAACTGGGTATGTTTGAAGGAATAGTGGTTCCAACAATGTTATATGGTTGCGAGGCGTGGGCTATGGATAGACTTGTGCGGAGGAGGGTGGATGTGCTGGAAATGAGATGTTTGAGGACAATATGTGATGTTAGGTGGTTTGATCGAGTAAGTAATGTAAGGGTAAGAGAGATGTGATGATAAAAAGAGTGTGGTTTAGAGAGCAGAAGAGGGTGTTTTGAAATGGTTTGGTCACATGGAGAGAATGCGTGGGGAAATATTGACCAAGAGGATATATGTATCAGAGGTGGAGGGAACGAGGAGAAGTGGGAGACAAAATTGGAGGTGGAAAGACGAAGTGAAAAAGATTTTGAGTGATTGGGGCCTGAACATGCAAGAGGGTGAAAGGCATGCAAGGAATAGAGTGAATTGGAATGATGTGGTATACCGGGGTCAACGTGCTGTCAATTGATTGAACCAGGGCATGTGAAGCGTCTGGGGTAAACCATGGAAAGTTTTGTGGGGCCTGGATGTTGAAAGGGAGCTGTGATTTCGGTGCATTATTACATGACAGCTAGAGACTGAGTGTGAACGAATGGGGCTTTTGTTTTCTTTTCCTAGCGGTACCTCACACACATGGGGGGGAGGAGGTTGTTATTTCATATGTGGCGAGGTGGCTATGGGAATGAATAAAGGCAGACAGTATGAATTATGTACATATGTATATGTATATATATATGTGTGTAAATATATGTATACGTTGAGATGTATATGTATGTATATTTGCCTGTGTGGATGTGTATGTATATACATGTTTATGTTTGTGGTTTGGGCCATTCTTTCATCTGTTTCCTTGCGTTACCTCTTTAACACGGGAGACAGCGACAAAGCAAAATAAAAGAAATGAATATATGAATGTGTTTGATGATAGAGTGGCAGATATAGGGTGTTTTGGTCGAGGTGGTGTGCAATGTGAGAGGGTTAGGGAGAATGATTTGGTAAACAGAGAAGAGTTAGTAAAAGCTTTGCGGAAGATGAAAGCCAGCAAGGCATTGGTTTTGGATGGTATTGCAGTGGAATCTATTAAAAAAGGGGGTGACTGTATTGTTGACTGGTTGGTAAGGTTATTTGATGTATGTATGACTCATGTGGAGGTGCCTGAGAATTGGAGGAATGCTTACATAGTACCATTGTGCAAAGGCAAAGGGGATAAAAGTGAGTGCTCTAAGTGCAGAGGTATAAGTTAGTTGAGTATTCCTGGGAAATTTTATGGGAGGGTATTGATTGAGAGGGTGAAGGCATGTACAGAGCATCAGATTGGGGAAGAGCAGTGTGGTTTCAGAAGTGGTAGAGGATGTGTGGATCAGGTGTTTGCTTTGAAGAATGTATGTGAGTAATACTTAGAGAAGTAAATGGATTTGTATATAGCATTTATGGATCTGGAGAAGGCTTATGATAAAGAGTTGATAGAGATGCTCTGTGGAAGGTATTAAGAATATATGGTGTGGGAGGAAAGTTGTTAGAAGCAGTGAAAAGTTTTTATCAAGGATGTAAGGCATGTGTACGTGTAGGAAGAGAGGAAAATGATTGGTTCTCAGTAAATGTTGGTTTTCGGCAAGGGTGTGTGATGTCTCCATGGTTGTTTAATTTGTTTATGGATGGGGTTGTTAGGGAGGTGAATGCAAGAGTTTTGGAAAGAGGGGCAAGTATGCAGTCTGTTGGGGATGAGAGAGCTTGGGAAGTGAGTCATTTGTTGTTCACTGATGATACAGCTCTGGTTGCTGATTCGTGTGAGAAACTGCAGAAGCTGGTGACTGAGTTTGATAAAGTGTGTGAAAGAAGAATGCTAAGAGTAAATGTGAATAAGAGCAAGTTTATTAGGTACAGCAGGGTTGAGGGACAAGTCGATTGGGAGGTAAGTTTGAATGGAGAAAAACTGGAGGAAGTGAAGTGTTTTAGATATCTGGGAGTGGATTTGGCAGTGCATGGAACCATGGAAGCGGAAGTGAATCATAGGGTGGGGGAGGGGGCGAAAGTTCTGGAAGTGTTGAAGAATGTGTGGATATGAATTTTATCCCTGGGGATAGGGGAGAAAGAATACTTCCCACACATTCCTCACATGTCGTAGAAGGCGACTAAAGGGGACTGGAGCGTGGGGCTAGAAACCCTCCCCTCCATGTATTGTAGCTTTCTAAAAGGGGAAACAGAAGAAGAAGTCACGTGGGGAGTGCTCATCCTCCTCGAAGGCTCAGATTGGGGTGTCTAAATGTGTGTGGATGTAACCAAGATGAGAAAAAAGGAGAGATAGGTAGTATGTTTGAGGAAAGGAACCTGGATGTTTTGGCTTTGAGTGAAACAAAGCTTAAGGGTAAAGGGGAAGAGTGGTTTGGGAATGTCTTGGGAGTAAAGACAGAGGTTAGTGAGAGGACAAGAGCAAGGGAAGGAGTAGCACTACTCTTGAAACAGGAGTGGTGGGTGTATGTGATAGAGTGTAAGAAAGTAAACTCTAGATTGATATGGGTTAAACTGAAAGTGGATGGAGAGAGATGGATAATTATTGGTGCATATGCACCTGGGCATGAGAAGAAAGATCATGAGAGGCAAGTGTTTGGCAGCAGCTGAGTGAGTGTTTTAGCAGTTTTGATGCACGAGACCAGGTTATAATGATGGGTGATTTGAATGCAAAGGTGAGTAATGTGGCAGTTGAGGGAATAATTGGTGTACATGAGGTGTTCAGTGTTGTAAATGGAAATGGTGAAGAGCTTGTATATTTATGTGCTGACAAAGGACTGGTGATTGGGAATACCTGGTTTAAAAAGAGAGATATACATAAGTTTACGTATGTAAGTAGGAGAGATGGCCAGAGAGCGTTATTGGATTACATGTTAATTAATAGGCACATGAGAGAGAGACTTTTGGATGTTAATGTGCTGAGAGGTGCAACTGGAGGGATGTCTTATCATTACCTTGTGGAGGCAAAGGTGAAGATTTGTAGAGTATTTCAGAAAAGAAGAGGGAATGTTGGGGTGAAGAGAGTGGTGAGAGTAAGTGAGCTTGGGAAGGAGACTTGTGTGAGGAAGTACCAGGAGAGAATGAGTACAAAATGGAAAAAGGTTAGAACAAAGGACGTAAGAGGAGTGGGGGAGGAATGGGATGTATTTAGGGAAGCAGTGATGGCTTGTGCAAAAGATGCTTGTGGCATGAGAAGCGTGGGAGGTGGGCAGATTAGAAAGGGTAGTGAGTGGTTGGATGAAGAAGTAAGATTATTAGTGAAAGAGAAGAGAGGGGCATTTGGACGATTTTTGCAGGGAAATACTGCAGATGACTGGGAGATATGTAAAAGAAGGAGGCAGGAGGTCAAGAGAAAAGTGCAAGAGGTGAAAAAGAGGGCAGATGAGAGTTGGGGTGAGAGAGTATCATTCGATTTTAGGGAGGATAAAAAGATGTTTTGGAAGGAGGTAAATAAAGTGTGTAAAACAAGGGAACAAATGAGAACTTCAGTGAAGGGGGCTCATGGGGAGGAGATAACAAGTAGTGGTGATGTGAGAAGTAGATGGAGTGAGTGTTTTGAAGGTTTGTTGAATATGTTTGATGATAGAGTGGCAGATATAGGGTGTTTTGGTCGAGGTGGTGTGCAAAGTGAGAGGGTTAGGGAGAATGATTTGGTAAACAGAGAAGAGGTAGTAAAAGCTTTGCGAAATTTGAAAGTCGGCAAAGCAGCGGGTTTGGATGGTATTGCAGTGGAATTTATTAAAAAACAGTGTGACTGTATTGTTGACTGTTTGGTAAGGTTATTTAATGCATGTATGACTCATGGTGAGGTGCCTGAGGATTGGTGAAATGCTTGCACATTGCTATTGTATAAAGGCAAAGGGGATAAAAGTGAGTGCTCAAATTTCAGAGGTATAAGTTTGTTGAGTATTCCTGGGAAATTATATAGGAGGGTATTGATTGAGAGGGTGAAGGCATGTATAGAGCATCAGATTGGGTAAGAGCAGTGTGGTTTCATAAGTGGTTCAGGATGTGTGGCTCAGCGGTTTGCTTTGAAGAATGTATGTGAGAAATACTTAAAAAAGCAAATGGATTTGTATGTAGCCTGTATGGATCTGGAGAAGGCATATGATAGAGTTGATAGAGGTGCTCTATGGAAGGTATTAAGAATAGATGGTGAGGGGGGGGGCAAGTTGTTAGAGGCCGTGAAAAGGTTTTATCAAGGATGTAAGGCATGTGTACGTGTAGGAAGAGAGGAAAGTGATTGGTTCTCAGTGAATGTAGGTTTGCGGCAGGAGTGTGTGATGTCTCCATGGTTGTTTAATTTGTTTATGGATGGGGTTGTTATTGAGGTGAATGCAAGAGTTTTTGAAAGAGGAGCAAGTGTGCAGTCTGTTGTGGATGAGAGAGCTTGGGAAGTGAGTCAGTTGTTGTTTGCTGATGATACAGCGCTTGTGGCTGATTCATGTGAGAAATTGCAGAAGCTGGTGACTGAGTTTGGTAAAGTGTGTGAAAGAGGAAAGCTGAGAGTAAATGTGAATAAGAGCTAGGTTATTAGGTACAGTAAGGTTGAGGGACAAGTCAATCAGGAGGTAAGTTTGAATGGAGAAAAGCTGGAGGAAGTGAAGTGTTTTAGGTATCTGGGAGTGGATTTGGCAGCGAATGGGACCATGGAAGCGGAAGTGAATTATAGGGTGGGGGAGGGGGCGAATGTTCTGGGAGTGTTGAAGAATATGTGGAAGTCGAGAACATTATCTGGAAAGCAAAAATGGATATGTTTGAAGGAATAGTGGTTCCAACAATGTTATATGGTGGCGAGGCGTGGGCTATAGATAGAGTTGTGCTCAGGAGGGTGGATGTGCTGGAAAGATGTTTGAAGACAGTATGTGGTGTGAGATGGTTTGATCGAGTAAGTAATAATAGGGTAAGAGGGATGTGTGGTAATAAAAAGTGTGTGGTTGGAGAGCAGAAGTGGATGTTCTGAAATGGTTTGGTCACATGAAGAGAATGAGTGAGGAAAGATTGACAAAGAGGATATATGTGTCAGAGGTGGAGAACGAGAAGTGGAATACCAAACTGGAGGTGGAAAGATGGAGTGAAAAAGATTTTGAGTGATTGGGGCCTGAACATGCAGGAGGGTGAAAGGCGTGCAAGGAATAGTGATTTGGAACGATGTGGTATACCGGGGTCAATGTGCTGTCAATGGATTGAACCAGGGCATGTGAAGTGTCTGGGGTAAACCATGGAAAGTTCTGTGGGGCCTGGATGTGGAAAGGGACCTGTGGTTTCAGTGCATTAATCATGACAACTAGAGACATCCCCTTTTAAGAGGGCCGTATCCCCCTTTCCTTTACCTTTTTTGTCCCTCCTTGCTTTCATGTACTCCTGTGGGCAGATTAGGCCTGACTTCAGCTCATTTTTGAGTTTTGTCTTAATCAAACAGTGATATAGTTGCCTCCTCTGATCTAGTCTTTGAACTCTAGCTCCTTTCAATCTACCACTAGTTCTTCCACAGTTTTATACAAAATTTTCAACTTTAGCCCTGTATCACAAGTGCTAATTAATCATAGCGTCCTTGTGCTAAAAGTGGAGGTGTTGTTCCTTTTTATGCACTTATTAGATTTCCTTATGTTTATCTTCCATTTGTCTGGCTTCTTTGGCTCACTCTCTTCTTTTAGCTCACCATTCATGACTAACACTTCTTTGAACTCCTCCGTCTTGGCAAGTTTATTAGCTTGCTTAAGTACCTCTTACCTACACATATCCATATCAGAGGTAATGCTCAATTGCCATTCTTATATGTCTTGCTAGTATGTACTGATTCTCCATTTAGCAGATTCATCATGTCAAATGGCTTTTTAATATGCATTCCTTCCCTTTGCCCTTAATTGGAAGATGGGTCTCTTTCAACTCAAATATCATCACAAATCTAATGATAACTTTCATCTGGACAACTTCATTTGAGTGCACCTAGTTACCACTGTCCATTTAGTAAATTCAACATGTCAAGTGGCTTTTTGATATGCATTCCTTCCCTTAGCCCTTTATTTGGAAGATGGGCCTCTTCCAACTCAAAGATCATCACAAATCTAATGATAACTTTCATTTGCATAAGTTCCTCATCTGAGTACATCTAGTTACCATAGTCCAGTAGTCCCCAATTTTGAGTTTTGTTGTATACAGTACCCATGAAAAATTAGATTTTTTTTCTTTCTTTTTATTATACTTTGTCACTGTCTCCCGCATTAGCGAGGTAGCGCAAGGAAACAGACGAAAGAATGGTCTAACCCACCCACATACACATGTATATACATACGTGCATATACATACCTACACATTTCAACATATACATATATATATACATACACAGACATATATACACATGTACATAATTCATACTTGCTGCCCTTATTCATTTCCATCGCCACCCCACCACACATGAAATGACAACCCCCTCCCCTCGCATGCGCGCAAGGTAGCACGAGGAAAAGACAACAAAGGCCACATTTGTTCACACTCAGTCTCTAGCTGTTGTGTATAATGCACTGAAACCACAGCTCCCTTTCCACATCCCGGCCCCACAAAACTTTCCATAGTTTACCCCAGACGCTTCACATGCCCTGGTTCAATCCATTGACAGCACGTCGACCCCAGTATACCACAGTTTACTCTATTCCTTGCACGCCTTTCACCCTCCTGCATGTTCAGGCCCTGATCGCTCAGAATCTTTTTCACTCCATCTTTCCACATCCAGTTTGATCTCCCACTTCGCCTCATTCCCTCCACCTCTGACACATATATCCTCTTTGTCAGTCTTTCGTCACTCATTCTCTCCGTGTGACCAAACCATTTCAAAACACCCTCTTCTGCTCTCAGCCACACTCTTTTCATTGCCACACATCTCTCTAACCCTTTCATTACTTATTCGATCAAACCACCTCACACCACATATTGTCCTCAAACATCTCATTTCCAACACAGCCACCCTCCTCCGTACTACTCTGTCTATAGCCCACACCTTACAACCATATAATATTGTTGGAACCACTATTCCTTCAAACATACCCATTTTAGCTTTCCGAGATTATGTTCTTGCCTTCCACACATTTTTCAATGCTGCCAGAACTTTCGCCCCATCCCCCACCCTGTGACTCACTTCCACTTCCATGGTTCCATCTGCTGCCAAATCCACTCCCAGATATCTAAAACACTTCACTTCCTCTAGTTTTTCTCCATTCAAACTTTCCTCCCAAATGACTTGTCCCTCAACCCTACTGTACCTAATAACCTTGCTCTTATTCACATTTACTCTCAGCTTTCTTCTTCCACACACTTTACCAAACTCAGTCACCAGCTTCTGCAGTTTCTCACACGAATCAGCCACCAACACTGTATCATCAGTGAACAACAACTGACTCACTTCCCAAGCCCTCTCATCCACAACAGACTGCATACTTGCCCCTCTCTCCAAAACTCTTGCATTCACCTCCCTAACAACCCCATCCATAAAAAAATTAAACAACCATTGAGACATCACACACCCCTGCCACAAACTGACATTCACTGAGAACCAATCACTTTTCTCTCTTCTTACTTATACACATGCCCTACATCCTCGATAAAAACTTTTCACTGCTTCTAACAACTTGCTTCCCACACCATATATTCTTAATACCTTCCACAGAGCACCTCAATCAACTCAATCATATGCCTTCTCCAAATCCATAAATGCTACATACAAGTCCATTTGCTTTTCTAAGTATTTCTCACATACATTCTTCAAAGCAAACACCTGATCCACTCATCCTCTACCACTTCTGAAACCACACTGCTCTTCCCCATTCTGATGCCCCTTGTCACTAATACCCAATCCCATCTATCAAAACTGCTGAAATACTGACTCAGTCACTCCCATAACTGTTGCCTCGTGATTTTTCTTCTCGTGGACAAGTGTATAAGCACTGATCATCACCCGTCTCTTGCCATCTACTTTCATTTTTACCCACATCAATCTAGAATTTACTTCCTTACACTCTATCACACTTCCACAACTCCTGCTTCTGGAGTAGTGTTACACCTTCCCTAGCTTTTGTCCTTTCACCAGCCTCTGATTTTACTCCTACGACATTACCAAACCATTCTTCCCCTTCACTCTTGAGCTATGTTGCACTTAGAGCCAGAACATTGAGGTTTCTTACCTCAAACATACTCCTTATCTCTCCTGTCTTCTCATCGTGGTTACATCCACACACTTTTAGACCTCCCAGCCTGAGCATTCAAGGAGGATGATTACTCCCTGCTTGGCTTTTTTCTTCCAGTCCTTCTCTTTTAATTTAGAATACAAGAATAGGGCTTTCGAACCCCCACTCCCAACCCCTTTAGTTGCCTTCTATGATACACTGGTAATATGGGGGTAGAATTCATCATCCTTTTATTGTAATGTGATTTCAACAATAAGTTAGATTCACTTTGTATATGGCATTAATTATCTTGATATATTTCCCAACAGATTATATAATTTCACTCCATATTCTTGTAACTACAATATTGTATTTATGCTGTTATTGGTAGGTTGTTTGGATCACCTGTCATAAATTTCTGAATGGATAAAAAAAAAAGATAAAATCACCATCTCAGTTGTGGGAGTATGTGATAGAGTATAAAAAGTAAAGTCTAGATTGATATGGGTAAAACTGAAAGTGGATGGAGAGAGATGGATCATTATTGGTACCTATGCATCTGGTCATGAGAAGAAAGATCATGATAGGCAAGTGTTTCGGGAGCAGCTGAGTGAGTATGTTCACAGCTTTAATGCCCAAGACCAGGTTATAGTGATGGGTGATTTGAATGCAAAGGTGAGTAATGTGGCAGTTGAAGGTATGATTTGTGTACATATGGTGTTCAGTGTTGTAAATGGAAATGGTGAAGAGCTTGTAGAGCTGTGTGCTGAAAAAGACTGATGATTGGGAAGACCAGGTTTAAAAAGAGAGATATACATAAGTATACGTATGGAAGTAGAAGAGATAGCCAGAGATTGTGTTAATTGATGGGCACATAAAAGAGAGACTTGGATGTTAATGTGCTGAGAGGGGCAACTGGAGGGATGTCTGATCATTATCTTGAGGAGGCAAAGGTGAAGATTTGTAGAGGTTATCAGAAAGAAGAGAGAATGTTGGGGTGAAGAGAGTGGTGAGAGTAAGTGAGCCTGGAAAAGAGACTTGCGTGAGGAAGTACCAGGAGAGATTGAGTGCAGAATGGAAAAACGTGAGAGCAAATGACGTAAGGGGAGTGGAGGAGGAATGGGATGTATTTAGGGAAGCAGTGATGGCTTGCGCAAAAGATGCTTGTGGCATGAGAAAGGTGGGAGGTGGACAGATTAGAAAGGGTTGTGAATGATGGGATCAAGTAAGATTGTTAGTGAAAAAGAAGAGAGAGGCATTTGGATGATTTTTGCAGGAAATGTATAAAAGAAGGAGGCAGGAGGTCAAGAGAAAGGTGCAAGAGATGAAAAATAGGGCAAATGAGAGTTGGGGTGAGAGAGTGTCATTAAATTTTAGGGAGAATAAAAAGATGTTTTTGAGGGAGGTAAATAACGTGTGTAAGACAAGAGAACAAATGGGAACATTGGTGAAGGGGGCTAATGGGGAGATGATAACAAGTAGTGGTGATGTGAGAAGAAGATGGAGTGAGTATTTTGAAGGTCTCTTGAATGTCTTTGATGTTATAGTGGAAGATATAGGGTGTTTTGGTCGAGGTGGTGTGTGAAGTGAGAAGGTCAGGGAGAATGGTTGGGTAAACAGAGAAGAGGTAGTGAAGAAGTAGCTTTCTGAAAGATGAAAGCTGGTAAGGCAGTGGGTTTGGATGGTATTGCTCTTGAATTTTCTTAGAAAAGGGGGTGACTATGTTATTGACTGGTTGGTGAGGATATTCAGTGTATGTATGGTTCATGGTGGGATGCCTGAGGATTGGCAGGATGCATGCATAGTGCCATTGTAGAAAGGCAAAGGGGAGAAAGGTGAGTGTTCAAATTACAGAGGTATAAGTTTGTTGAGTATTCCTGGGAAATTATATGGAAGGGTATTGATTGAGAGGGTAAAGGCATGTACAGAGCATCCGATTGAGGAGGAGCAGTGTGGTTTCAGAAGTGGTGGAGGTGTTTACTTTGAAGAATGTATGTGAGAAAAACTTAGAAAAACAGATGGATTTGTATGTAGCATTTATGGATCTAGAGAAGGCATATGATAGAGTTGATAAAGATGCTCTGTGGAAGGTATTGCGAGTGTATGGTGTGGGAGGTAAGTTGCTAGAGGCAGTGAAAAGTTTTTTTCGAGGATGTAAAGCATGTGTAGGAGTAGGAAGAGAGGAAAGTGATTGTTCCCAATGAATGTCGGTTTGCGGCTAGGGTGTGTGATGTCTCCATGGTTGTTTAATTTGTTTATGGATGGGGTTGTTAAGGAGGTGAATGCAAGAGTTTTGGAGAGAGGGGCAAGTATGCAGTCTGTTGTGGATGAAAGGGCTTGGGAAGTGAGTCAGTTGTTGTTCGCTGATGATACAGTGCTGGTGTCTGATTTGGGTGAGAAGTTGCAGAGGTTGGTGACTGAGTTTGGTAAAGTGTGTGAAAAAAGAAAGCTTAGAGTAGATGTGAATAAGAACAAGGTTATTAGGTTCAGGAGGGTTGAGGGACAAGTTAACTGGGAGGTAAGTTTGAATGGAGAAAAACTGAAGGGGGTGAAGTGTTTTAGATATCTTGGAGTGGATTTAGCAGCGTATAGAACCATGGAAGTGGAAGGGAGTCACAAGGTGGGGGAGGGGGTGAAGGTTCTGGGAGCATTGAAGAATGTGTGAAAAGCAAGAACATTACCTTGGAAAGCAAAACTGGGTAAGTTTGAAGGAATAGTGGTTCCAACGATGTTGTGAGGCATGGGCTATAGATTGGGTTATGCAGAGGAGGTTGGATGTGTTGGAAATGAGATGTTTGTGGACATTATGTGGTTTGAGGTGGTTTGATTGAGAAGTGATGAAAGGGTAAGAGAGATGTGTGGTAATAAAAAGAGTGTGGTTGAAAGAGCAGAAAAGGATGTACTGAAATGGTTTGGTCACATGGAGAGAATGAGTGAGGAAAGATTGACAAAGAGGATATATGTGTCAGAGGTGGAGGGAACGAGTAGAAGTGGGAGACCAAATTGGAGATGGAAGGATGGAATGAAAAAGATTTTGAGCGATTGGGGCCTGACCATACAGGAATGTGAAAGGCGTGCAAGGAGTAGAGTGAATTGGAATAATGTGGTATACAGGGGTCGACGTGCTGTCAGTGGATTGAATCAGGGCATGTGAAGCATCTATGGTAAACCATGGAAAGTTTTGTGGCGTCTGGATGAGGAAAGGGATCTATGGTTTTGTTGCGTTACACATGACAGCTGGAGACTGAGTGTGAATGAATGTGGACTTTGCTGTCTTTTTCTAGCGCTACCTCACACGTTTGTGGGGGGAGGGCGGATGCCATTTCATGTGTGATGGGGTGGCAACAGGAATGGATGAAGGCGTCAGGTATGAATATGTACATTTGTATGTATGTATATGTCTGTGTATGTATATGTATGTATACGTTGAAATGTATACATATGTATATGTGCGTGTGTGGGTGTTTATGTATATACACATATGTGGGTGGGTTGGGCCATTCTTTCGTTTGTTTCTTTGCGCTACCTCGCTAACGGGGGAAACAGCGACAGAGTATAATGATAAAAAAAAATGATACTTTCATTTAAGAGGTTCATCTCCTTTGCTGCCAGTATCAATGTCAACAAACTGTGTTGTTCTGAGAAAAAGGAGATAGTCACATGACATAGTTTCCCATAAATGTCTGTGTGAAATAGAGGGCTTGTGCTCCACAAATTTTTTTATCATCTTTGTGTACAAGTAGCATTTTCATAGATAATGCCAGAAGCACAAATGCAGTTTACTAAAACTTGTATTTTCCCATTTATGGCCTAAAGAGACTCTTACCAGCCTAACATCCCATATAATGTATTAATGTTTTTATTTGTTTTTTCACAAAAGTGTATTCATTACTTTAGGTTAGAGATCAAAATAATTGTTGGCACAGGTCTCCATAAGCAAATATACTGTGCTAATTTCTGATGCTTTGGGATCAAAACCCAATAAATTAGAACATGATTTTAAATTTGGACCTAATTCCTTTGCACATCACTTTATTCACCAATTCACACAGGGTGAGGTGCTTTTCTCCATAACCTCATTTTTGTTATTAGACTCATTCTTCATTTTTTGAAGTAATTTTTTTTTCATACTTGTTCAGCATATCCCACGTTATGGAGGTAGCACCAGGAAACTGACAAAGAAAGGCACATCGGCTCACATGCAGATATCTATTTATTTACTATTTATTATACATAATCATTGTTTCCTGTGTCAGTCAGGTAGGTGCCAGAAAACAGACAAAGAATGGTCCATCCACTCTTATGTACGTATTGGAAAGGATCACAATTTTGCATGTGATCAAGTATATTCCTATGAGTCCACTGGGAAAATGAAACACGATAAGTTCTCAGTGCACTTTCGTGTAACAATCGCATGTTTACCAAATTGTGTCCTAGCTATGTCTCCGTTTTGAATCAACTGACTGTATATTTCCCTCTTGTGTCTCCCCTGATGATGTGATTATTACACGAGAGTGCACTTGGGAACTTATTGTGTTTCATTTTCCCCGTGGACTCATAGGAATATACACGTATGTACATATAAATGCCCATACATGCATATCCATACATAAACATACATACATATATGCACATGTACATATTCATACCTGCTTGCCTTCATCCATTCCTGTTGTTACCCCGCCACACAGGAATTCAGCATCGCTACCCCCTTGCTTCTGTGAGGTAGTGCCTGGAAAACAGACAAAAAAGGCCTTATTCATTCACAATCTGTAGCTGTCATGTGTAATGCACTGAAACCACAGCTCCCTATCCACATCCATGCCCACAGATCTTTCCGTGGTTTACCCTGGACTTTTCACATGCCCTGATTCGGTCCGCTGACAGCATGTCGACCTCGGTATACCACATCGTTCCAACTCACTCTATTCCTTGCACGCCCCTCACCCTTCTGTATGTTGAGGCCCCAATTGCTCAAAATCTTTTTCACCCCATCCTTCCACCTACAATTTGGTCTCCTGCTTCTCCTTGTTTCCTCCACCTCTGACACATATATCCTCTTTGTCAATCTTTCCTCACCCATTCTCTCCATATGTCCAAGCCATTTCAACACACCCTCTTCTGCTCTCTCAACCACACTCTTTTTATTTCCACACATCTCTCTCAAACCACCTCACACCACATATTGTCCTCAAACATCTTATTTCCGACACATCCACCCTCCTCTGAACCACCATATCTATACCCCATGCCTCACAACCATACAACATTGTTGGAACTACTGTTTCTTCAAACATACCCATTTTTGCTCTCCAAGATAAAGTTCTCTCCTTCCACACAATCTTCAGTGCTCCCAGAACCTTTGCTCCTCCCCCACCCTGTGACTCGCTTCCGCTTTCATGGTTCCATCCCCTGCTAAGTCCACACCCAGATATCGAAAACACTTCACTTCTCCAATTTTCTCCATTAAAACATACATCCCAAGTGAATCTAATAACCTTGCTCTTGTTCACATTTACTCTCAACTTTCTCCTTTCATACACTTTTCCAAACTCATTTACCAACCTTTACTTTCTCACCCGAATCAGCCACTAGAGCTGTATCATTGGCGAACAATAACTGACTCGCTTCCTAGGCCCTCTTATCCACAACGCTCTGCATACTCCCCCCTCCCTCCAAAACTCTTGCTTTTACCTCCTTTGCCCGCCCATCCATAATCAAATTGAACAGCCATAGGGACATCACACACCCTTGCCGCAAACCGACATTCACTGGGAACCAATCACTCTTCTCACTTCCTACTTGTACACATGCCGTACATCCTTGATAAAAACTTTTCACTGCTTCTAGCAACTTACCTCCCATATCATATTCTCTTAAAACCTTCCACAAAGCTTATCTATCAATCCTATCACATGCCTTTTACAGATTCATAAATGCTACATACAAATCCATCTGTTTTTTAAGTATTTCTCATATACATTCTTCAAAGCAAACACCTGATCCACATATCCTCTAACACTTCTGAAAACCACCCTGTTTTTCCCCAATCTGATGCTCTGTACACACCTTCGCCTCAGTCAATACCCTCCCATATAATTTCCCTGGAATACTCACCAAACTTATGCCTCTGTAGTTTGAACGTTCACCTCTATCCCCTTTGCTTTTGTACAATGGTGTCATGCATGCATTCCACCAATCCTCAGGCACTTTACCATGGTCCAAACATACATTGAATATCCTTACCAACCAATCAACAACACAGTCACCCCCAAACCCTCTGCCTTGCTGGATTTCATATTTCGCAAAGCTTTCACTACATCTTCTCTCTTTACCAAACCATTCTCCCTGACCCTCTCTCTTTGCACGTCACCCTGACCAAAACACCCTATGTTTGCCACTCTATCATCATACACATTCAACAAACCTTCAAAATATTCACTTCATCGCTACTTGTTATTACCTCCCCACTTGCCACCTTTCACTGATGTTCCTTTTTGTCCCCTTGTCTTATGCATATTATTTACCTCCTTCCAAAAAATTTTTTTTTAGTTCTCCATAAAGTTTAATGATACTCTCTTACCCCAACTCTCATTTGAGCTCTCTTTCAACCCTTGCTCCTTTCTCTTGACTTCCTACCGCTTCTTTTATAATTCTCCCATTCATTTGCACTACTTCCCTGCTAGTATCATCCAAATGCCTCTCTTTTCTCTTTCACTAAAAACCTCGCTTTATCCCATCATTCATTAACCTTTCTGATCTACCCACATCCTAACTATCTCATGCCACATGCATCTTTTGTGCAAGCCATCACTGCTTCCCTAGATACATCCCTTTTCTCACGCTCTCTATCCTCACATCATATGCTCTTACCTTTTGCCATTCTACACTCAATCTCTCCTGGTACTTCCTCACACAAGTCTCATTTCCAAGTTCACCTACTCTCACCCCTCTCTTCCCCCCATCATTCTCTCTTTT
>NC_092229.1:39505758-39512490 GCF_036320965.1 Panulirus ornatus
CCCTGCCGCAAACCTACATTCACTGAGAACCAAACACTTTCCTCTCCTCCTTCACGTACACATGCCTTACATCCTCGATAAAAACTTTTCACTGCTTCTAACAACTTGCTTCCCACACCATATATTCTTAGTACCTTCCACAGAGCATCTCTATCAACTCTATCATATGCCTTCTCCAGATCCATAAATGCTACGTACAAATCCATTTGCTTTTCTAAGTATTTCTCACATACATTCTTCAAAGCAAACACCTGATCCACACATCCTCTACCACTTCTGAAACCACACTGCTCTTCCCCAATCTGATGCTCTGTACATGCCTTCACCCTCTCAATCAGTACCCTCCCATATAATTTACCAGGAATACTCAACAAACTTATACCTCTGTAATTTGAGCACTCACTCCTATCCCCTTTCCCTTTGTACAATGGCACTATGCACGCATTCCGCCAATCCTTAGGCACCTCAACATGAATCATACATACATTAAATAACCTTACCAACCAGTCAACAATACAGTCACCCCCTTTTTTAATAAATTTCACTGCAATACCATCCAAACCTGCTGCCTTGCCGACTTTCATCTTCCGTAAAGCTTTTACTCCCTCTTCTCTGTTTACCAAATCATTTTCCCTAACCCTTCACTTTGCACACCACCTCAACCAAAACACCCTATATCTGCCACTCTATCATCAAACACATTGAACAAACCTTCAAAATACTCACTCCATCTCCTTCTCACTTCACCACTACTTGTTATCACCTCCCCATTAGCCCCCTTCACTGAAGTTCACATTTGCTCCCTTGTCTTATGCACTTTATTTACCTCCTTCCAGAACAATTCTCCCTGAAATTTAATGATACTCTCTCATTTGCTCTCTTTTTCACCTCTTGCACCTTTCTCTTGACCTCCTGTCTCTTTCTTTTATACATCTCCCACTCATTTGCATTTTTTCCCTGCAAAAATTGTCCAAATGCCTCTCTCTTCTCTTTCACTAATAATCTTACTTCTTCATCCCACCACTCACTACCCCTTCTAATCAACCCACCTCCCACGCTTCTCATGCCACAAGCATCTTTTGCGCAAGCCATCACTGATTCCCTAAATACATCCCATTCCTCCCTCGCTCCCCTTACCTCCTTTGTTCTCACCTTTTTCCATTCTGTACTCAGTCTCTCCTGGTACTTCCTCACACAAGTCTCCTTCCCAAGCTCACTTATTCTCACCACTCTCTTCACCCCAACATTCTCTCTTCTGAAAACCCATACAAATCTTCACCTTCGCCTCCACAAGATAATGATCAGACATCCCTCTAGTTGCACCTCTCAGCCCATTAACATCCAAAAGTCTCTCTTTCGCGTGCCTGTCAGTTAACACGTAATCCAATAACGCTCTCTCGCCATCTCTCCTACTTACATACGTATACTTATGTATATCTCAATTTTTAAACCAGGCATTCTCAATCACCAGTCCTTTTTCAGCACATAAATCTACAAGATCTTCACCATTTCCATTTACAACACTGAACACCCCATGTATACCAATTATTCCCTCCACTGCCTCATTACTCACCTTTGCATTCAAATCACCCATCACTATAACCCGGTCTTGTGCATCAAAACCACTAACACACTCATTCAGCTGCTCCCAAAACACTTGCCTCTCATGATCTTTCTTCTCATGCCGAGGTGCATATGCACCAATAATCTAGCGGGTGGCTAGAAACCCTCCCCTCCTTGTATTTTAACTTTCTAAAAGGGGAAACAGAAGAAGGAGTCACACGGGGAGTGCTCATCCTCCTTGAAGCCTCAGATAAGAAAAAAGGAGAGATAGGTAGTATGTTTGAGGAAAGGAACCTGGATGTTTTGGCTCTGAGTGAAACGAAGCTCATGGGTAAAGGGGAAGAGTGGTTTGGGAATGTCTTGGGAGTAAAGTCAGGGGTTAGTGAGAGGACAAGAGCAATGGAAGTAGTAGCACTTCACCTGAAACAGGAGTTGTGGGAGTATGTGATAGAGTGTAAGAAAGTAAATTCTAGATTGATATGGGTAAAACTGAAAGTTGATGGAGAGAGATGGGTGATTATTGGTGCATATGCACCTGGGCATGAGAAGAAAGATCATGAGAGGCAAGTGTTTTGGGAGCAGCTGAATGAGTGTGTTAGTGGTTTTGATGCACAAGAGCGGGTTATAGTGACAGGTGATTTGAATGCAAAGGTGAGTAATGTGGCAGTTGACGGAATAATTGGTATACATGGAGTGGTCAGTGTTGTAAATGGAAATGGTGTAGAGCTTGTAGATTTATGTGCTGAAAAAGGACTGGTGATTGGGAATACTTGGTTTAAGAAGCAAGATATACATAAGTATACGTGTGTGAGTTGGAGAGATGGTCAGAGAGCGTTACTGGATTACGTGTTAATTGACAGGCGCATGAAAGAGAGACTTTTCGATGTTAATGTGCTGAGAGGTGCAACTGGAGGGATGTCTGATCATTATCTTGTGGAGGCGAAGGTGAAGATTTGTAGGGGTTTTCAGAAAAGGAGAGAGACTGTTGGGGTGGAGAGGGTGGTGAGAGTAAGTGAGCTTGGGAAGGAGACTTATGTGAGGAAGTACCAGGAGAGATTGAGTACAGAATGGAAAAAGGTGAGAACAATGGAGGTAAGGGGAGTGGGGGAGGAATGGGATATATTTAAGGAAGCAGTGATGGCTTGCGCAAAAGATGCTTGTGGCATGAGAAGAGTGGGAGGTGGGTTGATTAGAAAGGGTAGTGAGTGGTGGTAGGACGAAGTAAGATTATTAGTGAAAGAGAAGAGAGAGGCATTTGGACGATTTTTGCAGGGAAAAAATGCAAATGAGTGGATGTATAAAGGAAAGAGGCAGGAGGTCAAGAGAAAGGTGCAAGAGGTGAAAAAGGGGCCAAATGAGAGTTGGGGTGAGAGAGTATCAATAGATTTTAGGGAGAATAAAAAGATGTTTTGGAAGGAGGTAAATAAAGTGCGTAAGACAAGGGAGCAAATGGGATTTTCAGTAGTGGTGATGTGAGAAGATGGTTTGAAGGTTTGTTGAATGTGTTTGATGATAGAGTGGCAGATATAGGGTGTTTTGGTTGAGGTGGTGTGCAAAGTGAGAGGGTTAGGGAAAATGACTTGGTAAACAGAGAAGAGGTAGTAATAGCGTTGCGGAAGATGAAAGCCGGCAAGGCAGCAGGTTTGGATTGTACTGCAGTGGAATCTATTAAAAAAGGGGGTGACTGTATTGTTGACTGGTTGGTAAGGTTATTTAATGTGTGTACGATTCATGGTGAGGTGCCTGAGGATTGGCGGAATGCATGCATAGTGCCATTGTACAAAGGCAAAGGGGATAAGAGTGAGTGCTCAAATTACTGAGGTATAAGTTGTTGAGTATTCCTGGTAAATTAAATGGGAGGGTATTGATTGAGAGGGTGAAGGCATGTACAGAGCATCAGATTGGGGAAGAGCAGTGTGGTTTCAGAAGTGGTAGAGGATGTGTGGATCAGGTGTTTGCTTTGAAGAATGTATGTGAGAAATACTTAGAAAAGCAAATGGATTAGTATGTAGCATTTATGGATTTGGAGAAGGCATATGATAGAGTTGATAGAGATACTCTGTGGAAGGTATTAAGAATATATGGTGTGGGAGGGAAGTTGTTAGAAGCAGTGAAAAGTTTTTATCGAGGATGTAAGGCATGTGTACGTGTAGGAAGAGAGGAAAGTGATTGGTTCTCAGTGAATGTAGGTTTGCGGCAGGGGTGTGTGATGTCTCCATGGTTGTTTAAATTGTTTATGGATGTATTTGTTAGGGAGGTGAATGCAAGAGTTTTTGAAAGAGGGGCAAGTATGCAGTCTGTTGTGGATGAGAGAGCTTGGGAAGTGAGTCAGTTGTTATTCGCTGATGATACAGCGCTGGTGGCTGATTATGTGAGAAACTGTAGAAGCTGGTGACTGATTTTAGTAAAGTGTGTGAAAGAAGAAAGTTAAGAGTAAATGTGAATAAGAGCAAGGTTATTAAGTACAGTAGGGTTGAGGGTGAAGTCAATTGGGAGGTAAGTTTGAATGGAGAGAAACTGGAGGAGTAAAGTGATTTAGATATCTAGGAGTGGATCTGGCAGCGGATGGAACCATGGAAGCGGAAGTGAATCATAGGGGGGGGGAGGGGGCGAAAATTCTGGGGGCCTTGAAGAATGTTTGGAAGTCGAGAACATTATCTCGAAGAGCAAAAATGGGTATGTTTGAAGGAATAGTGGTTCCAACAATGTTGTATGGTTGCGAGGCGTGGGCTAAGGAGAGAGTTGTGCATAGGAGGATGGATGTGCTGGAAATGAGATGTTTGAGGGCAATATGTGTTGTGAGGTGGTTTGACCGAGTAAGTAATGTAAGGGTAAGAGAGATGTGTGGAAATAAAAATAGCGTGGTTGAGAGAGCAGAAGAGGGTGTTTTGAAATGGTTTGGCCACATGGAGAGAATGAGTGAGGAAAGATTGATCAAGAGGATATATGTGTCAGAGGTGGAGGGAACGAGAAGTGAGAGACCAAATTGGAGGTGGAAAGATGGAGTGAAAAAGACTTTGGGTGATCTGGGCCAGAACGTGCAGGAGGGTGAAATGCATGAAAGGAATAGAGTGAATTGGAATGATGTGGTATACTGGGGTCGACATGTTGTCAATGGATTGAACCAGGGCATGTGAAGTGTCTGGGGTAAACCATGGAAAGTTCTGTGGGGCCTGGATGTGGAAAGGGAGCTGTGGTTTTGGTTCATGATTACATGACACCTAGAGACTGATTGTGAATGATTGTGGCCTTTGTTGTCTTTTCCTAGCGTTACCTCGCACACATGAGGGGGTAGGGGGTTGTTATTTCATGTGTGGCGAGGTGGCGATGGGAATGAATAAAGGGAGAAAGTATGAATTATGTACATGTGTATATATGTATATGTTTGTGTGTATATATATGAGTACATTGAGATGTATAGGTATGTATATTTGCGTGTGTGGACGTGTATGTATATACATGTATATGTGGGTGGGTTGAGCAATTCTTTCGTCTGTTTCCTTGCGCTACCTCAACGCGGGAGACAGCTACAAAGCAAAATAAATAGAATATATATATATATATATATATATATATATATATATATATATATATATATATATATATATATATATATATATGTTTGTTATACATAGTTGCTCTTTCCCATGTTAGTGAGGTAGCGCAAGGAAACAGACGAAAGAATGGCCCAACCCACCTACATACACATGTATATACATAAATGCCCACCCACGCACATATACATACCTATACATTTCAACGTATACATACATATACATACACAGACATAGACATATATACACATGTACATATTCATACTTGTTGCCTTCATCCATTCCCATCCCCACCCTTTCACACCTGAAATGGAACTCCCCTCCCCCTGCATACGTGCGAGGTAGTGCTAGGAAAAGACAACAAAGGCCACATTCGTTCACACTCAGTCTCTAGCTGTCATGTAATGCACTGAAACCACAGCTCTCTTTCCACATCCAGGCCCCACAAAACTTTCCATAGTTTACCCCAGATGCTTCAAATGCCCTGGTTCAACCCGTTGACAACAAGTCGATCCAATGTACCACATCGTTCCAGTTCACTCTTTTCCTTCCACGCCTTTCACCTTATTGTATGTTCAGGCCCCGATCGCTCAAAATCTTTTTCACTCCATCCTTCCACCTCCAATTTGGTCTCCCACTTCTCGTTCCCTCCACCTCTGACACATATATCCTCTTTGTCAATCTTTTCTCTCATTTTCTCCATGTGACCAACCCATTTCAATACACCCTCTTCTGCTCTCTCAACCACACTCTTTTTATTACCACACATCTCTCTTACCCTCTTATTACTTACTCAATCAAACCACCTCACACCATATATTGTCCATAAACATTTAATTTCCAACACATCCACCCTCCTTCACACAACCCTATCTTTAGCCCATGCCTCGCAACCACATAACATTGTTGGAACCACTATTCCTTCAAACATACCCATTTTTGCCTTCTGAGAGAACGTTCTCACCTTACACACATTCTTCAACGCTCCCAGAACCTTCGCTCCCTCCCCCACCCTGTGACTCACTTCCGCTTTCATGGTTCCAACTGCTGCAAAATCCACTCCCAGATATCTAAAACACTTCACTTACTTCAGTTTTTCTCCATTCAAACTTACCTCCCAATTGACATGTCCCTCAACCCTACTGAACCTAATATCCTTCCTCTTATTCACATTTACTCTCGCCTTTCTTCTTTCACATGCTTTACCAAACTCAGTCACCAACTTCTGCAGTTTCTCACCCGAATCAGCCACCAGCGCTGTATCATCAGTGAACAACAACTGACTCACTTCCCAAGCCCTCTCATCCACAACAGACTGCATACTTGCCCCTCTTTCCAAAACTCTTGCATTAACCTCCCTAACAGCCCCTTCCATAAACAAATTAAACAGCCATGGAGACGTCATGCATCCCTGCCGCAACCCGACATTCACTGGGAACCAGTCACTTTCCTCTCTTCCTACTTGTACACATGCCTTACATCTTTGATAAAAACTTTTCACTGCATCTAGCATACCTCCCACACCATATACTCTTAATACCTTCCACAAAGTATCTCTATTAACTCTATCATATGCCTTCTCCAGATCCATAAATGCTACATCCAAATCCATACT
>NC_092229.1:39512590-39536589 GCF_036320965.1 Panulirus ornatus
GGAGAGAGATGGGTGATTATTGGTGCCTATGCACCTGGTCATGAGAAGAACAATCATGAGAGGCAAGTGTTTTGGGAGCAGCTGAGTGTGTGTGTTAGCAGGTTTGATGCACGAGACCTGGTTATAGTGATAGATGATTTGAATGCAAAGGTAAATAATGTGGCAGTTTAGGGTATTATGGATGTACATTGGGTGTTCAGTGTTGTGAATGGAAATGGTGAAGAGCTTGTAGATTTTTGTGCTTGGGAATACCTGGTTTAAAAAGAGACATACATAAGTATATGTATGTAAGTAGGAGAGATAGCCAGAGAGCGTTGTTAGATTGCGTATTGATTGATAGGCATGTGTAAGAGAGACTTTTGGATGTTAATGTGCTGAGAGGGGCAACTGGAGGGATGTCTGATCATTATCTTGTGGAAGCGAAGGTGAAGATTTGTAGAAGTTTTCAGAAAAGGAGAGAATGTTGGGGTGAATAGAGTGGTGACAGTAAGTGAGCTTGGAAAGGAGACTTGTGTGAGGGAGTACCAGGAGAGATTGAGTGCAGAATGGTAAAAGGTGAGAGCAAAGATGTAAGGGGAATGGGATGTATTTAGGGAAGCAGTGATGGCTTGTGCAAAAGATGCCTGTGGCATGAGAAAGGTGGGAGGTGGGCAGATTAGAAAAGATAGTGAGTTGTGGGATGAAGAAATAAAATTGTTAGTGAAAGCGAAGAGAGAGGCATTTGGACGAGTTTTTCAAGGAAATAGTGTAAATGAGTGGGAGATGTATAGAAGAAAGAGGCACTAGGTCAAGAGAAAGGTGCAAGAGGTGGAAAAGAGGGCAAATGAGTTAGGGTGGGAGAGTATCGTTGAATTTTAGGGAGAATAAAAAGATATGCTGGAAGGAGGTAAATAAAGTGCATAAGTCAAGGTAACAAATGGGAACTTCGGTGAAGAGGGCAAATGGGGAGGTAATAACAAGTAGTGGTGAAGTGAGGAGATGGAGTGAGTATTTTGAAGGTTTGTTGAATGTGTTTGATGATAGAGTGGCAGACATAGGGTGTTTTGGTCAAGGTGGTGTACAATGTGAGAGGGTCAGAGAGAATGATTTGATAAACAGAAAAGAGGTAGTGAAAGCTTTGCAGAAGATGAAAGCGGGCAAGGCAGCGGGTATTACAGTGGAATTTAGAAAAAAAGGGGGTGACTGTGTTGTTGACTGGTTGGTGAGGATATTCAATGTATGTATGACTCAAGGTGAAGTGCCTAAGGATTTTTGGAATGCATGCATAGTGCCACTGTACAAAGGCAAAGAGAACAAAGGTGAGTGTTCAAATTACAGAGGTATAAGTTTGTTGAGTATTCCTGGGAAATTGTATGGGAGGGTATTGATTGAGAGGGTGAAGGCATGTATAGAGCATCAGATTGGGGAAGAGCAGTGTGGCAAAACCAGAAGTGGTAGAGGATGTGCGGATCAGGTGTTTGCTTTGAACAATGGGTGTGAGAAATACTTAGAAAAACAAATGGATTTGTATGTAACATTTATGCCCTAAGGAACATAGATTGAAATGATGATAATCTAACTCTGTCATGTTGAGATGAGTAATAATGGATATATGAGCTGGAAATGAGATGTTTGAGGACAATGTGTGGTGTGAGGTGGTTTGATCGAGTAAGTAATGTAAGGGTAAGAGAGATGTGTGGAAATAAAAAGAGCGTGGTTGAGAGAGCAGAAGAGGGTGTTTTGAAATGGTTTGGGCACATGGAGAGAATGAGTGAAGAAAGATTGACCAAGAGGATATATGTGTCAGAGGTGGAGGGAACGAGGAGAAGTGGGAGACCAAATTGGAGGTGGAAAGATGGAGTGAAAAAGATTTTGAGTGATCGGGGCCTGAACATGCAGGAGGGTGAAAGGCGGGCAAGGAATAGAGTGAATTGGATCGATTTGGTATACCAGAGTCGACCTGCTGTCAGGGCATGTGAAGCGTCTGGGGTAAACCAGGGAAAGTTCTGTGGGGCCTGGAAGTGGAAAGGGAGCTGTGGTTTCGGGCATTATTGCATGACAGCTAGAGACCGAGTGTGAACGAATGGGGCTTTTGTTGTCTTTTCCTAGCGCTACCTCGCACACATGAGGGGGAAGGGGATGTTATTCCATGTGTGGCGAGGTGGCAATGGGAATGAATAAAGTCAGACAGTGTGAATTGTGTGCATGTGTATATATGTATGTGTCTGTGTGTGTATATATATGTGTACATTGAGATGTATGGGTATGTATATTTGCGTGTGTGGACGTGTATGTATATACATGTGTATGGGGGTGGATTGGGCCATTTCTTTCGTCTGTTTCCTTGCGCTACCTCGCAAACGCGGGACACAGCGACAAAGCAAAATAAAAAATAAATAATGAGCATACACTGGTAGGTTTTTTGTATTTGCTAAACTTAAACTTGTTTCCTTGCCTATGGATCAAGCAATCTAAAAATGGTAACATACCATTGTTTTCATTTTCTACAGTAAATCTGATGGAAGGTACTAAAGTGTTAAGGGGAAAAATATTTGTAAATTTTCATTTGTTGGCCAAACACAAAAGAACATCATCTACATACTAAAAAAAATACCTACATACATCACCTACATACCTAGCTACGTCTCTTTGTTGTATATCAACTGACTTATATTTCTCTCTTGTGTCTACCCTGATGATGTGATTACATGAGAGTGCACTTGGGAACTTATCGTGTCTCATTTTCACTGTGGACTCATAGGAATATATATACATGTACAAAATCATACTTGCTGCCTTCATCCATTCCCGTTGCCACCCCGCCACACGTGAAATGGCACCCCCTTCCCCCTGCGCATGTGCAAGACAATAAAGGCCACATTCGTTCACACTCATTCTCTAGCTTCATGTGTAATGGGGGATAGGGGAGAAAGAATACTTCCTATGTATTCCCTGCGTGTCGTATTATACTTAATCGCTGTGTCCCGCGTTAGCAAGGTAGCGCAAGGAAACAGATGATGGGTAATCAAACTACAGAAGCATAAGTTTGTTGAGTATTCCTTGGAAATTATATGAGAGGGCACTGATTGAAAGGGTGAAGGCATGTACAGAGCAGCAGATCGGGGAAGAGCAGTTTGGTTTCTGAAGTAGCAGAGGATTCGTGGATCAGATGTTTTCGTTGATGAATGTATGTGAGAAATACTTGGAAAAACAGATGGACTACTGTGTAGCATTTATGGATCTGGAGAAGGCATATCACAGGGTTGACAGAAATGCTTTGTGGAAGGTTTCAAAAGAATATGGTGTGGGGGGTAAGTTGCTAGAAGCAGTGAAAAGTTTTTACCAAGGATGAAAGGCATGTGTAAGAGAAGGAAGAGAGGAGACTGATTGGTTCCCAGTGAATGCTGGTCTGGGGCAGGGGTGTGTGATGTCCATGCTTGTTTAATTTGTTTATGGATGGGGATGGCAGGAAGGAAAATGCAAGAGTTTTGGAGAGTATGCAGTCTATTGTGAATGACAGGGCCTGGGAAGTAAGTCAGTTGTTGTTGTTCACCAATGGTGCAGGCCTAGTGGCTGCAGAGTTGGTGACCGAGTTTGGAAAATTGTGTGAAAGGAGAAAGCTGTGAGTGAATGTTAATAAGAGCAAGGTTATTCGGTTGGGGGACAGGTTAATTGGAATGGAAGTTTGAATGGAGAAAAACTGGAGGAAGTGAAGTATTCTAGATATCTGGGAAAGGACTTAGCAGTGGATGGAACCATGGAAGCAAAAGTGAGTCACAGGGTGGGGGATGGGAAGAAGGTTCTGGGACTGATGTAGAATGTGTGGAAGGAGAGAACATTATTGCAGAGCAAAAATGGGTATGTTTGAAGGAATAGTAGTTCCAACAATGTTATATGGTTGCGAAGCATTTATTGATAGGGTTGTACAGAGGAGAGTGGATGTGTTGGAAATGGAATGTTTGAGGACAATATGTGGTGTGAGGTGGTTTGATCAAGTAAGTAATGTAAGGTTAAAAGAGATGTATGGAAAAAAGAAAAAGAGCATGGTTGAGAGAGCAGAAGAGGGTGTGTCGAAAAAGTTTGGATATATGGAGAGAATGAGTGAGGAAAGATTGACAAAGAGGATATATGTGTCAGAGGCAGAGGGAACAAGAAGTAGGAGACTGAACTGGAGGTGGAAGGATGGAGTGAAAAAGATTTTGAGTGATCAGAGCCTGAACATACAGGAGGGTGAGAAGCATGCAAGGAACAGTGAATTAGAATGATGTGGTATACTGGGGTCGACATGCTGTCAATGAACTGAACCAGGGAATGTGAAGCATCTGGGGTAAACCATGGAAAGGTCTGTGGGGCCTGGATGTGGATACGGGGCTGTGGTTTCGGTGCATTACACATGACAGCTAGAGACTGAGAGTGAATGAATATGGCCTTTTTTTGTCTGTTTTCCTGACGCTACTTCGCTGAACCAGGGGATAGCAATGCTGTCTTCCCATGGGGTAGAGAAGTGACAGGAATGGATGAAGGCAAGTCAGTATGAATACGTACATGTGTATGCATGTAATGTATGCACGTGTATGTACATGATGTATATGTATGTCGTGCATGGGCATTTATGTATACATATGTGTATATAAGTGGATAGGCCATTTTTTGTGTTTCCTGGCACTACCTCACTGACATGTTAAACAGCGATTATGTATAATAATAAGAATGATATAATATATATTTTTATTTTTATTATACTTTGTCGCTGTCTCCCGCGTTTGCGAGGTAGCGCAAGGAAACAGATGAAAGAAATGGCCCAACCCCCCCCCATACACATGTATATACATACGTCCACACACGCAAATATACATACCTACACAGCTTTCCATGGCTTACCTCAGACGCTTCACATGCCTTGATTCAATCCACTGACAGCACGTCAACCCCGGTATACCACCTCGCTCCAATTCACTCTATTCCTTGCCCTCCTTTCACCCTCCTGCATGTTCAGGCCCCGATCACACAAAATCTTTTTCACTCCATCCTTCCACCTCCAATTTGGTCTCCCTCTTCTCCTTGTTCCCTCCACCTCTGACACATATATCCTCTTGGTCAATCTTTCCTCACTCATCCTCTCCATGTGCCCAAACCACTTCAAAACACCCTCTTCTGCTCTCTCAACCACGCTCTTTTTATTTCCACACATCTCTCTCACCCTTACGTTACTCACTCGATCAAACCACCTCACACCACACATTGTCCTCAAACATCTCATTTCCAGCACATCCATCCTCCTGCGCACAACTCTATCCATAGCCCACGCCTCGCAACCATACAACATTGATGGAACCACTATTCCTTCAAACATACCCATTTTTGCTTTCCGAGATAATGTTCTCGACTTCCACACATTCTTCAAGGCCCCCAGAATTTTCGCCCCCTCCCCACCCTATGATCCACTTCCGCTTCCATGGTTCCATCCGCTGCCAGATCCACTCCCAGATATCTAAAACACTTCACTTCCTCCAGTTTTTCTCCATTCAAACTCACCTCCCAATTGACTTGACCCTCAACCCTACTGTACCTAATAACCTTGCTCTTATTCACATTTACTCTTAACTTTCTTCTTCCACACACTTTACCAAACTCAGTCACCAGCTTCTGCAGTTTCTCACATGAATCAGCCACCAGCGCTGTATCATCAGCGAACAACAACTGACTCACTTCCCAAGCTCTCTCATCCCCAACAGACTTCATACTTGCCCCTCTTTCCAAAACTCTTGCATTTACCTCCCTAACAACCCCATCCATAAACAAATTAAACAACCATGGAGACATCACACACCCCTGCCGCAAACCTACATTCACTGAGAACCAATCACTTTCCTCTCTTCCTACACGTACACATGCCTTACATCCTCGATAAAAACTTTTCACTGCTTCTAACAACTTTCCTCCCACACCATATATTCTTAATACCTTCCACAGAGCATCTCTATCAACTCTATCATATGCCTTCTCCAGATCCATAAATGCTACATACAAATCCATTTGCTTTTCTAAGTATTTCTCACATACATTCTTCAAAGCAAACACCTGATCCACACATCCTCTACCACTTCTGAAACCACACTGCTCTTCCCCAATCTGATGCTCTGTACATGCCTTCACCCTCTCAATCAATACCCTCCCATATAATTTACCAGGAATACTCAACAAACTTATACCTCTGTAATTTGAGCACTCACTCTTATCCCCTTTGCCTTTGTACAATGGCACTATGCACGCATTCCGCCAATCCTCAGGCACCTCACCATGAGTCATACATACATTAAATAACCTTACCAACCAGTCAACAATACAGTCACCCCCTTTTTTAATAAATTCCACTGCAATACCATCCAAACCTGCTGCCTTGCCGGCTTTCATCTTCGCAAAGCTTTCACTACCTCTTCTCTGTTTACCAAATCATTTTCCCTAACCCTCTCACTTTGCACACCACCTCGACCAAAACACCCTATATCTGCCACTCTATCATCAAACACATTCAACAAACCTTCAAAATACTCACTCCATCTCCTTCTCACATCACCACTACTTGTTATCACCTCCCCATTTGCGCCCTTCACTGAAGTTCCCATTTGCTCCCTTGTCTTACGCACTTTATTTACCTCCTTCCAGAACATCTTTTTATTCTCCCTAAAATTTAATGATACTCTCTCACCCCAACTCTCATTTGCCCTTTTTTTCACCTCTTGCACCTTTCTCTTGACCTCCTGTCTCTTTCTTTTATACATCTCCCACTCAATTGCATTTTTTCCCTGCAAAAATCGTCCAAATGCCTCTCTCTTCTCTTTCCCTAATACTCTTACTTCTTCATCCCACCACTCACTACCCTTTCTAATCAACCCACCTCCCACTCTTCTCATGCCACAAGCATCTTTTGCGCAATCCATCACTGATTCCCTAAACACATCCCATTCCTCCCCCACTCCCCTTACTTCCATTGTTCTCACCTTTTTCCATTCTGTACTCAGTCTCTCCTGGTACTTCCTCACACAGGTCTCCTTCTCAAGCTCACTCACTCTCACCACCCTCTTCACCCCAACATTCACTCTTCTTTTCTGAAAACCCATACAAATCTTCACCTTAGCCTCCACAAGATAATGATCAGACATCCCTCCAGTTGCACCTCTCAGCACATTAACATCCAAAAGTCTCTCTTTCGCACGCCTGTCAATTAACACGTAATCCAATAACGCTCTCTGGCCATCTCTCCTACTTACATAAGTATACTTATGTATATCTCGCTTTTTAAACCAGGTATTCCCAATCATCAGTCCTTTTTCAGCACATAAATCTACAAGCTCTTCACCATTTCCATTTACAACACTGAACACCCCATGTATACCAATTATTCCCTCAACTGCCACATTACTCACCTTTGCATTCAAATCACCCATCACTATAACCCGGTCTCGTGCATCAAAACCACTAACACACTCATTCAGCTGCTCCCAAAACACCTGCCTCTCTTGATCTTTCTTCTCATGCCCAGGTGCATATGCACCAATAATCACCCACCTCTCTCCATCAACTTTCAGTTTTACCCATATTAATCGAGAATTTACTTTCTTACTTTCTTACGATAACATATATATATAGGCATGTAAATATATTGATAGGTGTATAAAAGAGAGACTTTTGGATGTTAATGTGTTGAGAGGGGCAGATGGTGGAATGTCTGATCACTATCTTGTGGATGTGAAGGTGAAGATTTGTAGAGGCTTTCAAAAAGGAAGAGAGAATGTTGGGGAGAAGACAGTGGTGAGAGTAAGGGAGCTTGATACGGAGACCTAAGTGAGGAAATATTAGGAGAGATTGAGTGTAGAATGGCAAAAGGTGAGAGCAAATGACGTGAGGGGAGTGGGTAAGGAATGGATTGTATTTAGGGAAGAAGTGATGGCTTGCACAAAAGATGCATGTGGTATGAGAAAGGTGGGAGGTGGGAAGATTAGAAAGGGTAGTGAGTGGTGGGATGTAGAAGTAAGATTGTTGGTGAAAGAGAAAAAAGAGGCATTTGGTTGACATTTGGAGGGAAGTAGTGGAAATGACTGAGATATGCATAAAATTAGGCAGCAAGGGTTGAAAAAGAGGGCAACTGAGAGTAGGGGTGAGAGAGTATCATTAAATTTTAGGGAGAATAAAAGATGTTTTGGAATGGGGTAAATAACCTGTGTAAGACAAGAGAACAAATGGGAACATCGGTGAAAGGAGCAAGTGGGGAAGTGATAACAGGCAGTGATGGAGTGAGTAATTTGAAGGTTTATTGAATGTATTTGATGACAGAGTGGTAGGTATAGGGTGTTTTGGTTGGGGTGGTGTACGAAGTGAGAGGGTCAGGAAGAATGATTTGGTGAAGAGAGAAGAGGTAGTGAAACCTTTGCAGAAGATGAAATCCAGAAAGGCAGTGGGTGTGGATGGTACTGCAGTGGGATATATTAAAAATGGGAGTGACTGTGTCGTTGAGTGGTTGGTAAGGATATTCAATGTGTGTATGGACCAAAGAAAAGTGCCTGATGATTGGATGAACACATGCACAGTGCCATTGTAAAAAGGCAAAGGGGATAAAGGAGAGTGTTCAAACCACAGAGGCACAGGTTTGTTGAGTATTACTGGAAAATCATATGGGAGAGTATTGATTGAGAGGGTGAAGGCATGTGCAGAGCATCAGATTGGGGGAAGAGCAGTGTGGTTTCAGAAGTGTAGAGGATGTGCCTATCAGGTGTTTGCTTTGAAGAACGTAAGTGAGAAATACTTAGAAAAACAAATGGATTTGTATGTAGCATTCATGGATCTGGAGAAGGTATATGATAGGTTGATAGAGATGCTTTATGGAAGGTTTTAAGATTATCTGGTGAGGGATGTAAGTTGTAAGAAACAGTGAAAAGTTTTACCAAGGATGTAAGGCATGTGTATGAGTAGGAAGAGAGGAGAGTGATTGGTTCCCAGTGAATGTCGGTCTGTGCCAGGGGTGTGTGATTTCCTCATAGTTGTTATTTTATTTATGGTAGTGTGGTTAGGGAGGTAAATATAAGAGTTTTAGAGAGAGGGGCAAGTATGCAGTGTGTTGTGGATGAGTGGGTCTGGGAAGTGAGTCAGTAGATGTTCACTGATGTTACAGCTCTAGTGACTGATTCCTGTGAGAAATTGCAGATTTTAGTGACCAAGTCTGGAAAAGTGTGAAAGGAGAAAGTTGAGAGTATATGTGAATAAGAGCAAGGTTATTAGGTTCTGTTGGGTTGAGGGACAAAGTTATGTGTGATGTAAGTTTCAATGAAGAAAAATTGAGGGAAGTGGTGTTTTAGATATCTGGGAGTGGACTTAGAAGCGGATGGACCAAAGGTGTGGAAGTGAGTCACAGTGTGGGGGAAGGAGTGAAGGTTTTGGGAACGATGACAAATGTGTGGAGGGAGAACATGTTATCTTGGACAGCAAAAATGGATATGTTTAAAGGAATAGTAGTTCCAACAATATCATATGGTTGCAAGGCACAGGCTATAGATAGGGTTGCACGGAGGAGGGTGGCTGTGTTGGAAATGAAATGTTTGAGGACAATATGTGGTGTAAGGTGGTTTGATCGCATAAATAATGTAAGGATAAGAGAGGTTGGGAAATAAAGAGTATGGTTGAGAGAGTAGAAGAGGGTGTGTTGAAACGGTTAGGACATATGGAGAGAATAAGTGAGGAAAAATTGATAAAGAGGATATATGCGTTAGAGCCAGAGGGAACAAAGAGAAACGGGAAACCAAATTGGAAGTGGAAAGTTGGAATGAAAAATATTTTGAGCGATCGCAGCCTGATCATACAGAAGATGTGAGAGGCATGAATGGAATAGAGTGAATTGGAACAATGTGGTATAATGAGCTTGACATGCTGTCAATGGACTGATCCAGGGTATGTGAAGCGTCTGGGGTAAACCATGGAAAGGTCTGTGGGCCTGGATGTGGAGAGAGAGCTGTAGGTTCAGTGCATCACACATGACAGCTAGAGAATGAGTGTGAATGTATGTGGCCTTTAAGTCTGTATTCCTGGCCCTTCCTCGAGTAAGCAGGGGATAGCAATGCTGTTTTCCTGTGAGACGGGGTAGCGACAGGCATGGATGAAGGCAAGCAAGTATGAATACGTACATGTGTATGTATGTAATGTCTGTGTATGTGTATGTATACGTATGTACATGTTGAAATGTTTATGTTGATATGTATATGTACATGTTGAAATGTTTATGTTGATATGTGGTTCTCAGTGAATGTTGGTTTGCGGCAGGGGTGCATGAGGTCTCCAAGGTTGTTTAATTTGTTTATGGATGGGGTTGTTAGGGAGGTGAATGCAAGAGTTCTGGAGAGAGGGGCAAGTATGCAGTCTGTTGTGCATGACAGAGCTTGGGAAGTGAGTCAGTTGTTGTTTCCTGATGATACAGCGCTGGTGGCTGATTTGGGTGAGAAACTGCAGAAGCTGGTGACTGACTTGGGTAAAGTGTGTGAAAGAAGAAATCTGAGAATAAATGTGAATAAGAGCAATGTTATTAGGTACAGTAAGGTTGAGGGACAAATCAATTGGGAAGTAAGTTTGAATGGGAAAAAAACTGGAGGAAGTGAAGTGTTTTAGATATCTGGGAAAGGATTTGGCAACGGATGGAACCATAGAAGTGGAAGTGAATCACTGGGTGGGGGAGGGGGCGAAATTTCTGGGAGCATCGAAGAATGTGTGGAAGTCGAGAGCATTATCTCAGAAAGCAAAAATGGGTATGTTTGAAGGAATAGTGGTTCCAACAATGTTATATGGTTGAGAGGCGTGGGCTGTAGATAGAGTTGTGAAGAGGAGGGTGGATGTGCTGGAAATGAGATGTTTGAGGACAATATGTGGTTTGATCTAGTAAGTAATAATAGGGTAAGAGAGATGTGTGGTAATGAAAAGAGTGTGGTTGAGAGAGCAGAAAATGGTGTTTTGAAATGGTTTGGTCACATGGAGAGAATGAGTGAAGAAAGATTGACCAAGAGGATATATGTGTTAGAGGTAGAGGGACGAGGAAAAGTGGGAGACCAAATTGGAGGTGGAAAGATGGAGTGAAAAAGATTTTGAGTGATCGGGGCCTGAACATGCAGGAAGGTGAGAAGCATGCAAGGAACAGTGAATTAGAATGATGTGGTATACTGGGGTCGACATGCTGTCAATGAACTGAACCAGGGAATGTGAAGCATCTGGGGTAAACCATGGAAAGGTCTGTGGGGCCTGGATGTGGATACGGGGCTGTGGTTTCGGTGCATTACACATGACAGCTAGAGACTGAGAGTGAATGAATATGGCCTTTTTTTGTCTGTTTTCCTGACGCTACTTCGCTGAACCAGGGGATAGCAATGCTGTCTTCCCATGGGGTAGAGAAGTGACAGGAATGGATGAAGGCAAGTCAGTATGAATACGTACATGTGTATGCATGTAATGTATGCACGTGTATGTACATGATGTATATGTATGTCGTGCATGGGCATTTATGTATACATATGTGTATATAAGTGGATAGGCCATTTTTTGTGTTTCCTGGCACTACCTCACTGACATGTTAAACAGCGATTATGTATAATAATAAGAATGATATATATATATTTTTATTTTTATTATACTTTGTCGCTGTCTCCCGCGTTTGCGAGGTAGCGCAAGGAAACAGATGAAAGAAATGGCCCAACCCCCCCCATACACATGTATATACATACGTCCACACACGCAAAATACATACCTACACAGCTTTCCATAGCTTACCTCAGACGCTTCACATGCCTTGATTCAATCCACTGACAGCACGTCAACCCCGGTATACCACACGCTCCAATTCACTCTATTCCTTGCCCTCCTTTCACCCTCCTGCATGTTCAGGCCCCGATCACACAAAATCTTTTTCACTCCATCTTCCACCTCCAATTTGGTCTCCCTCTTCTCCTTGTTCCCTCCACCTCTGACACATATATCCTCTTGGTCAATCTTTCCTCACTCATCCTCTCCATGTGCCCAAACCACTTCAAAACACCCTCTTCTGCTCTCTCAACCACGCTCTTTTTATTTCCACACATCTCTCTCACCCTTACGTTACTCACTCGATCAAACCACCTCACACCACACACTGTCCTCAAACATCTCATTTCCAGCACATCCATCCTCCTGCGCACAACTCTATCCATAGCCCACGCCTCGCAACCATACAATATTGATGGAACCACTATTCCTTCAAACATACCCATTTTTGCTTTCCGAGATAATGTTCTCGACTTCCACACATTCTTCAAGGCCCCCAGAATTTTCGCCCCCTCCCCCACCCTATGATCCACTTCCGCTTCCATGGTTCCATCCGCTGCCAGATCCACTCCCAGATATCTAAAACACTTCACTTCCTCCAGTTTTTCTCCATTCAAACTCACCTCCCAATTGACTTGACCCTCAACCCTACTGTACCTAATAACCTTGCTCTTATTCACATTTACTCTTAACTTTCTTCTTCCACACACTTTACCAAACTCAGTCACCAGCTTCTGCAGTTTCTCACATGAATCAGCCACCAGCGCTGTATCATCAGCGAACAACAACTGACTCACTTCCCAAGCTCTCTCATCCCCAACAGACTTCATACTTGCCCCTCTTTCCAAAACTCTTGCATTTACCTCCCTAACAACCCCATCCATAAACAAATTAAACAACCATGGAGACATCACACACCCCTGCCGCAAACCTACATTCACTGAGAACCAATCACTTTCCTCTCTTCCTACACGTACACATGCCTTACATCCTCGATAAAAACTTTTCACTGCTTCTAACAACTTTCCTCCCACACCATATATTCTTAATACCTTCCACAGAGCATCTCTATCAACTCTATCATATGCCTTCTCCAGATCCATAAATGCTACATACAAATCCATTTGCTTTTCTAAGTATTTCTCACATACATTCTTCAAAGCAAACACCTGATCCACACATCCTCTACCACTTCTGAAACCACACTGCTCTTCCCCAATCTGATGCTCTGTACATGCCTTCACCCTCTCAATCAATACCCTCCCATATAATTTACCAGGAATACTCAACAAACTTATACCTCTGTAATTTGAGCACTCACTCTTATCCCCTTTGCCTTTGTACAATGGCACTATGCACGCATTCCGCCAATCCTCAGGCACCTCACCATGAGTCATACATACATTAAATAACCTTACCAACCAGTCAACAATACAGTCACCCCCTTTTTTAATAAATTCCACTGCAATACCATCCAAACCTGCTGCCTTGCCGGCTTTCATCTTCGCAAAGCTTTCACTACCTCTTCTCTGTTTACCAAATGATTTTCCCTAACCCTCTCACTTTGCACACCACCTCGACCAAAACACCCTATATCTGCCACTCTATCATCAAACACATTCAACAAACCTTCAAAATACTCACTCCATCTCCTTCTCACATCACCACTACTTGTTATCACCTCCCCATTTGCGCCCTTCACTGAAGTTCCCATTTGCTCCCTTGTCTTACGCACTTTATTTACCTCCTTCCAGAACATCTTTTTATTCTCCCTAAAATTTAATGATACTCTCTCACCCCAACTCTCATTTGCCCTTTTTTTCACCTCTTGCACCTTTCTCTTGACCTCCTGTCTCTTTCTTTTATACATCTCCCACTCAATTGCATTTTTTCCCTGCAAAAATCGTCCAAATGCCTCTCTCTTCTCTTTCCCTAATACTCTTACTTCTTCATCCCACCACTCACTACCCTTTCTAATCAACCCACCTCCCACTCTTCTCATGCCACAAGCATCTTTTGCGCAATCCATCACTGATTCCCTAAACACATCCCATTCCTCCCCCACTCCCCTTACTTCCATTGTTCTCACCTTTTTCCATTCTGTACTCAGTCTCTCCTGGTACTTCCTCACACAGGTCTCCTTCTCAAGCTCACTCACTCTCACCACCCTCTTCACCCCAACATTCACTCTTCTTTTCTGAAAACCCATACAAATCTTCACCTTAGCCTCCACAAGATAATGATCAGACATCCCTCCAGTTGCACCTCTCAGCACATTAACATCCAAAAGTCTCTCTTTCGCACGCCTGTCAATTAACACGTAATCCAATAACGCTCTCTGGCCATCTCTCCTACTTACATAAGTATACTTATGTATATCTCGCTTTTTAAACCAGGTATTCCCAATCATCAGTCCTTTTTCAGCACATAAATCTACAAGCTCTTCACCATTTCCATTTACAACACTGAACACCCCATGTATACCAATTATTCCCTCAACTGCCACATTACTCACCTTTGCATTCAAATCACCCATCACTATAACCCGGTCTCGTGCATCAAAACCACTAACACACTCATTCAGCTGCTCCCAAAACACCTGCCTCTCTTGATCTTTCTTCTCATGCCCAGGTGCATATGCACCAATAATCACCCACCTCTCTCCATCAACTTTCAGTTTTACCCATATTAATCGAGAATTTACTTTCTTACTTTCTTACGATAACATATATATATAGGCATGTAAATATATTGATAGGTGTATAAAAGAGAGACTTTTGGATGTTAATGTGTTGAGAGGGGCAGATGGTGGAATGTCTGATCACTATCTTGTGGATGTGAAGGTGAAGATTTGTAGAGGCTTTCAAAAAGGAAGAGAGAATGTTGGGGAGAAGACAGTGGTGAGAGTAAGGGAGCTTGATACGGAGACCTAAGTGAGGAAATATTAGGAGAGACTGAGTGTAGAATGGCAAAAGGTGAGAGCAAATGACGTGAGGGGAGTGGGTAAGGAATGGATTGTATTTAGGGAAGAAGTGATGGCTTGCACAAAAGATGCATGTGGTATGAGAAAGGTGGGAGGTGGGAAGATTAGAAAGGGTAGTGAGTGGTGGGATGTAGAAGTAAGATTGTTGGTGAAAGAGAAAAAAGAGGCATTTGGTTGACATTTGGAGGGAAGTAGTGGAAATGACTGAGATATGCATAAAATTAGGCAGCAAGGGTTGAAAAAGAGGGCAACTGAGAGTAGGGGTGAGAGAGTATCATTAAATTTTAGGGAGAATAAAAGATGTTTTGGAATGGGGTAAATAACCTGTGTAAGACAAGAGAACAAATGGGAACATCGGTGAAAGGAGCAAGTGGGGAAGTGATAACAGGCAGTGATGGAGTGAGTAATTTGAAGGTTTATTGAATGTATTTGATGACAGAGTGGTAGGTATAGGGTGTTTTGGTTGGGGTGGTGTACGAAGTGAGAGGGTCAGGAAGAATGATTTGGTGAAGAGAGAAGAGGTAGTGAAACCTTTGCAGAAGATGAAATCCAGAAAGGCAGTGGGTGTGGATGGTACTGCAGTGGGATATATTAAAAATGGGAGTGACTGTGTCGTTGAGTGGTTGGTAAGGATATTCAATGTGTGTATGGACCAAAGAAAAGTGCCTGATGATTGGATGAACACATGCACAGTGCCATTGTAAAAAGGCAAAGGGGATAAAGGAGAGTGTTCAAACCACAGAGGCACAGGTTTGTTGAGTATTACTGGAAAATCATATGGGAGAGTATTGATTGAGAGGGTGAAGGCATGTGCAGAGCATCAGATTGGGGGAAGAGCAGTGTGGTTTCAGAAGTGTAGAGGATGTGCCTATCAGGTGTTTGCTTTGAAGAACGTAAGTGAGAAATACTTAGAAAAACAAATGGATTTGTATGTAGCATTCATGGATCTGGAGAAGGTATATGATAGGTTGATAGAGATGCTTTATGGAAGGTTTTAAGATTATCTGGTGAGGGATGTAAGTTGTAAGAAACAGTGAAAAGTTTTACCAAGGATGTAAGGCATGTGTAT
Source organism: Panulirus ornatus (assembly GCF_036320965.1). Lineage (NCBI taxonomy): Eukaryota > Metazoa > Arthropoda > Malacostraca > Decapoda > Palinuridae > Panulirus > Panulirus ornatus. The sequence goes on from NC_092229.1 coordinate 39,528,454, forward strand.
GAGTAGGAAGAGAGGAGAGTGATTGGTTCCCAGTGAATGTCGGTCTGTGCCAGGGGTGTGTGATTTCCTCATAGTTGTTATTTTATTTATGGTAGTGTGGTTAGGGAGGTAAATATAAGAGTTTTAGAGAGAGGGGCAAGTATGCAGTGTGTTGTGGATGAGTGGGTCTGGGAAGTGAGTCAGTAGATGTTCACTGATGTTACAGCTCTAGTGACTGATTCCTGTGAGAAATTGCAGATTTTAGTGACCAAGTCTGGAAAAGTGTGAAAGGAGAAAGTTGAGAGTATATGTGAATAAGAGCAAGGTTATTAGGTTCTGTTGGGTTGAGGGACAAAGTTATGTGTGATGTAAGTTTCAATGAAGAAAAATTGAGGGAAGTGGTGTTTTAGATATCTGGGAGTGGACTTAGAAGCGGATGGACCAAAGGTGTGGAAGTGAGTCACAGTGTGGGGGAAGGAGTGAAGGTTTTGGGAACGATGACAAATGTGTGGAGGGAGAACATGTTATCTTGGACAGCAAAAATGGATATGTTTAAAGGAATAGTAGTTCCAACAATATCATATGGTTGCAAGGCACAGGCTATAGATAGGGTTGCACGGAGGAGGGTGGCTGTGTTGGAAATGAAATGTTTGAGGACAATATGTGGTGTAAGGTGGTTTGATCGCATAAATAATGTAAGGATAAGAGAGGTTGGGAAATAAAGAGTATGGTTGAGAGAGTAGAAGAGGGTGTGTTGAAACGGTTAGGACATATGGAGAGAATAAGTGAGGAAAAATTGATAAAGAGGATATATGCGTTAGAGCCAGAGGGAACAAAGAGAAACGGGAAACCAAATTGGAAGTGGAAAGTTGGAATGAAAAATATTTTGAGCGATCGCAGCCTGATCATACAGAAGATGTGAGAGGCATGAATGGAATAGAGTGAATTGGAACAATGTGGTATAATGAGCTTGACATGCTGTCAATGGACTGATCCAGGGTATGTGAAGCGTCTGGGGTAAACCATGGAAAGGTCTGTGGGCCTGGATGTGGAGAGAGAGCTGTAGGTTCAGTGCATCACACATGACAGCTAGAGAATGAGTGTGAATGTATGTGGCCTTTAAGTCTGTATTCCTGGCCCTTCCTCGAGTAAGCAGGGGATAGCAATGCTGTTTTCCTGTGAGACGGGGTAGCGACAGGCATGGATGAAGGCAAGCAAGTATGAATACGTACATGTGTATGTATGTAATGTCTGTGTATGTGTATGTATACGTATGTACATGTTGAAATGTTTATGTTGATATGTATATGTACATGTTGAAATGTTTATGTTGATATGTGGTTCTCAGTGAATGTTGGTTTGCGGCAGGGGTGCATGAGGTCTCCAAGGTTGTTTAATTTGTTTATGGATGGGGTTGTTAGGGAGGTGAATGCAAGAGTTCTGGAGAGAGGGGCAAGTATGCAGTCTGTTGTGCATGACAGAGCTTGGGAAGTGAGTCAGTTGTTGTTTCCTGATGATACAGCGCTGGTGGCTGATTTGGGTGAGAAACTGCAGAAGCTGGTGACTGACTTGGGTAAAGTGTGTGAAAGAAGAAATCTGAGAATAAATGTGAATAAGAGCAATGTTATTAGGTACAGTAAGGTTGAGGGACAAATCAATTGGGAAGTAAGTTTGAATGGGAAAAAAACTGGAGGAAGTGAAGTGTTTTAGATATCTGGGAAAGGATTTGGCAACGGATGGAACCATAGAAGTGGAAGTGAATCACTGGGTGGGGGAGGGGGCGAAATTTCTGGGAGCATCGAAGAATGTGTGGAAGTCGAGAGCATTATCTCAGAAAGCAAAAATGGGTATGTTTGAAGGAATAGTGGTTCCAACAATGTTATATGGTTGAGAGGCGTGGGCTGTAGATAGAGTTGTGAAGAGGAGGGTGGATGTGCTGGAAATGAGATGTTTGAGGACAATATGTGGTTTGATCTAGTAAGTAATAATAGGGTAAGAGAGATGTGTGGTAATGAAAAGAGTGTGGTTGAGAGAGCAGAAAATGGTGTTTTGAAATGGTTTGGTCACATGGAGAGAATGAGTGAAGAAAGATTGACCAAGAGGATATATGTGTTAGAGGTAGAGGGAACGAGGAAAAGTGGGAGACCAAATTGGAGGTGGAAAGATGGAGTGAAAAAGATTTTGAGTGATCGGGGCCTGAACATGCAGGAAGGTGAAAGGCATGCAAGGAATAGAGTGAACTGGAACAATGTGGTATACCGGGGTCGACGTGCTGTCAATGGATTGAACCAGGGTGTGTGAAGCGTCTGGGGTAAACCATGGAAAGTTCTGTGGGGCCTGGATGTGGAAAGGGAGCTGTGGTTTCAGCTAGAGACTGAGTGTGAATGAATGTGGCCTTTGTTGACTTTTCCTAGCGCTACCTCGCAAACATGAGGGGGGAGGAAGTTGTTATTTCATGTGTTGCGGGGTGGCGATGGGAATGAATAAAGACAGACAGTATGAATTGTATACATGTGTATATATGTATATGCCTGTGTGTGTATATACATGTATATGTTGAATTTTTTTTTCATATTATTCGCCATTTCCCGCGTTAGCGAGGTAGCATTAAGAACAGAGGCCTGGGCCTTTGAGGGAAAATCCTCACCTGGCCCCCTTCTCAGTTCCTTTTTTTGGAAAATTGAAAAAAAAACAAGAGGGGAGGATTTCCAGCCATCCGCTATGTTGAGATGTATAGGTATGTATATTTACGTGTGTGGACATGTATGTATATACGTGTGTATGTGGGTGGGTTGGGCCATTCTTTCGTCTGTTTCTTTGCGATACCTCGCTAACGCGGGAGACAGCGACAAAGCAAAATATAAAATAATAAAAATATGTATATGAGTGGATTGGCCATTCTTCGTCTGCTTCCTGGTGCTACCCCTCTCATGTTGGAAACAGCATTTATGTATAATAACAATAATACAATATATTGATATGGGTAAAACTGAAAGTGGATAGAGAGAGATGAATGACTATTGGTGCATATGCACCTGGGCATGAGAAGAAAGATCATGAGAGGCAAGTGTTTTGGGAGCAGCTGAGCGAGTATGTTAGCAGTTTTGATGAACGAGATCGGGTTAAAGTGATGGGCGATTTGAATGTAGAAGTGAGTAATGTGGCAGTTGAGGGAACAATTGGTGTACATGGGGTGTCCAGTGTTGTACATGGAAACGGTGAAGAGCTTGTATATTTGTGTCCTCAAAAAGGACTGGTGATTGGGAATGCCTGGTTTAAAAAGAGAAATAAACATAAGTATACGTATGTAAGTAGAAGAGATGGCCAGAGAGTGTTATTGGATTATGTGTAATTGATAGGCGCATGAAAGAGAGACTTTAGATGTTAATGTGCTGAGAGGTGCAAGTGGAGGGATGTCTGATCATTATCTTGTGGAGGAGAATGTGAAAATTTGTAGAGGTTTTCTGAAAACGAGAGAATGTTGGGGTGAAGAGAGTGATGAAAGTAAATGAGCTTGGAAAGGAGACTTGTGTGAGGAAGTACCAGGAGAGGTAGAGAGCAGAATGGAAAAAGGTGAGAGCAAAGGACGTAAGGGGAGGGGGGGAAGAATGGGAGGTATTTAGGGAAGCAGTGATGGCTTGCGCAAAAGATGCTTGTGGTGTGAGAAGCATGGAAGGTGGGCAGTTTAGAAAGGGTAGTGAGTCGTGGGATGAAGAAAGATTATTAATGAATGAGAGGAGAGAGGCATTTTGATGATTTTTGCAGGGATATACTGCAAATAACTGGGAGATGTATGAAAGAAACAGGCAGGAGGTCAAGAGAAATGTGCAGAAAGTGAAAAAGAGGGTGTGAGAGAGTATCATTAAATTTTAGGTAGAAAAAATGATGTTTTGGAAGGAGGTAATTAAAGTGTGTAAGAGAAGAGAACAAATGGGAACATCGGTAAAGGGGGCTAATGAGGTAATAACATGTAGTGGTGATATGAGGAGATGGATTGAGTATTTTGAAGGTTTGTTGAATGTGTTAGATGGCAGAGAGGCAGATATAGGGTGTTTTGGTCGAGGTGGTGTGTGAAGTGAGAGGGTCAAGGAGAATGATATGGTAAACAGAGAAGAGGTAGTGAAAGCTTTGCGGAAGATGAAAGCCGGGAAGGTGGCGGGTTTGGATGGTATTGCAGTGGAATTTATCAAAAAAGGGGGTGACTGTGTTGTTAACTGATTGGTAAGGATATTCAATGCATGTGAAGCTGATGGTGAAGTGCCTGAGGATTGGTGGAATGCATGGATAGTGCCATTGTACAAAGGCAAAGGTGATAAAGGTGAGTGTTCAAATTACAGAGGTATAAGTTTGTTGAGTATTCCTGGGAAATTATATGGGAGGGTATTGATTGAGAGGGTGAAGGCATGTACAGAACATCAGATTGGGGATGAGTAGCATGGTTTCAGAAGTGGTAGAGGATGTGTGGATCAGGTGTTTTCTTTGGAGAATGTATGTGAGAAATACTTAGAAAACAAATGGATGTGTATGTAGCATTTATGGATCTGGAGAAGGCATATGATAGAGTTGATAGAGATGCTCTGTGGTATTAAGAGTACATCGTGTGGGAGGCAACTTGCTAGAAGCAGTGAAAAGTTTTAATTGAGGATTTAAGGCATGTGTACCAGTAGGAAGAGAGGAAAGTGATTGGTTCTCTGTGAATGTCAGTTTGTGGCAGGGGTGAGAGATGTCTCCATGGTTGTTTAATTTGTTTATGGATGGGGTTGTTAGGGAGGTGAATGCAAGAGTTTTGGAGAGAGCAGCAAGTATGAAGTCTGTTGTGGATGAGAGAGCTTGGGAAGTGAGTCAGTTGTTGTTCGCTGATGATACAGCACTAGTGACTGATTCGGGTGAGAAACTGCAGAAGCTGGTGACTGAGTTTGGGAAAGTGTATGAAAGAAGAAAGCTGAGAGTAAATGTGAATAAGAGCAAGGTTATTAGGTACAGTAGGGTTGAGGGACAAGTTAACTGGGAGGTAAGTTTGAATGGAAAAAACTAGATGAAGTGAAGTGTTTTAGATATCTGGGAGTGGATTTGGAAGCAAATAGAACCATGGAAGCAGAATTGATTCACAGGGTGGGGGAAGGGGCAAAAGTGCTGGGAGCGTTGAGCACTGTGTGGAAGGCGAGAACATTATCTTGAAAATCAAAAATGGGTATGTTTGAAGGAACAGTGGTTCCAACATTGTTATATGGTTGCGAGGCTTGGGCTATTGATAGAGTTGTGCGGAGGAGGGTGAATGTGTTGGAAATGAGATGTTTGAGGAAAATATGTGGTATGAGGTGCTTTGATCAAGTAAGTAATGAAGGGGTAAGAGAGATGTGTGGTAATAAAAAGAGTGTGGTTAAGAGAGCAGAAGAAATGGTTTGGTCACATGGAGAGGATGAGCGAGGAAAGATTGACAAAGAGGATATATGTGTCTGAGGTGGAGGGAACAAGAAGTGGGAGACCAAATTGGAGGTGGAAGGATGGAGTAAAAAAGATTTTGGGCGATCGAGGCCTGAACATGAAGGAGGGTGGAAAGCATGCACGAAATGGTGTGGACTGGAATGAAGTGGTATACCGGGGTCAACGTGCTGTCAATGGATTGAACTAGGGCATATGAAGCGTCTGGAGTAAACTATGAAAAGTTTTTTGGGGCCTGGATGTGGAAAGGGAGCTGTGGTTTCAGTGCATTATACATGACAGCTAGAGACTGAGTGTGAACGAATGTGGCCTTTCTTGTCTTTTCCTAGCGCTACCTGTCGCGCATGCAGGGGGATGGGGTGTCATTTCATGTGTGGTGGGGTGGCGACAGGAATGAATAAAGGCAGCAAGTATGAATTATGTACATGTGTATATATGTGTATGTCTATGTTTATATATGTATACATTAAAATGTATGTATGTATATGTGAATGTGTGGATGTGTATGTATATACATGTGTATGTGGGTGGGTTGCGCCATTCTTTCGTCTGTTTCCTTGTGCTACCTCGCTAACACGGGAGACAGCAACAAAGTCTAATACATATAAATGAAGAAATAAAATATATTGGCGTGTAGATATATTGATAGGCATGCAAAAGAGAGACTTTTGGATGTTAGTGTGCTGAGAGGGGCATCTGGTGGAACGTCTGATCACTATATTGTGGAGGCAAAGTTGAAGATTTGTGGAGGCTTTCCAAAAAGAAGAGAGAATGTCTGGGAGAAGAGAGTGGTGAGAGTAAGAGAGCTTGGAGAGAAGACTCATGTGAGGAAGTATCAGGAGAGATTGACTTGAATGGCAATAGGTGAGAGCAAATGATGTGAGGGGAGTAGGTGAGGAATGGGATGTATTTAGGGAAGCAGTGATGGCTTGTGCGAAAGATGCATGTGGTATGAGAAAGGTGGGAGGTGGACAGATTAAAAAGGGTGGTGAGTGGTGGGATGAAGAAACAAGATTGTTAGTGAAAGAAAAACAGAGGCATTTGGACAATATTTGCAGTGATGTGCCTGAGGATTGGCTGAATGCATGCATAGTGCCACTGTACAAAGGCAAAGGCGATAAAGGTGTATGTTCAAGCTACAAAGGCATAGGTTTGTGGAGTATTCCTGGGAAATTATATGGGAGGGTATTGATTGAGAGGGTGAAGGCATGTACAGAGCATCAGATTGGGGAAGAGCAGTGTGGTTTCAGAAGTGGTAGAGGATGTGTGGATCAGGTGTTTGCTTTAAAGAATATATATGTGAGAAATACAAATGGATTTGTATGTAGCATTTATGGATCAGGAGAAGGAATATGATAGGGTTGATAGAGATGCTTTGTGGAAGGATCTAAGAGTATATGGCATGGAAGGTAAGTTGCTAGAAGCAGTGAAAAGTTTTTAGTAAGGATGTAAGGCATGTGCACAAGTTGGAAGAGAGGAAAGTGATTGGTTCTCAGTGAATGTCGGTTTGCGACAGGGGTGCGTGATGTCTCCATGGTTGTTTAACTTGTTGATGGATGGGGTGGTTAGGGAGGTCAATGCAAGAGTTTTGGACAAAGGAGCAAGTATGCTATCTGCTGTGTATGAGAAGATTTGGGAAGTGTCAGTTGTTGTTCACTGATGATACTGCACTGGTAGCTGATTCGGGCGAGAAACTGCAGAAGTTGGTGACTGATTTTGGTAAGTGTGTGAATTAATAAAGCTGAGAGTAAATGTGGATAAGAGCAAGCTTATTAGGTTAAGTAGAGTTGAGGGACAAGTTGATTGGGAGGTAAGTTTGAATGGAGAAAAACTGGAGGAAGTGCTTTTAGATATCTGGGAGTGGACTTAGCAGCGGATGGAATCATGGAAGCAGAGGTGAGTCACAGGGTGGGGAGGGGGCAAAGGTTCTGGGAGTGTTGAAATATGTGTGGAAGGTGAGAACATTTTTTTGGAAAGCAACAATGGGTATGTTTGAATGAATAGTGGTTCCAACAGTGTTGTATGGTTGCAAGGCATGGGCTATTGATAGAGTTGTGCAGAGAAGTGTTGGAAAAAAGGGGTATGTTTGAAGGGATAGTGGTTCCAACAATGTTATATGGTTGCGAGGCATGGGCTATGGATAGAGTTGTGCGGAGGAGGGTGGATGCGTTGGAAATGAAATGTCTGGGGACAATATTTGGTGTGAGGTAGTGTGATTAAGTAATGAAAGGGGAAGAGAGATCTGTGACAAGAAAAAAAAAGCGTGGTTGAGAGAGCAGAAGGGGGTGTATTGAAATGGTTTGGTCACATGGTGACAACAAGTAAGAAAAGATTGACAAAGAGGATATACGTGTCAGAGGTGGAGGGATTAAAGAGAAGCGGGAGACCAAATTGGAGGTGGAGGGATTGAGTGAAAAAGATTTTGAGCAATAGGGGACTGAACATACAGGAGAGTGAAAGGCAGGCAAGGAATAGAGTTAATTGGAACGATGTGGTGTACGGGGGTAGATATGCTGTCAATGGATTAACCCAAGCCATGTGAAGCGTCTTGGGTAAACCATGGAAATGGGGCTGTGGTTTCAGTGCATTACTCATGACAGCTAGAGACTCAGTGTGAATGAATGTGACCCTTTTTGTGTTTTCCTTTGCTACCTCGTTGGTGAGGGGTGGGTGAGGGGATGCTATTTCATGTGTGGTGGGGTGGAGAGGGAAATG
>NC_092229.1:39536689-39545942 GCF_036320965.1 Panulirus ornatus
GTCATCAGTTAGGCGGGGTAGGCTATGACCGACTAATTCTTTGGGCAAATATTTTGGGGGTTCAGAGCCCGCTCTTTTCATGATGTCACCCGATAGCTCAGGGCGCTGCAACCCCACCTTATATTGTGCTATTTGGTTCTCTTCGCTCACGGTGGCCTTTTCTTGGCCTCTTTGGGTCAATTCATGTTCAATTTTGACTCTTTGATAAGCTCGGTCATGCCGAAATGCGACTATGGACGGCGAAAACGGGTCCAAGCAGGGAGAACATAAGGTAGGGTTGGTTTTTGTGTTGAAGGTGCCGGCTGATGTTGTCTGGTAAGTGGGGCTTGGAACATGACAATCATTGTTCAGATGTTTTAGGTACATAATCCATCCCTACTCATGACGTCACTCGGGCAATCTTAGTGTAGCAGCCTACCTTTTATGTAGTGCTATTTGTTTCCTCTTCCGCTCACGGAGGCCTTTCTTGGCCTGCTGGATAGAAGGGACTCCTTATGGTAATGATAATGATAACAAAGCTCGGGCATACTTCCTGAAATGCGAACTACTGAGAAGTAGACGGTCCAAACAAGAACAAAAGATAGGGTTGGTTTGTTGAAGTAAATCGCGATGACATCATGTGATAGGGAGGGGCTTTGGACTTACCGCATCATTGATCAGTAATTTGTGGGTTCAGAGCCACCGCGCTTCTCTTGACGTCACCCGGTTACCTCAGTAGTAGCACACCCTACCTTATGTTGTGCGGTTTGGTCCTCTTCCGTCACGGTGGTCTTGTTTGGCCCTCAGTGGATTATATGAAATGACGACGGATTTTTCCTGCTGAAATGCGTCTCTGAGCGGAAGGACGGTCCTAAAAGGAAAACATAAGATAGGGTTACTGTGTTTGAAGTTACCAGCTGACGTAATCTTGAATAGGTGGGGCCTGGGCTTAAACCTATCATTTGGGACAGATAGTTTGTGGATTAGAGATTCGCCCTTCTCATGTACGTCACCGGAGAGCCAGATGTTATCAACACTATTTATGATGTTGCTGTTTGGTTTCTCTTCCGCTAACGGTGGGCCTTTCTTGGCCTCGCTGGCTACTCATGTGCTTTGGACCTGTTTGATAAAAATGAGCTCGGATTAAACTGTTAAAACCCAGCTGTAAGCGGAGATGGTCCAAAAGGAGAACATAAGATGGGTTGCTGCTTTGAAGTTACCCTATGTCGGCGTCACTCTGATAGGCGCGCGGACTGGCATGGCTGACCAAATCTTTGGGCAAATTATTTGTAGCGGTTCGGAAGCCCCGCCCTTCTTCATGACCGCACCGATAAGCTCTAGCGCTGCAACATACTTATGTTTTGCATTCTTGTTCCTCTTTAACTCACGGCGGCCGTTCTTAGGCAGCTGGTCATTTGAATGACGACACTCTATCGGTAAAAAAAACGGGGCACTCTGAGCGGGATGACGGTCCAAAACGGAGCACAGAGGGTAGGGTTGCTTCGTTGAAGTATCTGGGTGACGTCATGTGATAGGTGGGGTTTGGATTGACCGGACCAATCATTGATCAGATTATTTGTGGGCTCAGAGCCCCGCCATTCTCATGACATCATCCCGGGAGTCAGATTTGCGGCCCTACCTTAGATTTCCTGTTTGGGTTCTATTACTCACGTCGCCTTTCTTGGCCTCGCTGGCCTCATTCATGTAAATGTCTGACAACTTTTAATAAGCTCCGTCAAACTGTGAAAGGCGGACTCTGGGCGAGAAAGAGCGGTCCAATCAGTGGAGTACATATGGTAGGGTGGTGTGTTGTAGTAGCCGGATGACGTCATCTTATAGGGGGGGCTTGGAACGTACCGACAATCATTGTTAGGTAATTTTTGGCGTTCAGTGCCGACCCCTTTCTTGACCTCACGGGAGCTCAGTGTTGCAACTTACCTTTTGATGTGCTGTTTGGTTTCTCTTCCGATCACACAGGTCGCCTTTCTTGGCCTCAATGGCTCATTCATTCGTGAATGTTGACTCATTTTATTAGTCGCGTCAACTGCTGATTGCGACTATCGCGGAAGACGGTCCATAACTGAGAGAAATAAAGGTAGGGTTGATTGCGTTGAAGTAGGCGGCTGACGTATCTGATAGGGGGGGCTTGGACATAAACCAATCATTGGTAAAAGGGGTTTATATGTAAAAAAATCCCGCCTTTCTCTGACTCTTTTTGGGGCAACTCAGGGGTAGAAAACCCAAACCTTATATTGTGCTTTAAAATCGTTTTCCGCTCACGGGGGCCCTTTTTCTTGGCCTGGCTGGCTAGAAGATCAATTTAGGGAAATTTAATAAAAAAAAAAAAAAAGCTGGGGAAAACTGCTGAAATGCGATTCTGAGCAGGGGAAACGGCCAAACAGAAATAAGAAAAAGGGTGGGGTTGCTGTTTTTTGAAGTACCCCGAAGGGCCCTCATTGATGGGTTTGGGGTTGGGACTTCCCGGGCCCCAATCATTGATCAGTTTTTTTTGGGGGTTCAGAGCCCCCCCTTTTTCTCAAGAAGTCCCCCGGGGTTAGCTCAGAGTGCAGCCCTACCTAATGTTGAGCTTTTTTGGTTTCCCTTTTTCCCCACCCACTGTGGCTTTTTTTAAGCACGCTGTATAACGTGAAATGCGAAGGGTTTAAATCTGCTGAAATACGACTCTGGCGGAAGACGGGCCAAACAGGGGGAAAAATTTTTTTTTTCTGCCCTTTAAAATACCCGGGGGACGTCATCTGATAGGTGGGGCCGGGGGATAAAAAAAAACATTGACTGATAAAAATTTTGGATTACAGGAAACCCGCCCTTTATGACGTCAAAACCCTGAAACTAGAGTAGCAACCCCACCCTTTTGATGCCCCCGTTTTTGGGTTTCCTTTTTCTCCCCGTAGGGGGCCCTTTTTTTGGCCCCACGGCTCATTCATGTAAATGTTGACTCTTTAAAAACCCGGTCAACTGCCCGAAATGCGACTCGGGGCGGAAAGACGGCCAAACAAGGGGAAAATAAGGTTTGGGTTTTCTGCGTTGAAAATAGCCGGGCTGACGTCGATTAATAGGTTTTCTTGTACATGACCAACTTTTTGGTCAGATGTTTAGGGACAAAAAACCCCTCCCCTTTCCCTGACGTGACTCGGGCAACTCAGAAATAGCAAAACCCCACTTAAAGTTGTGATTCTTGGTTCATTTTTCCCCTTTAATGGGGGCCCTTTTTTTGCCTCCCGGGGTCAGCGAAATGAAAAATTCTTTTTTGATAAAAGAAAACAAGAACACGGTCGACTGCTGAAGCCCAACTCTGAGCGGAAGACGGTCCAAACAGGAGAAGATAAGGTAGGGTTGCTGCGTTGAAGTACCCAGATGACGTCATATGATAGGTGGTGCTTGGGCATGACCGACCAATCATTGATCAGATAATTTGCATATACAAAACCCCGCCCTTCTCATGACGTCATCTTGGTAACTCATAGAAGCAACCCTACCTTATGTTGTGCTGTTTGCTTCCTCTTCCGCTCACAGTGGCCTTGTTTGACCTCGCTGGCTTATGTGGAATGACGACGGCTTTATCCTGCTGAAATGCGACTCTGAGCGGAAGACGGTCCAGAAAGGAAAACATAAGATACGGTTACTGTGTTGAAGCACCAAGCTGACGTCATCTGATAGGTGGGGCCTGGGCTTAAGCAATCATTGGACAGATAGTTTGTGGATTAGAGATTCGCCCTCCTCATGACGTCACCCGAGAGCCCAGAGTATCAACACTATCTTATGATGTTGCTGTTTGGTTTCTCTTCCGCTAACGGTGGCCTTTCTTGGCCTCGCTGGCTCACTCATGTGAATATTGACTGTTTGATAAAATGAGCTCGATCAACTGTTAAAACCCAGCTGTAAGCGGAAGATGGTCCAAACAGGAGAACATAAGATAGGGTTGCTGCTTTGAAGTACCCAGTGTCGTCATCTGATAGGCGGGGCCTGGGCATGGCTGACCAAATCTTTGGGCAAATATTTTGTGGGTTCGGAGCCCCGCCCTTCTCATGACGTCACCCGATAGCTCAGCGCTGCAACCCTACCTTATGTTGTGCTATTTTGTTCCTCTTTAACTCACGGCGGCCTTTCTTAGGCCAGGCTGGCTCATTTGAATGACGACACTCTATGGTAAAAAAACGGGGCACTCTGAGCGGATGACGGTCCAAACAGGAGCACGGAAGGTAGGGTTGCTTCGTTGAAGTATCGGGGTGACGTCATGTGATAGGTGGGGTTTGGGATTGACCGACCAATCATTGATCAGATGATTTGTGGGTTCAGAGCCCCGCCATTCTCACGACATCACCCAGGAGCTCAGAGTAGCGACCCTACCTTATGATGTCCTGTTTGGTTTCTCTTCCGATCACGGTGGCCTTTTTTGGCCTCGCTGGTTCATTCATGTGAATGTTGACTCATTAATAAGCTCGGTCAACTGCTGAAATGCGAGTCTGGGCAGAAGACGGTTCAAACAGGAAAACATAAAGTAGGGTTTCGTCGTTGAAGTAGCCGGGTGACGTCGTCTGATAGGTGGGGCTTGGACATGACCAATCATTGGTCAGATGGTTTATAAGTACAAAATCCCGCCCTTTTCATGACGTCACTCGGGCAACTCAGAGTAGCAAGCTTACCTTATGTTGTGCTGTTTAGTTCCTCTTTCGCTCACGGATGCGTTTCTTGGCCTCGCTGGCTCATGCGAAATGACAATTCTTTATGATAAAAGAAAACAAAAAACACGGTCAACTGCTGAAGCCCAACTCTGAGCGGAAGACGGTCCAAACAGGAGAAAATAAGGTAGGGTTGCTGCGGTGAAGTATCTGATAGTTGGGGATTGGGATAGACCGACCAATCATTGATCAGATAGTTTGTGGGTTCAGAGCCCCGCCCTTCTCATGTCGTCACTCGGGTAGCCCAGAGTAACAACCCTACCTTATGTTGTGCTGTTTGCTTCCTCTTCCGCTCACAGTGGCCTTGTATGACCACGCTGGTTTATGTGAAATGACGAAGGCTTTATCCTGCTGAAATGCGACTCTGAGCGGAAGACGTTCCAAAAAGGAAGAAAGCATAAGATAGGGTTGCTGTGTTGAAGTACCCAGCTGACGTCATCTGATAGGTGGGGCCTGGCCGTAACTAATCATTGGACAAATGTCCTTTTTGGTTTCTCTTCCGCTCACGGTGGCCTTTCTTGGCCTCGTTGGTTCATTCATGTGAATGTTAACTCTTTGATAAGCTCAGTCAACTGCTGCAATGCAACTATGATCGGAAGACGGTCCAAATAGGAGAATATAAGGTAGGGTTTGTGTGTTGAAGTACCCTGATGACGCCATCTGATAATTGTGGCTTGGAACTTACCGACCAAACATTGATCAGATAATCTGTGTTCAGAGCCCCGCCTTTCTCATGACGTCACCCGGGAACTCGGAGTAGCAACCCTACCTTATGATGTGCTGTTCTGTTTCTCTTCCGCTCACGTCGCCTTTCTTGGCCTCGCTGGCTCATTCATGTTAATGTTGACTCTTTAATAAGTTTGGTCAACTGCTGAAATGCGACCCTGGGAGGAAGACGGTCCAAACAGAACAATAAGGTAGGGTTCCTGCGTTGAAGTGGCCGGATGACGTCATATGATAGGTGGCGCTTTGGCATGACCGACCAATCATTGAGCAGATAGTTTGTACATACAAAACCCCGCCCTTCTCATGACGTCATCCGGTTAACTCAGAGAAGCAGCCCTACCTTATGTTGTGATCTTTGATTCCTCTTCCACTCACGGAGGCCTTTCTTGGCCTCGCTGGCTCATTCATGTGAATGTTGACTCTTTAATAAGCTCGGTCAACTGCTGAAATGCGACTCTTGGTGGACGACGGTCCAAACAGGAGAACATAAGGTAGGGTTGCTGCGTTGAAGCAGCCGGCTGACGTCGTCTGATAGTTGGGGCTTGGACATGACCACTCATTGGTCAGATGGTTTATAGGTACAAAATCCCGCCCTTCTCATGACGTCACTCGGGGAACTCAGAATAGCAACCTTACCTTATGTTGTGCTGTTTAGTTCCTCTTCCGCTCACGGAGGCCTTTCTAGGCCTCGCTGGCTAGAAGAATCCTTATGGTAATAATGATAATAAAAAAAGCTGGGGAAACTGCTGAAATGTGACTCAGAGCAGAAGACGGTCCAAAGAGAACATAAGATAGGGTTGCTGCGTTGATTTACCCGGATGACGTCATCTGATAGTTGGGGCTTGTGACTTACCGACCAATCATTGATCAGATAACTTGTGGGTTCAGAGTCCCGCCCTTCTCATGACGTCACAAGGGTAGTACAGAGTAGCAACCCTACCTTATGTTGTGCTGCTTGGTTCCTCTTCCGATCACTGTGGCCTTGTTTGACCTCGCTGGCTTATCTGAAATGACGACGGCTTCATCCTGCTGAAATGCGACTCTGAACGGAAGACGGTCCAAAAAGGAAAACCTAAGATAGGGTTACTGTGTTGAAGTACCCAGCTGACGTCATCTGGTAGGTGGGGTCTGGGTATAACCAATAATTGGACAGATAGTTTGTGGATTACAGAGCTCCGCCCTCATGACGTCACCCGGGAGCTCGGAGTAGCAGCCCTACCTTATGATGTCCTGTTTGGTTTCTCTTCCGCTAACGGTGGCGTTTCTTGGCCTTGCTTGCTCATTCATGTGAATGTTGACTCTTTAATAAGCTCGGTCAACTGCTGAAATGCGACTTAGCGCGGGAGACGGTCCAAATAGAACATAAGGTAGGGTTCCTGCGTTGAAGTAGCCGGATGACGTCGTCTGACAGGTGGGGCTGACCAATCATTGGTCAAATGGTTTATAGGTAAAAAATCCCGCCTTTCTTGTGACGTCACTCGGGCAACTCAGAGTAGCAACCTTACCTTATGTTGCGCTGTTTGGTTCCTCTTCCGCTCACGGGTGTCTTTCTTGGCCTCGCTGGTTTATGAGAAATGATATAATTCTTTATGATAAAAGAAAACCAAAAACACGGTCCACTGCTGAAGCCCAACTCTGAGCGGAAGACGGTCCAAACAGGAGAACATAAGATAGGGTTGCTGCTTTGAAGTACCCGGTGACGTCATCTGATAGGCGGGACCTGGGCATGACCGACCAAATCTTTGGGCAGATATTTTGTGGGTTCAGAGCCGCGCCCTTCTCATGACGTCACCCGGTAGCTCAGCGCAGCAATCCTCCTTTATGTTGTGCTATTTGGTTACTCTTCCACTCACTGAGGTCATTCTTAGCCTTGCTGGCTCATTTGAATGTCGACATTTATGGTAAAAAAAAGGGCACTCATAGCGGAAGACGGTCCAAACAGGAGAACATAAGGTAGGGTTGCTGCGGTGAAGTATCCTGATGACGTCATCTGATAGTTGGGGATTGGGATTGACCGACCAATCATTGATCAGATAATTTGTGGGTTCAGAGCTCCTCATGACGTCACCCGAGAGCTCAGAGTAGCAACCCTACCTTATGATGTCCTGTTTAGTTTCTCTTCCGCTCATGATTTGTCGGACATGCCTAAGCGCCAACTATCATATGACGTCATTCGGGTACTTCAACGGATGAACGCTACCTTATGTGCTGTTTGAACCGTCTTCCGCTCAGAGTGACCTTTTTTTAACCAGAAAGTGTCGTCATTCAAATAAGATAGCGAGGTTAAGACTGGCTGAGCTACCGGGTGACGTCATGAGAAGGGCGGAGCTCTGAACCCACAAAATATTTGCCCAAAGATTTGGTCGGTCATGCCTAGGCCCCGCCTATCAGATGACGTCACCGGGTACTTCAAAGCAGCAACCCTATCTTATGTTCTCCTGTTTTGACCATCTTCCGCTCAGAGTTGGGCTTCAGCAGTTGATTGTGTTTTTCTTTTTTTTTTTTTTTTTTAATATAAACAACTGACATTTCGCATGAGCAGGTGACGCCAAGAAAGGCCTCCGTGAGCGGAAGAGGAACTAAACAGCACAACATAAGGTAAGGTTGAGTGACGTCATGAGAAGGGCGAATTTTTGTACCTATAAACCATCTGACCAATGATTGGTCATGTCCAAGCCCCACCTATCAGACGACGTCATCCGGCTATTTCAACGCAGGAACCCTATCTCATTTTCTTCTATCTGGACCATCATCCGCAAAGAGTCGCATTTCAGCAGTTGACCGAGCTTATTAAAAGAGTCAACATTCACATGAATGAGCCAGCGAGGCCAAGAAAGGGGACCAAGAGCGGAAGAGAAACCAAACAGGACATCATAAGGTAGGGTTGTTACTCTGAGCTCCCGGGTGTCGTCATGAGGGCAGAGCTCTGTAATCCACAAAGTATCTGTCCAATTATTGGTTATACCCAGGCTCCACGTATCAGATGACGTCAGCCGGGTACTTCAACACAGCAACCCTATCTTATGTTTTCCTTTTTGAACCGTCTTCCGCTCAGAGTCGCATTTCAACAGGATAAAGACGTCGTCTTTTCACATAAGCCAGCGAGGTCAAACAAGGCCACCGAGATCGGAAGAAGAAGCAAACAGCACAGTATAAGGTGGGGTTGCTACTTTGAGCTACCCGGGTGACCTCATGAGAAGGGCGGGGCTCTGAACCCCCAGATTATCTGACCGATGATTGGTCGGTCAATCCCAATCCCCACCCATCAGATGACGTCAACTGGCTACTTCAACGCAGCAAGCCTACCTTATGTTTTTCTGTTTGGACATTCTTCTGCCCAGAGTCGAATTTCAGCAATTGACCAAGCTTATTAAAGTCAACATTCACATGAATGAGCCAGTGAGGCCAAGAAAGGCGTCCGTGAGCGGAAGAGAAACCAAACAGGACATCATAAGGCAGGGTTGCTACTCTGAGCTCATGGGTGACGTCATGAGGGCGGAGCTTTGTAATCCACAAATTATATGTCCAATGATTGGTTAAGCCCAGGCCCCACATATCAGATGACGTCAGCTTGGTACTTCAACACAGTAACCCTATCTTATGTTTTCCTTTTTGGACCGTCTTCCGCTCAGAGTCGCATTTCAGCAGGATAAAGCCGTCGTCATTTCACATAATCCAGTGAGGCCAAACAAAGCCACCGTGAGCGGAAGAGGATGCAAACAGCACAACATAAAGTAGGGTTGCTACTCTGAGTTGCCCAAGTGAGGTCATGAGAATGGCGGGATTTTGTACCAATAAACAATCTAACGTCATCTGGCTACTTCAACGCAGCAACCCTACCTAATGTT
>NC_092229.1:39546042-39580719 GCF_036320965.1 Panulirus ornatus
CCCATCTGGCAGTGACTTCCGCTCAGCTGTGACCACCACAGATTAAAATCACTCCCACCCAACAGTAAGAACCACACATGACACAAACTCCTACCCAACATTAAACACCTTATATGACATAGATAGCGGTTAGTGAAGGTGAATGTTTAGTAAAGATAAGGATATAGTGAAGATAGTAATAAAATGGAGACTGCATGGAAGGAGCTTCAAGCTATTTATGTGTATTTATCCGAGACATGATACCCCCTTTGGATTTTGCATGTAGAATGGTAAGATATCTGAAATAGTAGTGTTGGGTAATTCTATCTCTTACATTGTTGCATGCATGAAACGTGTAGGTTTGAAATAAATAAATATATTTACTCTGATGCATTTCTTGATTCAGCAAGGTTTATTATACATAAATGCAGTCAACACCTACACTTCGTAGAACTTGTCGGTACAGTGGGAAGTGTGAGGAAAGTCTTGGGTACAGTGGTAAGTGTGAGGGAAGTCTTGGGTACAGTGGTAAGTGTGAGGGAAGTCTTGGGTACAGTGGGAAGTGTGATGGAGGTCTTGGGTACAGTGGTAAGTGTGAGGGATGTCTTGGGTACAGTGGTAAGTGTGAGGGAAGTCTTGGGTACAGTGGTAAGTGTGATGGAAGTCTTGGGTACAGTGGTAAGTGTGAGGGAAGTCTTGGGTACAGTGGTAAGTGTGAGGGAAGTCTTGGGTACAGTGGTAAGTGTGATGGAAGTCTTGGGTACAGTGGTAAGTGTGAGGGATGTCTTGGGTACAGTGGTAAGTGTGAGGGATGTCTTGGGTACAGTGGCAAGTGTGAGGGAAGTCTTGGGTACAGTGGTAAGTGTGAGGGAAGTCTTGGGTACAGTGGTAAGTGTGAGGGAAGTCTTGGGTACAGTGGTAAGTGTGAGGAAAGTCTTATAATATTGAGGGAAATCATGAGTAATGCAAGAGTTAATGAGGTACTCAAGATATTATTGTTTATATTATTTTTTGTATTTTATGATATCTATAATCCCTTAGTATAAGAAAATGGTAATCCCTGGGGATAGGGGATTAAGAATACTTCCCACGTATTCCCTGCGTGTCGTAGAAGGCGACTAAAAGGGGAGGGAGCGGGGGGCTGGAAATCCTCCCCTCTCGTTTTTTTTCTTTTTTTAATTTTCCAAAAGAAGGAACAGAGAATTGGGCCAGGTGAGGGTATTCCCTCAAAGGCCCAGTCCTCTGTTCTTAATGCTACCTCGCTAACGCGGGAAATGGCGAATAGTTAAAAAAAAAATCATTTTTTGTATTTCATGATATTTATAATCCCTTAGTACAAGAAAATGATAAGTAAGGCTATGATATTTACAATGCTTACTGGTAGGTAGGAGTTACTCTCATCTGTGGTGCTCACTCTTGTTTAGGAGTGGCTCTCAAATGAGGTATATGGGAGTTACTGTAATCTGTGATACGGTTAGGTAGGTATGACTCTCAAATGATGTGCTGTTTGGTTTCTCTTCCGCTCACGTCGCCTTTCTTGGCCTCGTTGGCTTATTCATGTGAATATAACACTTTTTTTGATAAGCTAGGTGAACTGCTGAAATGCGACTCTGAGCGGAAGACGGTCCAAAAAGGAAAACATAAGATAGGGTTGCTGTGTTGAAGTACCCAGCTGACGTCATCTGATAGGTGGGGCCGGGGCTTAACCAATCATTGGACAGATAGTTTGTGGATTACAGAGATTCGTTCTCCTCATGACGTCACCCGGGAGCCCAGAGTATCAACACTACCTTATGATGTTGCTGTTTGGTTTCTCTTCCGATAACGGTGGCCTTTTTTGGCCTCGCTGGGGCATTCATGTGAATGTTGACTCTTTAATAAGCTCG
Source organism: Panulirus ornatus (assembly GCF_036320965.1). Taxonomy (NCBI): domain Eukaryota; kingdom Metazoa; phylum Arthropoda; class Malacostraca; order Decapoda; family Palinuridae; genus Panulirus; species Panulirus ornatus. The sequence continues at coordinate 39,547,908 of NC_092229.1, forward strand.
ATCAACTGCTGACACCACACTCTGAGCGGAAGATGGTCAAAACAGGAGAACATAAGATAGGGTTGCTGCTTTGAAGTACCCGGTGACGTCATCTGATCGTCGGGGCCTGGGCATGACCGAACAAATCTTTGGGCAAATATTTTGTGGGTTCAGAGCCCCGCCCTTCTCATGACGTCACCCGAGAGTTCAGAGTAGCAACCCTACCTTATGAGGTCCTGTTTGGTTTCTCTTCCGGTCACGGTGGCCTTTCTTGGCCTCGTTGGTTCTTTCATGTGAATGTTGACTCTTTAATAAGCTCGGTCAACTGCTACAATGCAACTATGATCGGATGACGGTCCAAATAGGTGAACATAAGGTAGGATTTGGTGTGTTGAAGTATGCTGATGACGTCATCTGATGTGTCGCTTCGAACTTACCGACCAATCATTGGGCTCTAAGCCCCGCCCTTCTCATGACGTCACCTGGGAGCTCAGAGTAGCAACCCTACCTTATGATGTCCTGTTTAGTTTCTCTTCCGCTCATGATTTGTCGGACATGCCTAAGCGCCACCTATCATATGACGTCATCCGGATACTTCAACGGATGAACGCTACCTTATGTGCTGTTTGGACCGTCTTCCGCTCAGAGTGACCTTTTTTTAACCAGAAAGTGTCGTCATTCAAATAAGATATTGAGGTTAAGACTGGCTGAGCTACCGGGTGACGTCATGAGAAGGGCGGAGCTCTGAACCCACAAAATATTTGCCTAAAGATTTGGTCGGTCATGCCCAGGCCCCGCCTATCAGATGACGTCACCGGGTACTTCAAAGCAGCAACCCTATCTTATGTTCTCCTGTTTTGACCATCTTCCGCTCAGAGTTGGGCTTTAGCAGTTGATTGTATTTTTCTTTTTCTTTTTTTTTTAATATAAACAATTGACATTTCGCATGAGCAGGCGACGCCAAGAAAGGCCTCCGTGAGAGGAAGAGGAACTAAACAGCACAACATAAGGTAAGGTTGCTACTCTGAGTTGCCCGAGTGACGTCATGAGAAGGGCGAAATTTTGTACCTATCAACCATCTGACCAATGATTGGTCATGTCCAAGCCCCACCTATCAGACGACGTCATCCGGCTATTTTAACGCAAGAACCCTATCTCATTTTCTTCTATCTGGACCATCTTCCGCAAAGAGTCGCATTTCAGCAGTTGACCGAGCTTATTAAAGAGTCAACATTCACATGAATGAGCCAGCGAGGCCAAGAAAGTGGACCAAGAGCGGAAGAGAAACCAAACAGGACATCATAAGGTAGGGTTGTTACTCTGAGCTCCCGGGTGACGTCATGAGAAGGGCGGCGCTATGAACCCGCAAATTATCTGATCAGTGATTGGTCGGTAAGTTCCAAGCCCCACCTATTAGATGACGTCAGCCGGGTACTTCAACACACCACCACTACCTTCTCTTCTCCTGTTTGGACCGTCCTCCGCCCAAAGTCGCATTTCAGCAGTTGACCGAGCTTATTAAAGAGTCAACATTCACATGAATGAGCCAGCGAGGCCAAGAAAGGCCACCGTGAGTGGAAGAGAAACCAAACAGCACATCATAAGGTAGGGCTGCTATTCTGAGCTCCCGGGTGACGTCATGAGGGCAGACCTCTGTAATCCACAAAGTATCTGTCCAATTATTGGTTATACCCAGGCCCCGTCTATCAGATGACGTCAGCCGGGTACTTCAACACAGCTACCCTATCTTATGTTTTCCTTTTTGGACCGTCTTCCGCTCAGAGTCGCATTTCAACAGGATAAAGCCGTCGTCTTTTCACATAAGCCAGCGAGGTCAAACAAGGCCACCGAGATCGGAAGAAGAAGCAAACAACACAGTATAAGTTGGGGTTGCTACTTTGAGCTACCCGGGTGACCTCATGAGAAGGGCGGGGCTCTGAACCCACAGATTATCTGACCAATGATTTGTCGGTCAATTCCAATCCCCACCCATCAGATGACGTCAACTGGCTGCTTCAACGCAGCAAGCCTACCTTATGTTCTTCTGTTTGGACATTCTTCTGCCCAGAGTCGCATTTCAGCAGTTGACCGAACTTATTAGAGTCAACATTAACATGAATGAACCAGCGAGGCCAAGAAAAGCCACCGTGAGCGGAAGAGAAACTAAACAGGACCTCATAAGGTAGGGCTGCTACTCTGAGCTCCTGGGTGACGTCATGAGAAGGGCGGGGCTCTAAATACACAAATTATCTGATCAATGATTGGTCAGTAAGTTCGAAGCCACACCTATCAGATGACGTCATCAGGGTACTTCACACCAAATCCTACCTTATGTTCACCTATTTGGACCGTCTTCCGCTCATAGTTGGATTGCAGCAGTTGACCGAGCTTATTAAAGAGTCAACATTCACATGAATAAAGCAACGAAGCCAAGAAAGGCCACCGTGACCGGAAGAGAAACCAAACAGGACATCATAAGGTAGGGTTGCTACTCTGAGCTCCCGGGTGACGTCATGAGGAAGGCGAATCTCTGTAATCCACAAACTATCTGTCCAATGATTGGTTAAGCCCTGGCCCCACCTATCAGATGACGTCAGCTGGGTACTTCAACACAGCAACCCTATCTTATGTTTTCTTCCTTTTTGGACCGTCTTCCGCTCGAGTCGCATTTCAGCAGGATAAAGCCGTCGTAATTTCACATAAACCAGCGAGGTCAAACAAGGCCACCGTGAGCGGAAGAGGAAGCAAACAGCACAACATAAGGTAGGGTTGTTACTCTGGGCTACCCGGGTGACGACATGAGAAGGGTGGGGCTCTGAACCCACAAATTATCTGATCAATGATTGGTCGGTCAATCCCAAACCCCACCTATCAGACGACGTCACTCGGCTACTTCAACGCAGTAACCCTACCTTATGTTTTCCTGTTTGGACCGTCTTCCGCTCAAAGTGCCCCGTTTATGTTGTACAATAAAGTGTCGTTTCAAATGAGCCAGCGAGGCCTAAGCAAGGCCTCCGTGAGCGGAAGAGGAACCAAATAGCAGAACATAAGGTAGGGTTGCTGCGCTGAGCTACCGGGTGACGTCATGAGAAGGGCGGGGCTCCGAACCCACAAAATATCTGCCCAAAGATTTGGTCGGTCATGCCTAGGCCCCGCCTATCAGATGACGTCACCGGGTACTTCAAAGCAGCAACCCTATCTTATGTTCTCCTGTTTTGACCGTCTTCCGCTCAGAGTTGGGCTTCAGCAGTTGACCGTGTTTTTGTTTTCTTTTATCATAAAGAATTGTCAATTCTCATGAGCCAGCGAGGCCAAGAAAGGCTTAACTCCCAGGTGAAGTCATGAGGGCGGAGCTCTGTAATCCACAGACTATCTGTCCAATGATTGGGTATACCCAAGCCCCACCTATCAGATGACGTCACCCGGGTACTTCAACGCAGGAACCCTATCTTATGTTCTCTTGTTTCGACCGTCTTCCGCCGAGAGTCGCATTTCAGCAGTTGACCGAGCTTATTAATGAGTCAACATTCACATGAATGAGCCAGCGAAGCCAAGAGAGGCCACCATGAGCGGAATAGAAACCAAACAAGACATCATAAGGTAGGGTTGCTACTATGAGCTCCCAACTGATGTCATGAGAATGGCGGGGCTCTGAGCCCACAAATCATCTGATCAATGATTGGTCGGTCACTCCCAAGCCCCACCTATCACATGACGTCACTCCGATACTTCAACGAAGCAACCCTACCTTATGTTCTCCTGTTTGGACCGTCATCCGCTCAGAGTGCCCCGTTTTTTTTTACCATAAAGTGTCGTCATTCAAATGAGCCTGCGAGGCCTAAGAAAGGCCTCCGTGAGCGGAAGAGGAACCAAATAGCACAACATAAGGTAGGGTTGCTGCGCTGAGCTATCGGGTGACCTCATGAGAAAGGAGGGGCTCTGAACCCACAAAATATTTGCCCAAAGATTTGGTCGGCCATGTCTAGGCCCCGCCTATCAGATGACGTCACAGGGCACTTCAAAGCAGCAAGCCAATCTTATGTTCTCCTGTTTGGACCGTCTTCCGCTCAGAGTTGGGTTACAGCAGTTGATCGAGCTTATTAAAGAGTCAACATTCACATAAATATGCCAGCGAGGCCAAGAAAAGCCACCGTTAGCGGAAGAGAAACCAAACAGCAACATCATAAGATAGGGTTGCTACTCTGAGCTCTCGGGTGACGTCATGAGGAGGGCGAATCTCTAATCCACAGACTATCTGTCCAATGATTGGTTAAGCCCAGGCCCCACCTATCAGATGACGTCAGCTGGGTACTTCAACACAGTAACCCTATCTTATGTTTTCCTTTTTGGACCGTCTTCCGCTCAGAGTCGCATTTCAGCAGGATAAAGCCGTCGTCATTTCACATAAGCCAGCGAGGTCAAACAAGGCTACCGTAAGCGGAAGAGGAAGCAAACAGCACAACATAAGGTAGGGTTGCTACTCTGAGCTACCCGGGTGATGTCATGAGAAGCGCGGGGCTCTGAACCCACAAATTATCTGATCAATGATTGGTCGGTCAATCCCAATCCCCAAGTATCAGATGAGGTCCTCCGGATATTTCACCACATCAAGCCTACATTATGTTCTGTTTGGACCGCCTTCCGCCTTTTTACCATAAATGTCGACATTCCAATGAGCCAGCAAGGCTAAGAAAGACCTCAGTGATTGGAAGAGTAACCAAATAGCACAACATAAGGAAGGAATGCTGCGTTGAGATACCGGGTGACGTCATGAGAAGGGCGGGGCTCTGAACCCACAAAATATCTGCCCAATGATTTGGTCGGCCATGCCCAGGCCCCGCCTATCAGATGACGTCAGCTGGGTACTTCAAACCAGCAACCCTTCTTATGTTCTGTGTTGACCGTCTTCCGCTCAGAGTTCGGTTTCACCAATTGATCTTGTTTTTTTTTCTTTTTTTACCATAAAGAATTTTCATTTTGCATGAGCCAGCGAGGCCAAGAAAGGCCTCCGCGAGCGGAAGAGGAACTAAACAGCACTCTGCTATTCTGAGTTGCCCGAGTAACGTCATGAGAAGGGCGGGATTTTGTACCTATAAACCATCTGACCAATGATTAGTCATGAACAAGCCCCACCTATCAGACGACGTCAGCCGGTAATCCAGAAACTATCTGTCCAATGATTGGTTATACCGAGGCTCCACCCATCAGATGAAGTCAGCCGGGTCCTTCAACACAGCAGCCCTATCTTATGTTCTCTTGTCCGTCTTCCGCTCAGAGTGCTTTTATTTCTACCATAAAGTGTCGACATTCAAATGAGCTAGTGAGGCTTAAGAAAGGCCTTCGTGAGCGGAAGAGTAACCAAATAGCACAACATAAGGTAGGGTTGCTGCGCTGAGCTATCGGGTGACCTCATGAGAAGGGCGGGGCTCTGAACTCACAAAATATTTGCCCAAAGATTTGGTCGGTCATGCCCAGGCCCCGCCTATCAGATGACATCGGGTACTTCAAAGCAGCAGCCCTATCTTATATATTCTGTTTGGACCGTCTTCCGCTAAGAGTTGTTTCAGCAGTTGATCGAGCTTATCTAAGAGTCAACATTCACATGAATGAGCCAGCGAGGCCAAGAAAGGCCACGGCGAGCGGAAGAGAAACCAAATAGCACATCATAAGGTAGGGTTGCTTCTCTGAGTTCCCAGGTGACGTCATGAGGAGGGCGGAGTTCTGTAAACCACAAACTGTCGAATAATTGGTTATGCCCAGGCCCCGTGTATCAGATGACGTCAGCTGGGTACTTCAACACAGCAACCCAACCTACGTTTTCCTTTGTGGACCGTCTTCCGCTTATAGAGTCGCATTTCAGCAGGATAAAGCCGTCGTCATTTCACATAAACCAGCGAGGTCAAACAAGGCCACCGTGAGCGGAAGAGGAAGCAAACAGCACAACATAAGGTAGGGTTGTTACTCTGGGCTACCGGGGTGACGACATGAGAAGGGAGGGGCTCTGAACCCACAAATTATCTGATCAATGATTGGTCGGTCAATCCCAATCCCCATCCATTAGATGACGTCAACCGGCTGCTTCAACACAGCAAGCCTACCTTATGTTCTCCTGTTTGGACCGTCTTCTGCCCAGAGTCGCATTTCAGCAGTTGACCGAGCTTATTAAAAAGTCAACATTCGCATGAATGAGCCAGAGAGGCCAAGAAAGGCCACCGTGAGTGGAAGAAAAACCACACAGAACATCATTCCCGGGTGACGTCATGAGGGCGGAGCTCTGTAATCCATAAAATATACGTCCAATGATTGGTTATACACAGGCCCCGGCTATAAGATGACGTCTGCCGGGTACTTCAACGCAGCAACCCAATATTATGTATTCTCCTGTTTGGACCGTGTTCCGCTCCGAGTCGCATTTCAGGAGGATAAAAGCCGTTGTCATTTCACATAATCCAGTGAGGCCAAACAAAGCCACCGTGAGCGGAAGAGGATGCAAACAGCACAACATAAGGTAGGGTTGCTCTAAGTTAACTGGTGACGTCATGAGAAGGGCGGGGCTCTAAACCATTAAATTATCTGATCAATGATTGGTCGGTAAGTCCCAAGCCCCACCTATCAGATGACTTCAACAAACCAACCCTATCTTATGTTCTGTTTGGACCGTCTTCTGCTCAGAGTCGCATTTCAGCAGTTGCCCGAGCTTTTTTTCATTATTGTAACCATAAGGAGTCTATCCAGCAAGGCCAAGAAAGGCCTCCGTGAGCGGAAGAGGAATCAAAGATCACAACATAAGGTAGGGCTGCTTCTGAGTTAACCGGATGACGTCATGAGAAGGGCGGGGTTTTGTGTATACAAACTATCTGCTCAATGATTGGTCGGTCCTGCCAAAGCGCCACCTATCATATGACGTCATCCGGCCACTTCAACGCAGCAACCCTACCTTATGTTCTCCTGTTTGGACCGTCTTCCTCCCAGGGTCGCATTGCAGCAGTTGACCGAACTTATTAAAGAGTCAACATTAACTAACATGAATGAGCCAGCGAGGCCAAGAAAGGCGACGTGAGCGGAAGAGAAACAGAACAGCACATCATAAGGTAGGGTTGCTACTTTGAGCTCCCGGGTGACGTCATGAGAAAGGCGGGGCTCTGAACACAGATTATCTGATCAATGTTTGGTCGGTAAGTTCCAAGCCACAATTGTCAGATGACGTCTCAGGGTACTTCAACACACCAACCCTACCTTATATTCCCCTATTTGGACCGTCTTCCGATCATAGTTGCATTGCAGCAGTTGACCGAGCTTATCAAAGAGTCAACATTCACATGAATGAACCAACGAGTCCAAGAAAGGCCACCGTGAGCGGAAGAGAAACCAAACAGGACATTTGTCCAATGATTGGTTACGGCCAGGCCCCACCTATCAGATCACGTCAGCTGGGTACTTCAACACAGTAACCCAATCTTATGCTTTCTTCCTTTTTGGACCGTCTTCCGCTCAGAGTTGCATTTCAGCAGGATAAAGCCTTCGTCATTTCGCATAAGCCAGCGTGGTCAAACAAAGCCACCGTGAGCGGAAGAGGAAGCAAACAGCACAACATAAGGTAGGGTTGCTACTCTGAGCTCCCGAGTGACGTCATGAGAATGACGGGGCTCTGAACCCACAAATTATCTGATCAATGATTGGTCGGTCAATTCCAATCCCCACCCATTAGATGACGTCAACCGGCTGCTTCAACGCAGCAAGCATACCTTATGTTCTCCTGTTTGGACCGTCTTCTGCCCAGAGTCGCATTTCAGAGCTAAACCCTCTATTTGGTTTCCCTTCCGCTCACAGAGGCCTTTCTTAGGCCTCGCTGGCTCATTTGAATGACGACACTGTGGTAAAAAAACGGGGCACTCTGGGCGGAAGACGGTCCAAAAAGGAGAACGTAAGGTAGGCTTGTTGTGTTGAAGTACCCGGATGACGTCATCTTATAGGTGGCGTTTGGTTTCTATTCCGCTCACAGTCGCCTTTCTTGGCCTCGCTGGCTAATCATGTGAATGTTGACTCATTAATAAGCTCGGTCAACTGCTGAAATGCGTCTCTCGGCGGAAGACGGTCGAAACAAGAGAACATAAGATAGGGTTCCTGCGTTGAAGTACCCGGGTGACGTCATTGGACAGATAGTCTGTGGATTACAGAGCTCCGCCCTCATGACTTCACCTGGGAGTTAAGCCTTTCTTGGCCTCTCTGGTTCATTCATGTGAATGTTGACTCTTTATAAGCTCGGTCAACTGCTGAAATGCGAGTCTGGGCAGAAGACGGTTCAAACAGGAGAACATAAGGTAGGGTTCCTGCGCTGAAGTAGCCGGCTGACGTCGTCTGATAGGTGGGGCTTGGACATGACCAATCATTGGTCAGATGGTCTATAAGTACAAAATCCCGCCCTTCTCATGACGTCACTCGGGCAACTCAGAGTAGCAACCTTACCTTATGTTGTGCTGCTTGGTTCCTCTTCCGCTCACTGAGGCCTTTCTTTGCCTCGCTGGCTCATGCGAAATGACAATTCTTTATGATAAAAGAAAACAAAAACACGGTCAACTGCTGAAGCCCAACTCTGAGCGGAAGACGGTCAAAACAGGAGAACATAAGATAGGGTTGCTGCTTTGAAGTACTCGGTGACGTCATCTGATAGGCGGGGCCTGGGCATGATCGACCAAATCTTTGGGCAGATATTTTTTGGGTTCAGAGCCCTGCCCTTCTCATGACGTCACCCGGTAGCTCAGGGCAGCAATCCTCCCTTATGTTCTCCTGTTTGGACCGTCCTCTGCCCAGAGTCGCATTTCAGCAGTTGACCGAGCTTATTAAAGAGTCAACATTCGCATGAATGAGCCAGTGAGGCCAAGAAAGGCCACCGTGAGCGGAAGAGAAACCACACAGAACATTAACTGGCATCACAACTGATGGGGCACCAGCAATGGTGGTTTAGCCCTGTTAGTAAGGGGGTTTAGCTCTGTTGGTAATGGTGGTTGGTTTATGGTCGAAATACCTCGAGGGTGAAGGAAGGGGTGGTGAGGAAGGGGAATGGAGGGGGGGAGTGTGTTTCTGGGGGTGGGTAGGGAGAAGAAATGCACAATGCTTGTTTTAGGATAACAGGACACAGGGGAGAGAGAGAGAGAGAGAGAGAGAGAGAGAGAGAGAGAGAGAGAGAGAGAGAGAGAGAGAGAGAGAGAGAGAGAGAGAGAGAGAGAGAGAGGGGGGGGGGGGGGGGAAAGGATAGTTTTTGAGATGGAAGAGGATACTGAAGTCTCTCTCTCTCTCTCTCTCTCTCTCTCTCTCTCTCTCTCTCTCTCTCTCTCTCTCTCTCTCTCTCTCTCTCTCTCTCTCTCTCTCTCTCTCTCTCTCTCTCTCTCTCTCTCTCTCTCTCTCTCTCTCTCACTCGGACGAAGGAAGTACAGGTTCTTGGGATTCCCTAGTGTCACAGTCGTCTCGCGACGCTTCCAGAGAGAAACTGCAATGGTTCACTCAGCCCCGCCCCCTTACCTGATGGTAATCATTACACCCCCCCTCCCTTCCCCTTCCTCACCACCCCTTCCTTCACCCTCGAGGTATTTCGACCATCAACCAACCACCATTACCAACAGAGCTAAACTCCCTTACTAACAGGGATAAACTAGCTACTAACAGGGCTAAACCCCCTACTAAAAGGGCTTAACCCCCTACTAACAGGGCTAAACCCCCTACGGACAGGGCTAAACCCCCCTACTAACAGGGATAACCCCCTACACCTACTAACATGGCAAACACTCCCCCCCCCCCTTCGCCCCTTATTGCCCCAACTAACAGGCTGGCATCACTGTGTTGGGAAATGAATGTCTTGCTCCTGCATGTATACACGCGATCTGTTCGTCGTAATTCGAAGTACAAAGAGCTGTGACATTGTCACGTTATTGTTTACATCAACATAATTGCGGAAGGTTGGACTGCAACGTGCAGGATAGCGGTGAAATGTGTACGGAACAGAACGAAATGGAGTAATGTGGTATACAGGGGGGGAAGTGCTGTCAATGGACTGAAACAGGGTCTGTGGGGGCTCGGTGGTAGAAACGGGGCTCTGGTTTCGCTGCATTATAACGAAAGATGGAGAGTGGATGTGATTATATCAAAACCGCTTTTTCGTCTGTTCCTGGCGCTACTTCGCAAACGAAGGAAAAGGTAAAGAAACATAAGGGGAAAAAAAAATGAATATCTAACTCCCTTTGTTAAGGGCCAGTGCCAAGACGATCATGACCCCCCCCCCCCCCTAACAACCTCATAACTACCACAGTCTTTGCCTCCCTGAATGGACTGGAAGGTTTGAGATTCCCAACGATGTTGTATCTTGACATAGTTGACAATAGACTTAACGTATGCAAGGAGTGGCACCGGGATTCACAGTCTTGGAGGAGGAGGAGGAAGAAGAGGGGGAGGAGGAGGAGGAGAAGGAGGAGGTGGAGGAGGAGGAGGAAGAGGAGGAGGAGGAGGAAGAGGAGGAGGAAGAACTTGTTGTAATGCAGATGTGCGTTGGAAAGACCCTCCTCAATATTTGCCAATAATCAAACTTTGGTAATGTCTTCGCTTTACGACCGCAGCCAGCGAACACGCGACCCGGAATGAGAATGGTCGGATATTACCCTCTTGGAATTACTTTAAACGGCTTCACTTCCATTATCTTACGTGAGTTTAAAGTTGTATATATGTCGGCACTGCTGTACCCCAGCGGTGAAACACGACGCCCTCTGTGTTGTCTTCCGTAACTTTAGGGTCCAAGTGAGGCACCTCTTGTGTACCGTCCTGGTCATCTATGGTATCTGAGTACCGTCATCGTGACGTATGACACTTCTGTGTACCGTCCTGATGACGTATGACACCTCTGTGTACCGTCCTGATGACGTATGACACCTCTGTGTACCGTCCTGGTGACGTATGGCACCTCTGTGTACCGTCCTGGTGACGTATGACACCTCTGTGTACCGTCCTGATGACGTATGGCACCTCTGTGTACCGTTCTGATGACGTATGGCACCTCTGTGTACCGTCCTGGTGACGTATGACACCTCTGTGTACCGTCCAGGTGACGTATGGCACCTCTGTGTACCGTCCTAGTGACGTATGACACCTCTGCGTACCGTCCTGGTGACGTATGCCACCTCTCTAGCCTCCATGTGAGGTGTGGTACAGTGTGCAAGACTCATGATGTAGTACTACCGTACTATCCTGCCGTGGTGTACCTTCGCTGTACCTGCTGGGCGTGGTGTACCTTCGCTGTACCTGCTGGGCGTGGTGTACATTCGCTGTACCTACTTGGCACAATGTACCTTCGCTGTACCTGCTTGGCGAGGTGTTATACGACAGTACATCGTGCAGTGAGACACTCACTCTCTCTCTCTCTCTCTCTCTCTCTCTCTCTCTCTCTCTCTCTCTATCTATATATATATATATATATATATATATATATATATATATATATATATATATATATATATATATATATATATATATTATCCCTGGGGACAGGGGAGAAAAAATACTTCCCACATATTCCCTACGTGTCGTAAAAGGCGACTAAAAGGGGAGGGAGCGGGTGGCTGGAAATCCTCACCTCTCGTTTTTTTTTCTTTTTTTAATTTTCCAAAAGAAGGAACAGAGAAGGGGGCCAGGTGAGGATATTCCCTCTAAGGCCCAGTCCTCTGTTCATAACGCTACCTCCCTAATGCGGGAAATGGCGAATAGTATGAAAGAAAAAAAAAAAATATATATATATATATATATATATATATATATATATATATATATATTTTTTTTTTTGCTTTGTCGCTGTCTCCCGCGTTTCCGAGGTAGCGCAAGGAAACAGACGAAGGAAATGGCCCAACCCACCCCCATACACATGTATATACATACGTCCACATACGCAAATATACATACCTACACAGCTTTCCATGGTTTACCCCAGACGCTTCACATGCCTTGATTCAATCCACTGACAGCACGTCAACCCCGGTATACCACATCGCTCCAATTCACTCTATTCCTTGCCCTCCTTTCACCCTCCTGCATGTTCAGGCCCCGATCACACAAAATCTTTTTCACTCCATCTTTCCACCTCCAATTTGGTCTCCCTCTTCTCCTCGTTCCCTCCACCTCCGACACATATATCCTCTTGGTCAATCTTTCCTCACTCATTCTTTCCATGTGCCCAAACCATTTCAAAACACCCTCTTCTGCTCTCTCAACCACGCTCTTTTTATTTCCACACATCTCTCTTACCCTTACGTTACTCACTCGATCAAACCACCTCACACCACACATTGTCCTCAAACATCTCATTTCCAGCACATCCATCCTCCTGCGCACAACTCTATCCATAGCCCACGCCTCGCAACCATACAACATTGTTGGAACCACTATTCCTTCAAACATACCCATTTTTGCTTTCCGAGATAATGTTCTCGACTTCCACACATTCTTCAAGGCTCCCAGAATTTTCGCCCCCTCCCCCACCCTATGATCCACTTCCGCTTCCATGGTTCCATCCGCTGCCAGATCCACTCCCAGATATCTAAAACACTTCACTTCCTCCAGTTTTTCTCCATTCAAACTCACCTCCCAATTGACTTGACCCTCAACCCGACTGTACCTAATAACCTTGCTCTTATTCACATTTACTCTTAACTTTCTTCTTTCACACACTTTACCAAACTCAGTCACCAGCTTCTGCAGTTTCTCACATGAATCAGCCACCAGCGCTATATCATCAACGAACAACAACTGACTCACTTCCCATGCTCTCTCATCCCCAACAGACTTCATACTTGCCCCTCTTTCCAAAACTCTTGCATTCACCTCCCTAACAACCCCATCCATAAACAAATTAAACAACCATGGAGACATCACACACCCCTGCCGCAAACCTACATTCACTGAGAACCAATCACTTTCCTCTCTTCCTACACGTACACATGCCTTACATCCTCGATAAAAACTTTTCACTGCTTCTAACAACTTGCCTCCCACACCATATATTCTTAATACCTTCCACAGAGCATCTCTATGAACTCTATCATATGCCTTCTCCAGATCCATAAATGCTACATACAAATCCATTTGCTTTTCTAAGTATTTCTCACATACATTCTTCAAAGCAAACACCTGATCCACACATCCTCTACCACTTCTGAAACCACACTGCTCTTCCCCAATCTGATGCTCTGTACATGCCTTCACCCTCTCAATCAATACCCTCCCATATAATTTACCAGGAATACTCAACAAACTTATACCTCTGTAAATTATGCACTCACTCTTATCCCCTTTGCCTTTGTACAATGGCACTATGCACGCATTCCGCCAATCCTCAGGCACCTCACCATGAGTCATACATACATTAAATAACCTTACCAACCAGTCAACAATACAGTCACCCCCTTTTTTAATAAATTCCACTGCATTACCATCCAAACCCGCTGCCTTGCCGGCTTTCATCTTCCGCAAAGCTTTTACTACCTCTTCTCTGTTTACCAAATCATTTTCCCTAACCCTCTCACTTTGCACACCACCTCGACCAAAACACCCTATATCTGCCACCCTATCATCAAACACATTCAACAAACCTTCAAGATACTCACTCCATCTCCTTCTCACATCACCACTACTTGTTATCACCTCCCCATTTGCGCCCTTCACTGAAGTTCCCATTTGCTCCCTTGTCTTACGCACTTTATTTACCTCCTTCCAGAACATCTTTTTATTCTCCCTAAAATTTAATGATACTCTCTCACCCCACCTCTCATTTGCCCTTTTTTTCACCTCTTGCACCTTTCTCTTGACCTTCTGTCTCTTTCTTTTATACGTCTCCCACTCAATTGCATTTTTTCCCTGCAAAAATCGTCCAAATGCCTCTCTCTTCTCTTTCACTAATACTCTTACTTCTTCATCCCACCACTCACTACCCTTTCTAATCAACCCACCTCCCACTCTTCTCATGCCACAAGCATCTTTTGCGCAATCCATCACTGATTCTCTAAATACATCCCATTCCTCCCCCACTCCCCTTCCTTCCATTGTTCTCACCTTTTTCCATTCTGTACTCAGTCTCTCCTGGTACTTCCTCACACAAGTCTCCTTCCCAAGCTCACTTACTCTCACCACCCTCTTCACCCCAACATTCACTCTTCTTTTCTGAAAACCCATACAAATCTTCACCTTAGCATCCACAAGATATATATATATATATATATATATATATATATATATATATATATATATATATATATATATGTATATATATATATATATATATATATATATGGTGTGGGAGGAAAGTTGTTAGAAGCAGTGAAAAGTTTTTATCGAGGATGTAAGGCATGTGTACGTGTAGGAAGAGAGGAAAGTGATTGGTTCTCAGTGAATGTCGGTTTGCGGCAGGGGTGTGTGATGTCTCCATGGTTGTTTAATTTGTTTATGGATGGGGTTGTAAGGGAGGTAAATGCAAGAGTTTTGGAAAGAGGGGCAAGTATGAAGTCTGTTGGGGATGAGAGAGCTTGGGAAGTGAGTCAGTTGTTGTTCGCTGATGATACAGCGCTGGTGGCTGATTCATGTGAGAAACTGCAGAAGCTGGTGACTGAGTTTGGTAAAGTGTGTGGAAGAAGAAAGTTAAGAGTAAATGTCAATAAGAGCAAGGTTATTAGGTACAGTAGGATTGAGGGTCAAGTCAATTGGGAGGTGAGTTTGAATGGAGAAAAACTGGAGGAAGTGAAGTGTTTTAGATATCTGGGAGTGGATCTGGCAGCGGATGGAACCATGGAAGCGGAAGTGGATCATAGGGTGGGGGAGGGGGCGAAAATTCTGGGGGCCTTGAAGAATGTGTGGAAGTCGAGAACATTATCTCGGAAAGCAAATATGGGTATGTTTGAAGGAATAGTGGTTCCAACAATGTTGTATGGTTGCGAGGCGTGGGCTATGGATAGAGTTGTGCGCAGGAGGATGGATGTGCTGGAAATGAGATGTTTGAGGACAATGTGTGGTGTGAGGTGGTTTGATCGAGTGAGTAACGTAAGGGTAAGAGAGATGTGTGGAAATAAAAAGAGCGTGGTTGAGAGAGCAGAAGAGGGTGTTTTGAAGTGGTTTGGGCACATGGAGAGAATGAGTGAGGAAAGATTGACCAAGAGGATATATGTGTCGGAGGTGGAGGGAACGAGGAGAAGAGGGAGACCAAATTGGAGGTGGAAAGATGGAGTGAAAAAGATTTTGTGTGATCGGGGCCTGAACATGCAGGAGGGTGAAAGGAGGGCAATGAATAGAGTGAATTGGAGCGATGTGTTATACCGGGGTTGACGTGCTGTCAGTGGATTGAATCAAGGCATGTGAAGCGTCTGGGGTAAACCATGGAAAGCTGTGTAGGTATGTATATTTGCGTGTGTGGACGTATGTATATACATGTGTATGGGGGGGGGGGGTTGGGCCATTTCGTTCGTCTGTTTCATGCGCTACCTCGCAAACGCGGGAGACAGCGACAAAGTTTAATAAAAAAAAAATAATATATATATATATATATATATATATATATATATATATATATATATATATATATATATATATATATATATATATATATATATATATATATATACATATATATATATATATATATATATATATATATATAGAGAGAGAGAGAGAGAGAGAGAGAGAGAGAGAGAGAGAGAGATGCTCTGTGCAAGGTATTAAGAATATATGGTGTGGGAGGCAAGTTGTTAGAAGCAGTGAAAAGATTTTCTCGAGGATGTAAGGCATGTGTACGTGTAGGAAGAGAGGAATGTGATTGGTTCTCAGTGAATGTAGGTTTGCGGCAGGGGTGTGTGATGTCTCCATGGTTGTTTAATTTGTTTATGGATGGGGTTGTTAGGGAGGTGAATGCAAGAGTTTTGGAAAGGGGCAAGTATGAAGTCTGTCGTGGATGAGGGAGCTTGGGAAGTGAGTCAGTTGTTCGCTGATGATACAGCGCTGGTGGCTGATTCATGTGAGAAACTGCAGAAGCTGGTGACTATGTTTGGTAAAGTGTGTGAACGAAGAAAGTTAAGAGTAAATGTGAATAAGAGCAAGGTTATTAGGTACAGTAGGGTTGAAGGTCAAGTCAATTGGGAGGTAAGTTTGAATGGAGAAAAACTGGAGGAAGTAAAGTGTTTTAGATATCTGGGAGTGGATCTGGCAGCGGATGGAACCATGGAAGCGGAAGTGAATCATAGGGTGGGGGAGGGGGCGAAAATCCTGGGAGCCTTGAAGAATGTGTGGAAGTCGAGAACATTATCTCGGAAAGCAAAAATGGGTATGTTTGAAGGAATAGTGGTTCCAACAATGTTGTATGGTTGCGAGGCGTGGGCTATGGATAGAGTTGTGCGCAGGAGGGTGGATGTACTGGAAATGAGATGTTTGAGGACAATGTGTGGTGTAAGGTGGTTTGATCGAGTAAGTAATGTATGGGTAAGAGAGATGTGTGGAAATAAAAAGGGCGTGGTTGAGAGAGTAGAAGAGGGTGTTTTGAAATGGTTTTGGCACATGGAGAGAATGAGTGAGTAAAGATTGACCAAGAGGATATATGTGTCGGAGGTGGAGGGAACGAGGAGAAGTGGGAGACCAAATTGGAGGTGGAAAGATGGAGTGAAAAAGATTTTGTGTGATCGGGGTCTGAACATGAAGGAGGGTGAAAGGAGGGCAAGGAATAGAGTAAATTGGATCGATGTGGTATACCGGGGTTGACGTGCTGTCAGTGGATTGAATCAGGGCATGTGAAGCGTCTGGGGTAAACCATGGAAAGTTGTGTGGTGCCTGGATGTGGAAAGGGAGCTGTGATTTCGGGCATTATTGCATGACAGCTAGAGACTGAGTGTGAACGAATGGGGCCTTTGGTGTCTTTTCCTAGCTCTACCTCGCACACATGAGGGGGGAGGGGGATTGTATTCCATGTGTGGCTAGGCGGCGATGGGAATGAATAAAGGCAGACAGTGTGAATTGTGTGAATGGGTATATATGTATGTGTCTGTGTGTGTATATATATGTGTACATTGAGATGTATAGGTATGTATATTTGCGTGTGTGGACGTGTATGTATATACATGTCGATGATGTGGATGTCGGCTTCTGGAGCCAACGCAGTCGTTATGTTATTGACCTTGAGGTCGTTGTGGAAGATGCCCTTAACGTGGATTTCTTTTAGTTTCTGGCCGATAACGGAAAGGGTCTGTACGAGCTGGAAGTCCGTGCAGGTGCGGATATATTGCTGGTACGTGCTGCCAGTGAAGGTCATCACCAACTGGGCCCTGTCCAGGCTCAACCCGCGCACCTCGGGGGAACCTCCGGCTCCAGCCAGCTCCCGTTGGACCCGCATCTCGTGGACCAGGTCGCAGATGTCTTCCAAGCGGAAGGTCTTCAATACCATTTCCCTTACTCTACCGGAAAAGGCCATCGTCAACTACACCCTAACATGACCTTCATCATCGTAATTAAGGCCATCATCATTTCACCCTCAGTTACACTGACCTTTGGCCTTATCATTAAGGGTGAGGTTCATAGATCTCTTTCCACTCAGACACACACATATACAAATACAGACACACACACACACACACACACACGCACACACACACACACACACACACACACACACACACACACACACACACACACACACACACACACACACACACACACACACACACACAGCGTTATCATCACAGTAACAATCATCTCCACTGGTTAAACTTTACGCACAGTAGCGGGTTATCAGTGATACAGGCTCGTTATACCTTCACTTCAGGTTGAAATCAGTGATACTACTCAATCTTTATATTCACTACGAGTGGAAACCATCAATGACACTGTTCTACCTTTCTATAATTGCCATCTAGTGCAACATTCTGCAGCTGTATAACATCGTGCAAGAGTAAGTCAAAAGATAAGACTATCAATGGACCCTGAACAAAGAGTTAGACGATTAGTTGAGGTGCGTGAAAGAGCAAAAAGGGAAGAACGAGAAAACGCAAGACTGTGCGACGATAGATGCGACGTGAGCGCCGGAGAGGTAGGAGAGCTCCTAGTGTGGTGGTACCTTTGCAGCAACAGGAAGTGAGAAGAGAAAATCGCGTGGCACAGGTACGCAAAGCGGTAGCTGAAAGGGAAAGGCTGGATGCCAACCAGTGGGCTGCAAGCCGCTTTGCTGCAAGGAGGATAGCCAGACAGAGAAGAAACCAAGGAAATCAGTGTAGAATGCTTGTCCCTTACCATTATTGGGATAGAGTTAATCTTCCTCCGGAGGATGAATCACACAATAACAATGGTCCTTCTACGGTATTCACGGAACTACTCGACGATCACTCCTACCCAACAGTAAGCACTACAGATCACATTACCTCCTACTCAACATCAAGCACCTCAGATGACAGTACCTCTTACCCAACATTAAGCACCTTAGATAGTACCTCCTACCCAACATTCAGCACCTTAGATAGTACCTCCTAACCAACATTAAGCACCTTAGATGAGAGTACCTCCTACCCAACATTAAGCACCTTAGATGAGAGTACCTCTTACCCAACATTAAGCACCTTAGATAGCACCTCCTACCCAACATTAAGCACCTTAGACAGTACCTCCTACCTAACATTAAGCACCTTAGATAGTACCTCCTACCCAACATTAAGCACCTTAGATAGTACCTCCTACCCAACATTAAGCACCTTAGATGAGAGTACCTCCTGCCCAACACCATGCAAAATGACAAGCCATTCAGAATTCATCGAGGGTCAGGCCATGCACGAACATGGGCAGGTGTGCTCCACTCTCTACACCAACTCCAGTCATGACAGCCGTCAATCCAACGGCTGCTGCTGCTGTTCGGATCCAGTGCAATATATATTTGCACAGAGCCTCGTGGAGGAGGAGCGTGCCCTCATCATACAACCCGGGAAAGACTCCATCCAACGCATCAGGATACTGGGCAAGGGCGCCAACGGGCTGGTGGAAGAGGTCATCTTCAATGAACAATAGATGGTCATGAAGACCTTCCGCTTGAAAGACATCTGTGACCTGGTCCACGAGATGCGGGTCCAGCGGGAGCTGGCCGGAGCCGGAGGTTCCCCCGAGGTGCGCGTGCTGAGCCTCGATAGGGCCCAGTTGGTGATGACCTTCACTGGCAGCACGTACCAGCAATATGTCCGCACCTGCAACGACCTCCAGCTCGTGCAGACCCTATCCGTTATCGCCCAGAAACTACAAGAAATCCACGATAAGGGCATCCTCCACAACGACCTCAAGGTTAATAACATAACGACGGGGTTGGCTCCAAAAGCCGACATCCACATCATCGACTTCGGCCTGAGCAGGAGAGTGGCCAAGTGCTGAGGATCGGCAGCGACGACCACAAAGAGACTTGGTATTCCCCTGAGATGGTGGCCTGGCAGCCCCTCACCCCGGCCAGCGACGTCTACTCCCTGGGCTACCTCATCGGAATGGCCCTGAACACAGCCGCTAAAGATGTCGACCTCCAGGATCATCTGCTCGACCTTCAGAGCCAGGCAATGCAGCACCACCCTCTGGCCCGCCCATCACTCCAGGACATCATCAACGAACTGGACTTCATCGCACAACTGTATATGAACAGTGGGGGAAACAGACCTTCCCCACCTGGCAGTGACTCCCGCCCAGCTGTGACCACCCCAGATGAATATCACTCCCACCCAACAGTAAGAACCACACATGACACAAACTCCTACCCAACATTAAACACCTTAGATGACAGTACCTCCTACCCAACACTATGCAAAATGACAAGCCATTCAAAATTCATCGAGGGTCAAGCCATGCACGAACAGGGACAGGTGTGCTCCACTCTCTACACCAACCCCAGTTATCAAAGCCGTCAGTTCAAACGCTGCTCCTGCTGTTCGGACCAAGTGCAATATATATTTAAACACAGCCTCGTGGTGGAGGACAGTAACTCCCTACCATCATTAAACACCTAATTTGAGAGCCATTCCTACCCAACAGTAAGCACATCAGATGACAGTAACTCCCACTGAACAGTAAGCACCTCATTTGAGAGTCACTCCTACCTAACAGTATTCACCACAGATTACAGTAACTCCCATATACCTCATTTGAGAGCCACTCCTACCCAAGAGTGAGCACCACAGATGACAGTAACTACCTACCAGTAAGCATTGTAAATATCATAGCCTTACTTATCATTTTCTTGTACTAAAGGATTATAAATATCATAAAATACAAAAAATAATATAAAAAATACCATCTTGAGTACCTCATCAACTCTTACATTACTCATGATTTCCCTCAATATTATAAGACTTTCCTCACACTTACCACTGTACCCAAGACTTACATCACACTTACCACTGTACCTAAGATTTCCCTCACACTTACCACTGTACCCAAGACTTCCCTCACACTTACCACTGTACCCAAGATTTCCCTCACACTTACCACTGTACCCAAGACTTCCCTCACACTTCCCACTGTACCCAAGACTTCCCTCGCACTTACCACTGTACCCAAGACTTCCCTCACACTTCCCACTGTACCCAAGACTTCCCTCACACCTCCCACTGTACCCAAGACTTTCCTCACACTTCCCACTGTACCGACAAGTTCTACGAAGAGTAGGTGTTGACTGCATTTCTGTATAATAAACCTTGCTGAATCAAGAAATGCATCAGAGTAAATATATTTATTTATTTTATAAATACACGTTTCATGCATGCAACAATGTAAAAGATAGAATTACCCAACACTACTATTTCAGATTATCTTACCATTCTACGTGCAAAATCCAAAGGGGGTATCATGTTTCGGATAAATACACATAAATAGCTTGGAGCTCCTTCCATGCAGTCCCCATTTTATTACTATCTTCACTATATCCTTATATTGACTAAACATTCACCTTCACTAACCGCTATCTATGTCATATAAGGTGTTTAATGTTGGGTAGGAGTTTGTGTCATGTGTGGTTCTTACTGTTGGGTGGGAGTGATTTTCATCTGTGGTGGTCACAGCTGGGCGGAAGTCACTGCCAAATGGGGAAGGTCTGTCTCCCCCACTGTTCATATACAGTTGTGCGATGAAGTCCAGTTCGTTGATAATGTCCTGGAGTGATGGGCGGGCCAGAGGGTCGTGCTGCATTGCCTGGCTCTGAAGGTCGAGCAGATGATACTGGAGGTCGACATCTTTAGCGGCTGTGTTCAGGGCCATTCCGATGAGGTAGCCCAGGGAGTAGACGTCGCTGGCCGGGGTGAGGGGCTGCCAGGCCACCATCTCAGGGGAATACCAAGTCTCTTTGTGGTCGTCGCTGCCGATCCTCAGCACTTGGCCCACTCTCCTGCTCAGGCCGAAGTCGATGATGTGGATGTCGGCTTCTGGAGCCAACCCCGTCGTTATGTTATTAACCTTGAGGTCGTTGTGGAGGATGCCCTTATCGTGGATTTCTTGTAGTTTCTGGGCGATAACGGAAAGGGTCTGCACGAGCTGGAGGTCGGTGCAGGTGCGGATATATTGCTGGTACGTGCTGCCAGTGAAGGTCATCACCAACTGGGCCCTGTCCAGGCTCAGCCCGCGCACCTCGGGGGAACCTCCGGCTCCGGCCAGCTCCCGCTGGACCCGCATCTCGTGGACCAGGTCGCAGATGTCTTCCAAGCGGAAGGTCTTCATGACCATCTATTGTCCATTGAAGATGACCTCTTCCACCAGCCCGTTGGCGCCCCTGCCCAGTATTCTGATGCGTTGGATGGAGTCTTTCCCGGGTTGTATGATGAGGGCACGCTCCTCCTCAACGAGCCAGTGTGCAAATATATATTGCACAGGATCCGAACAGCAGGAGCAGCCTTTGGATTGACGGCTGTCATAACTGGGGTTGGTGTAGAGAGTGGAGCACACCTGCCCATGTTCGTGCATGGCCCGACCCTCGATGAATTCTGAATGGCTTGTCATTTTGCATGGTGTTGGGTAGGGCGTACTTTCATCTAAGGTGCTTAATGTTGGGTAGGAGTTACTATCTAAGGTGCTTAAGGTTGGGTAGGAGGTGCTATCTAAGGTGCTTAATGTTGGGTAGGAGGTGCTATCTAAGGTGCTTAATGTTGGGTACGAGGTGCTATCTAAGGTGCTTAATGTTGGGCAAGAGGTGCTATCTAAGGTGCTTAATGTTGGGCAGGAGGTGCTATCTAAGGTGCTTAATGTTGGGTAGGAGGTGCTATCTAAGGTGTGTGTGTGTGTGTGTGTGTGTGTGTGTGTGTGTGTGTCTATGTGTGTGTGTCTGTGTGTGTGTGTGTGTGCGTGGTGTATGTGTGTGTGTGTGTGTGTGTGTGTGTGTGTGTGTGTGTGTGTGTGTGTGTGTCTTTGTCTGTATTTGTATGTGTGTGTGTCTGAGTAGAAAGAGATCTATGAACCTCACCCTTAATGATAAGGCCAAAGGTCAGTGTAACTGAGGGTGAAGTGATGATGGCCTTAATAACGATGATGAAGGTGTTTCTAGGGTGTAGTTGACGATGGCCTTTTCCGGTAGAATAAGGGCAATGGTATTGTGGAGCATGATGGTGTAGTGAAGAATATAGTGAACACAAAACAATCTAATCTAATTGAAAGGGATATTTTGTACTTTTGGGTGTAGTGAAGATAAGGATATAGTGAAGATAGTGGTTAGTAAAGGTGAATGTTTAGTGAAGATAAGGATGTAGTGAAGATAGTGGTTAGTGAAGGTGAATGTTTATTGAAGATAAGGATATAGTGAAGGTAGTAGTTAGTAAAGGTGAATGTTTATTGAAGATAAGGATATAGTGAAGATAGCGGTTAGTGAAGGGGAATGTGTAGTGAAGATAAGGATATAGTGAAGGTAGTGGTTAAGGATATAGTGAAGATATTGGTTAGTGAAGGTGAATATTTATTGAAGATAAGGATATAGTGAAGGTAGTGGTTAGTAAAGGTGAATGTTTATTAAAGATAAGGATATAGTGAAGATAGCGGTTAGTGAAGGTGAATGTTTAGTGAAGATAGGGATATAGTGAAGGAAGTGGTTAGTAAAGGTGAATGTTTATTGAAGATTAGGATATAGTGAAGATAGCGGTTAGTGAAGGTGAATGTTTAGTGAAGATAAGGATATAGTGAAGGTAGTGATTAGTAAAGGTGAATGTTTATTGAAGATAAGGGTATAGTGAAGATAGCGGTTAGTGAAGGTGAATGTTTAGTGAAGATAAGGAGATAGTGAAGATAGTGGTTAGTGAAGATGAATGTTTAGTGAAGATCAGGATATAGAGAAGGTAGTGGTTAGTGAAGGTGAATGTTTAGTCAAGATAAGGATATAGTGAAGATAGTAATGAAATGGAGACTGCATGGAAGGAGCTCCAAGCTATTTATGTGTATTTATCCGAGACATGATACCCCCTTTGCATTTTGCACGTAGAATGGTAAAAGATATCTGAAATAGTAGTGTTGGGTAATTCTATCTTTTACATTGTTGCATGCATGAAACGTGTAGGTATAAAATAAATAAATATATTTACTCTGATGCATTTCTTGATTCAGTAAAGTTTATTATACATAAATGCAGTCAACACCTACACTTCGTAGAACTTGTCGGTACAGTGGGAAGTGTGAGAGGAAAGTCTTGGGTACAGTGGTAAGTGTGAGGGAAGTCTTGGGTACAGTGGGAAGTGTGAGGGAAGTCTTGGGTACAGTGGTAAGTGTGAGGGATGTCTTGGGTACAGTGGTAAGTGTGAGGGAAATCTTGGGTACAGTGGTAGGTGTGATGGAAGTCTTGGCTACAGTGGTAAGTGTGAGGAAAGTCTTATAATATTGAGGGAAATCATGAGTAATGCAAGAGTTAATGAGGTACTCAAGATATTATTCTTTATATTATTTTTTGTATTCTATGATATTTATAATCGTTTAGTACAAGAAAATGATAAGTAAGGCTATGATATTTACAATGCTTACTGGTAGGTAGGAGTTACTGTCATCTGAGGTGCTCACTCTTGTTTAGGAGTGCCTCTCAAATGAGGTATATGGGAGTTACTGTAATCTGTGGTGCATACTGTTAGGTAGGTATGACTCTCAAATGATGTGCTGTTTGGTTTCTCTTCCTCTCACTTCGCCTTTCTTGGCCTCGTTGGCTTATTCATGTGAATATAACACTTTTTTTTTTAATAAGGTAGGTTAACTGTTGAAATGCGACTCTGAACGGTAGACGGTCCAAACAGGAGAACATAAGGTAGGGTTCCGGCGTTGAAGTAGCCGGCTGACGTCATCTGATAGGTGGGGCCTAGACATGACCAATCATTGGTCAGATGGTTTATAAGTACAAAATCCCGCCCTTCTCATGACGACACTCGGGCAACTCAGAGTAGCAACCCTACCTTATGTTGTGCTGCTTGGTTCCTCTTCCGCTCACTGAGGCCTTTCTTTGCCTCGCTGGCTCATGCGAAATGACAATTCTTTATGATATAAGAAAACACAAACACGGTCAACTGATGAAGCCCAACTCTGAGCGGAAGACGGTCAAAACAGAACATAAGGTAGGGTTGCTGCGGTGAAGTATCCGGATGACGTCATCTGATAGGTGGGGCTTGGGATTGACCGACCAATCATTGATCAGATAATTCGTGGGTTCAGAGCCCCGCCCTTCTCATGTCGTCACCCGGGTAGCCCAGAGTAACAACCCTACCTTATGTTGTGCTGTTTGCTTCCTCTTCCGCTCACGGCGGACTTTTTTGACCTCGCTGGCTTATGTGACATGACGACGACTTTATCCTGCTGATATGCGACTCTGAGTGGAAGACGGTCAAAAAAAAAAACATAAGATAAGGTTACTGTATTGAAGTACCCAGCTGACGTCATCTGATACGTGGAGCCTGGACATAACAAATCATTGGACAGATAGTTTGTGGATTACAGAGATTATTCGCCTGCCTCATGACGTTACCTGGGAGCTAAGAGTAGCAACCCTACCTTATGATGTCCTGTTTGGTTTCTCTACCGCTCATGGTGGCCTTTCTTGGCCTCGTTGGCTAATTCATGTGAATGTTGACTCTTTGATAAGCTCGATCAACTACCGAAACACAACTCTGAGCGGAAGACGGTCCAAACAGGAGAACAAAGGTAGGGTTGCTGCGTTGAAGTAGGCGGGTGACGTCATCTGATAGGTGGGGTTTCGGATTAACCGATCAAACACTGATCAGAAGATTTGTGGGTTCAGAGCCCCGCCCTTCTCATGACGTCACCCGGGAGCTCAGAGAAGCAACCCTAACTTATGATATGCTGTTTGGTTCCTCTTCCGCTCACGTCGCCTTTCTTGGCCTCGTTGGTTCATTCATGTGAATGTTGACTCTTTAATAAGCTCGGTCAACTGCTGCAATGCGACTATGGGAGGAAGACGGTCCAAATAGAACATAAGGTAGGGTTGGTGTGTTGAAGTACCCGGATGACGGCATCTGATAGGTGGGGCTTGGAACTTACCGGCCAATCATTGATCAGATAAATTGTGTGTTCAGAGCCCCGCCCTTCTCATGACGTCACCCGGGAGCTCAGAGTAGCAACCTTACCATATGATGTGCTGTTTGGTTTCTCTTCCGCTCACGTCGCCTTTCTTGGCCTTACTGGCTCATTCATGTGAAAAATATTGACCCTTTGAGAAGCTCGGTCAACTGATGAAATGCGACTCTCGGCGGAAGACGGTCCAAACAGAAGATAAGGTAGAGTTGCTGCGTTGAAGTACCCAGATGACGTCATATGATAGGTGGCGCTTGGGCATGACCGACCAATCATTGATCAGATGATTTGCATATACAAAACCCCGCCCTTCTCATGACGTCATCTTGGTAACTCATAGAAGCAACTCTACCTTATATTGTGCTGTTTGCTTCCTCTTGTGCTCACGGCCTTTCCAGGCCTCGCTGGCTAGAAGACTCCTTATGGTAATAACAATAATAAAAAAAGCTCGGGCAAATGCTTAAATGCGACTCTGAGCAGAAGACGGTCGAAACAGAACGTAAGATAGTTTTGGTTTGTTGAAGTACCCGATGACGTCATCTGATAGGTGGGGCTTGGGACTTACCGACCAATCATTGATCAGATAATTCGTGGGTTCAGTGCACTGCCCTTCTCATGACGTCACCCGGGTAGTACAGAGTAACAACCCTACCTTATGTTGTGCTGTTTGGTTCCTCTTCCGATCACGGTGGCCTTGTTTGACCTCGCTGGCTTATATGAAATGAAGACGGCTTTATGCTGCTGAAATGCGACTCTGAACGGAAGACGGTCCAAAAAGGAAAACATAAGATAGGGTTGCTGTGTTGAAGTACCCGGCTGACGTCATTTGATAGACGTGGGCCTGGGTATAACCAATCATTGGACAGATACTTTGTGGATTACAGAGCTCCGCCCTCATGACGTCACCCATGAGCTCAGAGTAGCAACCTGTTTGGTTTCTCATCCCCTCACGGTCGCCTTTCTTGGCCTCACTGGCTCATTCATGTGAATGTTGACTCTTTAATAAGCTCGGTCAACTGCTGAAATGCGACTCTTGGTGGACGACGGTCCAAACAGGAGAACATAAGGTAAGGTTGCTGCGTTGAAGCAGCCGGCTGACGTCGTCTGATAGGTGGGGCTTGGACATGACCAATCATTGGTCAGATGGTTTATAGGTACAAAATCCCGCCCTTTTAATGACGTCACTTGGGCAACTCAGAATAGCAACCTTACCTTATGTTGTGCTGTTTAGTTCCTCTTCCGCTCACGGAGGCCTTTCTTGGCGTCGCCGGCTCATGCGGAATGACAAAATTGTTTATGGAAAAAAAAGAATCACGATCAACTGGTGAAACCCAACTCTGAGCGGATGACAGGAGAACATAAGAGAGGGTTGCTGCTATAAAGTACCCGGCTGACGTCATATGATAGGTGGCGCTTGGGGATGACCGACCAATCATTGATCAGATAGTTTGTATATACAAAACCCCGCCCTTCTCATGACGTCATCCTGGTAATTCAGAGAAGCAACTCTACCTTATATTGTGCTGTTTGGTTCCTCTTGTGCTCACGGAGGCCTTTCTAGGCCTCGCTGGCTAGAAGACTCCTTATGGTAATAATGATAATAAAAAAAGCTGGGGAAACTGCTGAAATGCGACTCAGAGCAGAAGACGGTCCAAAGAGAACATAAGATAGGGTTGCTGCGTTGATTTACCCGGATGACGTCATCTGATAGTTGGGGCTTGTGACTTACCGACCAATCATTGATCAGATAACTTGTGGGTTCAGAGTCCCGCCCTTCTCATGACGTCACAAGGGTAGTACAGAGTAGCAACCCTACCTTATGTTGTGCTGTTTGGTTCCTCTTCCGCCCACGGGTGTCTTTCTTGGCCTCGATGATTTATGAGAAATGATATAATTCTTTATGAGAAAAGAAAACCAAAAACACGGTCAACTGCTGAAGCCCAACTCTGAGCAGAAGACGGTCCAAACAGGAGAACATAAGGTAGGGTTGCTTCATTGGAGTACCCGGATGACGTCATCTGATAGGTGGGGTTTGGGATTGACCAATCATTGATCAGATGATTTGTGGGTTCAGAGCCCCGCAATTCTCATGACATCACCCGTGAGCTCAGAGAAGCAAACCTACCTTATGATATGCTGTTTGGTTTCTCTTCCGCTCACGGTGGCCTTTCTTGGCCTCGTTAGGACATTCATGTGAATGTTGACTCTTTAATAAGCTCAGTTCAACTGCTGAAATGCGACTATGGGCTGAAGACGGTTTTAACAGGAGAACATAAGGTAGGGTTGGTGTGTTGAAGCAACCGGCTGATAGGTGGGGCTTGGACATGACCAATCATTTTTTAGATGGTTTATAGGTATATAATCCCGCCCTTCTCATGACGTCACTCGGGCAACTTAGAGTAGCAACCCTACCTTATGTTGTGCAGTTTGATTCCTCTTCCGCTCACGGAGGCCTTTCTTGGCCTCTCTGGCTAGAAGACTCCTTATGGTAATGATAATGATAACAAAAAGCTCGGGCAACCTCTGAAATGCGAGTCTGAGCAGAAGACGGTCCAAACAGAACATAAGATAGGGTTGAGGGTTTGTTAAAGTACCCGGATGACGTCATCTGATAGGTGGGGCTTGGGACTTACCGACCAATCATCAATCAGATAATTTGTGGGTTTAGAGCACCGCGCTTGTTTGGCCTCACTGGATTATGTGAAATGACAACGGCTTTATCCTGCTGAAATGCGACTCTGAGCGAAGGACGGTCCAAACAGGAACATAAGATAGGTTTGCTGTGTTGAAGTACCCGGCTGACGTCATCTGATAGGCGGGGCCTGTGTATAACCAATCATTGGACAGATACTTTGTGGATTACAGAGCCCCGCCCTCATGACCTCACCCGGGAGCTCAGAGTAGCAACCCTACCTTATGATGTGCTGTTTGGTTCCTCCTCGGCTCACGGAGGCCTATTATTGGCCTCGCTAGTTCATGCGAAATGACAATTCTTTATGAAAAAAGAAAACTAAAAAACACGGTCAACTGCTGAAGCCCAGTTCTGAGCGTAAGACGGTCAAAAAAGAGAACATAAGAAAGGTTTGCTACTTTGAAGTACCCGGTGACGTCATCTGATAGGCGGGGCCTGGGGACGACCGACCAAATCCTTGGGCAAATATTTTGTGGGTTCGGAGCCCCGCCCTTCTCATGACATCACCCGGTAGCTCAGCGCAGTAATCCTCCCTTATGTTGTGCTATTTGGTTACTCTTCCACTCACGGAGGTCTTTCTTAGCCTTGCTGGCTCATTTGAATGTCGACATTTATGGTAAAAACAAGGGCACTCTTAGCGGAAGACGGTCCAAACAGGAGAACATAAGGTAGGGTTGCTGCGGTGAAGTATCCTGATGACGTCATCTGATAGTTGGGATTGGGATTGACCGACCAATCATTGATCAGATAATTTGTGGGTTCAGAGCTCCTCATGACGTCACCCGAGAGCTCAGAGTAGCAACCCTATCTTATGATGTTGCTGTTTGGTTTCTCTTCCGCTAACGGTGGCTTTTCTTGGCCTCGCTGGCATATTTATGTGAATGTTGACTCTTTAATAAGCTCGATCAACTGCTGAAACCCAACTCTGAGCGGAAGACGGTCCAAACAGGAGAACATAAGAATGGCTTGCTGCTTTGAAGTACCCTGTGACGTCATCTGATAGGCGGGGCCTAGGCATGGCCGACCAAATCTTTGGGCAAATATTTTGTGGGTTCAGAGCCCCGCCCTTCTCACTAGGTCACCCGATAGCTCAGCGCAGCAACCCTACCTTATGTTGTGCTATTTTGTTCCTCTTCCGCTCACGGAGGCCTTTCTTAGGCCTCGCTGGCTCATTTGAATGACGACACTTTATGGTAAAAAAAACGGGGCACTCTGAGCGGATGACGATCCAAACAGGAGAACATAAGGTAGGGTTGCTTCGTTGAAGTATCGGGGTGACGTCATGTAATAGGTGGGGTTTGCAATTGACCGACCAATCATTGATCAGATGATTTGTGGGCTCACAGCCCCGACATTCTCATGACATCACCCGGGAACTCATAGTAGTAACCCTACCTTATGATGTCCTGTTTGGTTCCTCTTCTGCTCACGGTGGCCTTTCTTGGCCTCGCTGTCTCATTCATGTGAATGTCGACTATTTAATAAGCTCGGTCAACTGCTGAAATACGATTCTGGGCTGAAGACGGTCCAAACAGGAGAACATAAGGTAGGGTTAGTGTGTTGAATTAGCCGGATGACGTCATCTGATAGGTGGGGCTTGGAACGTACCGACCAATCATTGATCAGATAGTTTATGGGTTCAGAGCCCCGCCCTTCTCATGACGTCACCCGGGAGCTCAGAGTAGCAACCCTACCTTATGTTGTGATGCTTGGTTCATCTTCCGCTCACTGAGGCCCTTTCTTGGCCTTGCTGGTTCATGCGAAATGAGAATTCTTTATGATAAAAGAAAACAAAAACACGGTCAACTGCTGAAGCCCAACTCTGAGCGGAAGACGGTCAAAACAGGAGAACATAAGATAGGGTTGCTGCTTTGAAGTACCCGGTGACGTCATCTGATAGTCGGGGCCTGGGCATGACCGACCAAATCTTTGGGCAGATATTTTGTGGGTTCAGAGCCCCGCCCTTCTCATGACGTCACCCGGTAGCTCAGCGCAGCAATCCTCCCTTATGCTGTGCTATTTGGTTCCTCTTCCACTCACGGAGGTCTTTCTTAGCCTTGCTGGCTCATTTGAATGACGGCATTTATGGTAAAAAAGGGATCTCTGAGCGGATGACGATCCAAACAGGAGAACATAAGGTAGGGTTGCTGCGGTGAAGTATCCGGATGACGTCATCTGATAAGTTGGGCTTGGGATTTACCGACCAATCATTAATCAGATAATTTGTGGGCTCAGAGCCCCGCCTTTCTCATGACATCACCCGGGTAGCCCAGAGTAACAACCCTACCTTATGTTGTGCTGTTTGCTTCCTCTTCTGCTCACGGTGGCCTTGTTTGACCTCGCTGGCTTATGTGAAATGACGACGGCTTTATCCTGCTGAAATGCGACTCTGAGCGGAAGACATTCCAAAAAGGAAGAAAACATAAGATAGGGTTACTGTGTTGAAGTACCCAGCTGACGTCATCTGGTAGGTGGGGTCTGGGCTTAACCAATCATTGGACAGATAGTTTGTGTATTACAGAGATTCGCCTTCCTCATGACGTCAACCGGGAGCTCAGAGTAGCAACCCTACCTTATGATGTCCTGTTTGGTTTCTCTTCCGGTCACGGTGGCCTTTCTTGGCCTCGTTGGTTCATTCATGTGAATGTTGACTCTAATAAGCTCGGTCAACTGCTGCAATGCAACTATGATCGGAAGACGGTCCAAATAGGTGAACATAAGGTAGGATTTGGTGTGTTGAAGTACCCTGATGACGTCATCTGATAGGTGTGACTTCGAACTTACCGACCAATCATTGATCAGATAATTTGTGTATTTAGAGCCCCGCCCTTCTCATGACGTCACCTGGGAGCTCAGAGTAGCAACCCTACCTTATGATGTCCTGTTTAGTTTCTCTTCCGCTCATGATTTGTCGGACATGCCTAAGCGCCACCTATCATATGACGTCATACGGGTACTTCAACGGATGAACGCTACCTTATGTGCTGTTTGGACCGTCTTCTGCTCAGAGTGACCTTTTTTTAACCAGAAAGTGTCGTCATTCAAATAAGATAGCGAGGTTAAGACTGGCTGAGCTACCGGGTGACGTCATGAGAAGGGCGGAGCTCTGAACCCACAAAATATTTGGCCAAAGATTTGGTCGATCATGCCTAGGCCCCGCCTATCAGATGACGTCACCGGGTACTTCAAAGCAGCAACCCTATCTTATGTTCTCCTGTTTTGACCGTCATCTGCTCAGAGTTGGGTTTCAACAGTTGATTGTGTTTTTCTTTTTTTCTTTTTTTTTCAATATAAACAATTGACATTTCGCATGAGCAGGCGACGCCAAGAAAAGCCTCCGTGAGCGGAAGAGGAACTAAACAGCACAACATAAGGTAAGATTCCTACTCTGAGTTGCCCGAGTGACGTCATGAGAAGGGCGGGGCTCTGAACCCACAGATTATCTGACCAATGATTGGTCGGTCAACCCCAATCCCCACCCATCAGATGACGTCAACTGGTTGCTTCAACGCAGCAAGCCTACCTTAAGTTCTTCTGTTTGGACATTCTTCTGCCCAGAGTCGCATTTCAGCAGCTGACCAAGCTTATTAAAGTCAGCATTCACATGAATGAGCCAGTAAGGCCAAGAAAGGCCACCGTGAGCGGAAGAGAAACCAAACAGGACATCATAAGGCAGGGTTGCTACTCTGAGCTCATGGGTGACGTCATGAGGGCGGAGCTCTGTAATCCACAAATTATATGTCCAATGACTGGTTATACACAGGTCCCGCCTATAAGATGACGTCTGCCGGGTACTTCAACGCAGCAAACCTATCTTATATATTCTCCTGTTTGGACCGTCTTCCGCTCAGGTCGCATTTCAGCAGGATAAAGCCGATGTCATTTCACATAATCCAGTGAGGCCAAACAAAGCCACCGTGAGCGGAAGAGGATGCAAACAGCATAACATAAAGTAGGGTTGCTACTCTGAGCTCCTGGGTGACGTCATGAGAAAGGCGGGGCTCTAAATACACAAATTATCTGATCAATGATTGGTCAGTAAGTTCGAAGCCACACCTATCACATGACGTCATCAGGGTACTTCAACACACCAAATACTACCTTATGTTCTCCTATTTGGACCGGCTTCCGCTCATAGTTGGATTGCAGCAGTTGACCGAGCTTATTAAAGAGTCAACATTCACATGAATAAAGCAACGAGGCCAAGAAAGGCCACCGTGACCGGAAGAGACACCAAACAGGACCTCATAAGGTAGGGTTGCTACTCTGAGCTCTCGGGTGATGTCATGAGAAGGGCGGGGCTCGGAACCCACAAATTATCTGATCAATGATTGGTCGGTCAATCCCAAACCCCACCTATCAGATGACCTCACCCGGCTACTTCAACGCAGTAACCCTACCTTATGATTTCCTGTTTGGACCGTCTTCCGCTCAAAGTGCCCCGTTTATGTTTTACCATAAAGTGTCGTTTCAAATGAGCCAGCGAGGCCTAAGCAAGGCCTCCGTGAGCGGAAGAGGAACCAAATAGCACAACATAAGGTAGGGTACTACGCTGTGCTATTAGGTGACGTCATTAGAAGG
>NC_092229.1:39580819-39593219 GCF_036320965.1 Panulirus ornatus
ACGGTCTTAACAGGAGAACATAAGGTAGGGTTGGTGTGTTGAAGTAGCCGGCTGATAGGTGGGGCTTGGACATGACCAATCATTTTTAGATGGTTTATAGGTATATAATCCCGCCCTTCTCATGACGTCACTCGGGCAACTCAGAGTAGCAGCCCTACCTTATGTTGTGCAGTTTGATTCCTCTTCCGCTCACGGAGGCCTTTCTTGGCGTCTCTGGCTAGAAGACTCCTTATGGTAATGATAATGATAACAAAAAGCTCGGGCAACTTCTGAAATGCGACTCTGAGCAGAAGACGGTCCAAACAGAACATAAGATAGGGTTGAGGGTTTGTTAAAGTACCCGGATGACGTCATCTGATAAGTGGGGCTTGGGACTTACCGACCAATCATCAATCAGATAATTTGTGGGTTCAGAGCACCGCGCTTGTTTGGCCTCACTGGATTATGTGAAATGACAACGGCTTTATCCTGCTGAAATGCGACTCTGAGCGAAGGACGGTCCAAACAGGAGAACATAAGATAGGTTTGCTGTTTGAAGTACCCGGCTGACGTCATCTGATAGGCGGGGCCTGTGTATAACCAATCATTGGACAGATACTTTGTGGATTACAGAGCCCCGCCCTCATGACCTCACCCGGGAGTTCAGAGTAGCAACCCTACCTTATGATGTGCAGTTTGGTTCCTCCTCGGCTCATGGAGGCCTTTTATTGGCCTCGCTAGTTCATGCGAAATGACAATTCTTTATGAAAAAAGAAAACTAAAAAACACGGTCAACTGCTGAAGCCCAGTTCTGAGCGTAAGACGGTCAAAAAAGGAGAACATAAGAAAGGTTTGCTACTTTGAAGTACCCGGTGACGTCATCTGATAGTGGGGCCTGGGGATGACCGACCAAATCCTTGGGCAGATATTTTGTGGGTTCGGAGCCCCGCCCTTCTCATGACATCACCCGGTAGCTCAGCGCAGTAATCCTCCCTTATGTTGTGCTATTTGGTTACTCTTCCACTCACGGAGGTCTTTCTTAGCCTTGCTGGCTCATTTGAATGTCGACATTTATGGTAAAAAAATGGGCACTCTGAGCGGAAGACGGTCCAAACAGGAGAACATAAGGTAGGGTTGCTGCGGTGAAGTATCCTGATGACGTCATCTGATAGTTGGGGATTGGGATTGACCAACCAATCATTGATCAGATAATTTGTGGGTTCAGAGCTCCTCATGACGTCACATGAGAGCTCAGAGTAGCAACCCTATCTTATGATGTTGCTTTTTGGTTTCTCTTCCGCTAACGGTGGCTTTTCTTGGCCTCGCTGGCATATTTATGTGAATGTTGACTCTTTAATAAGCTCGATCAACTGCTGAAGCCCAACTCTGAGCGGAAGACGGTCCAAACAAGAGAACATAAGACTGGCTTGCTGCTTTGAAGTACCCTGTGACGTCATCTGATAGGCGGGGCCCAGGCATGGCCGACCAAATCTTTGGGCAAATATTTTGTGGATTCGGTCACCCGATAGCTCAGCGCAGCAACCCTACCTTATGTTGTGCTATTTGGTTCCTCTTCCGCTCACGGAGGCCTTTCTTAGGCCTAGCTGGCTCATTTGAATGACGACACTTTATGGTAAAAAAAACGGGGCACTCTGAGCGGATGACGGTCCAAACAGAAGCACAGAAGGTAGGGTTGCTTCGTTGAAGTATCGGAGTGACGTCATGTGATAGGTGGGGTTTGGAATTGACCGACCAATCATTGATCAGATGATTTGTGGGCTCATAGCCCCGCCATTCTCATGACATCACCCGGGAGCTCATAGTAGCAACCCTACCTTATGATGTCCTTTTTGGTTTCTCTTCTGCTCACGGTGGCCTTTCTTGGCCTCGCTGTCTCATTCATGTGAATGTCGACTATTTAATAAGCTCGGTCAACTGCTGAAATACGACTCTGGGCTGAAGACGGTCCAAACCGGAGAACATAAGGTAGGGTTGGTGTGTTGAAGTAGCCGGATGACGTCATCTGATAGGTGGGGCTTGGAACGTACCGACCAATCATTGATCAGATAGTTTATGGGTTCAGAGCCCCGCCCTTCTCATGACGTCACCCGGGAGCTCAGAGTAGCAACCCTACCTTATGATGTGCTGTTTGGTTCCTCTTCCGCTCACGGAGGCCTTTCTTTGCCTCGCTGGCCCATGCGAAATAATTCTTTATGATAAAAGAAAACAAAAACTCGGTCAACTGCTGAAACCCAACTGTAAGCGGAAGACGGTCCAAACGGGAGAACATAAGAGTTGCTCCTTTGAAGTACCCGGTGACGTCATCTGATAGTTGGGGCCTGGGCATGACCGACCAAATCTTTGGGCAATCTATTCTGTGGGTTCGGAGCCCTTCCCTTCTAATGACGTCACCTAACAGCTCAGCGTAGTACCCTACCTTATGTTGTGCTATTTCGTTCCTCTTCCGCTCACGGAGGCCTTTCTTAGGCCTCGCTGGCTCATTTGAAACGACATTTTATGGTAAAACATAAACGGGGCACTTTGAGCGGAAGACGGTCCAAACAGGAAAAGATAAGGTAGGGTTACTGCGTTGAAGTAGCCGGGCGACGTCGTCTGATAGGTGGGGTTTGGGATTGAGCGACCAATCATTGATCAGATAATTTGTGGGTTCAGAGCCCCGCCCTTCTCATGTCGTCACCCGGGTAGCCCAGAGTAACAACCCTGCCTTATGTTGTGCTGTTTGCTTCCTCTTCTGCTCACGGTGGCCTTGTTTGACCTCGCTGGCTTATGTGATATGACGACGGCTTTATCCTGCTGAAATGCGACTCGAGCGGAAGACGGTCCAAAAAGGAAGAAAACATAAGATAGGGTTACTGTGTTCAAGTACCCAGCTGACGTCATCTGATAGGTGGAGCCTGGCCGTAACCAATCATTGGACAGATAGTTTGTGGATTACAGAGATTTGCCTTCCTCATGACGTCACCCGAGAGCTCAGAGTAGCAACCCTACCTTATTATGTCCTGTTTGGTTTCTCTTCAGCTCACGGTGTCCTTTCTTGGCTTCGATGTCTTCTCAATCATGTGAATGTTGGTTGACTTTAATAAACTCGGTCAACTGCTGAAACCCAACTGTGAGCGGAAGACGGTCCAAACGGGAGAACATAAGAGTTGCTCCTTTGAAGTACCCGCTGACGTCATCTGATAGTTGGGGCCTGGGCATGACCGACCAAATCTTTGGGCAAATTATTTTGTGGGTTCGGAGCCCTTCCCTTCTAATGATGTCACCTAATAGCTCAGCGTAGTACCCTACCTTATGTTGTGCTATTTGGTTCCTCTTCCGCTCACGGAGGCCTTTCTTAGGCCTCGCTGGCTCATTTGAAACGACACTTTATGGTAAAACATAAACGGGGCACTTTGAGCGGAAGACGGTCCAAACAGGAAAACATAAGGTAGGGTTACTGCGTTGAAGTAGCCGGGTGAGGTCATCTGATAGGTGGGGTTTGGGATTGACCGACCAATCATTGATCAGATGATTTGTGGGTTCAGAGCCCCGCCCTTCTCATGACATCACCCGAGAGCTCAGAGTAGCAACTCTACCTTATGAGGTCCTGTTTGATTTCTCTTCCGGTCACGGTGGCCTTTCTTGGCCTCGTTGGTTCATTCATGTGAATGTTGACTCTAATAAGCTCGGTCAACTGCTACAATGCAACTATGATCGGAAGACGGTCCAAATAGGTGAACATAAGGTAGGATTTGGTGTGTTGAAGTACCTTGATGACGTCATCTGATAGGTGTGGCTTCGAACTTACCGACCAATCATTGATTAGATAATTTGTGTATTTAGAGCCCCGCCCTTCTCATGACGTCACCTGAGAGCTCAGAGTAGCAACCCTACCTTATGATGTCCTGTTTAGTTTCTCTTCCGCTCATGATTTGTCGGACATGCCTAAGCGCCACCTATCATATGACGTCATCCGGGTACTTCAACGGATGAACGCTACCTTATGTGCTGTTTGGACCGTCTTCCACTCAGAGTGACCTTTTTTTGACCAGAAAGTGACGTCATTAAAATAAGATAGCGAGGTTAAGACTGGCTGAGCTACCGGGTGACGTCATGAAAAGGGCGGAGCTCTGAACCCACAAAATATTTGCCCAAAGATTTGGTCGGTCATGCCCAGGCCTCGCCTATCAGATGACGTCACCGGGTACTTCAAACCAGCAACCCTATCTTATGTTCTCCTGTTTGGACCGTCTTCCGCTCAGAGTTGGGCTTCAGCAGTTGATTGTGTTTTTTTTTTTTTGTTTTTTTCTTTCAATATAAACAATTGCCATTTCGCATGAGCAGGCGACGCCAAGAAAGGCCTCCGTGAGCGGAAGAGGAACCAAACAGCACAACATAAGGTAAGGTTGCTACTCTGAGTTCCCCGAGTGACGTCATGAGAAGGGCGAAATTTTGTACCTATAAACCATCTGACCAATGATGGGTCATGTCCAAGCCCCACCTATCAGACGACGTCAGCCGGCTATTTCAACGCAGGAACCCTATCTCATTTTCTTCTATCTGGACCATCTTCCGCAAAGAGTCGCATTTCAGCAGTTGACCGAGCTTATTAAAGAGTCAACATTCACATGAATGAGCCAGCGAGGCCAAGAAAGGCGACCGTGAGCGGAAGAGAAACCAAACAGGACATCATAAGGTAGGGTTGCTACTCTGATCTCATGGGTGACGTCATGAGGGCGGAGCTCTGTAATCCACAAATTATATGTCCAATGATTGGTTATACACAGGTCCCGCCTATAACATGACGTCTGCCGGGTACTTCAACGCAGTAAACCTATCTTATGTTTTCCTTTTTGGACCGTCTTCTGCTCAGAGTCGCATTTCAGCAGGATAAAGCCGTCGTCTTTTCAAATAAGCCAGCGAGGTAAAACAAGGCCACCGAGATCGGAAGAAGAAGCAAACAGCACAGTATAAGGTGGGGTTGCTACTTTGAGCTACCCGGGTGACATCATGAGAAGGGCGGGGCTCTGAACCCACAGATTATCTGACCAATGATTGGTCGGTCAATCCCAATCCCCACCCATCAGATGACGTCAACTGGCTGCTTCAACGCAGCAAGCCTACCTTATGTTCTTCTGTTTGGACATTCTTCTGCCCAGAGTCGCATTTCAGCAGTTGACCGAGCTTATTAAAGTCAACATTCACATGAATGAGCCAGTGAGGCCAAGAAAGGCCACCGTGAGCGGAAGAGAAACCAAACAGGACATCATAAGGCAGGGTTGCTACTCTGAGCTCATGAGTGACGTCATTAGGGCGGAGCTCTGTAATCCACAAATTATATGTCCAATGACTGGTTATACACAGGTCCCGCCTATAACATGACGTCTGCCGGGTACTTCAACGCAGCAAACCTATCTTATATATTCTCCTGTTTGGACCGTCTTCCGCTCAGGTCGCATTTCAGCAGGATAAAGCCGTTGTCATTTCACATAATCCAGTGAGGCCAAACAAAGCCACCGTGAGCAGAAGAGGAACCAAACAGCACAATATAAGGTAGGGTTGCTACTCTGAGTTGCCCAAGTGAGGTCATGAGAATGGCGGGATTTTGTACCAATAAACAATCTAACGTCATCTGGCTACTTCAACGCAGCAACCCTACCTAATGTTCTCCTGTTTGGACAGTCTTCCCTCCCAGGGTCGCATTTCAGCAGTTGACCGAACTTATTAGAGTCAACATTAACATGAATGAACCAGCGAGGCCAAGAAAGGCCACCGTGAGCGGAAGAGAAACTAAACAGGACATCATAAGGTAGGGTTGCTACTCTGAGATCCTGGGTGACGTCATGAGAAGGGCGAGGCTCTAAATACACAAATTATCTGATCAATGATTGGTCAGTAAGTTCGAAGCCACACCTATCACATGACGTCATCAGGGTACTTCAACACACCAAATACTACCTTATGTTCTCCTATTTGGAACGTCTTCCGCTCATAGTTGGATTGCAGCAGTTGACCGAGCTTATTAAAGAGTCAACATTCACATGAATGAAGCAACGAGGCCAAGAAAGGCCATCGTGACCGGAAGAGAAACCAAACAGGATTTCATAAGGTAGGGTTGCTACTCTCAGCTCTCGGGTGATGTCATGAGAAGGGCGGGGCTCTGAACCCACAAATTATCTGATCAATGATTGGTCGGTCAATCCCAAACCCCACCTATCAGATGACCTCACCCGGCTACTTCAACGCAGTAACCCTACCTTATGTTTTCCTGTTTGGACCGTCTTCCGCTCAAAGTGCCCCGTTTATGTTTTAAAATAAAGTGTCGTTTCAAATGAGCCAGAGAGGCCTAAGCAAGGCCTCCGTGAGCGGAAGAGGAACCAAATAGCACAACATAAGATAGGGTACTACGCTGTGCTATTAGGTGACGTCATGAGAAGCGAAGGGCTCCGAACCCACAAAATAATTTGCCCAAAGATTTGGTCGGTCATGCCCAGGCCCCGACTATCAGATGACGTCACCGGGTACTTCAAAGGAGCAACTCTTATGTTCTCCCGTTTGGACCGTCTTCCGCTCAGAGTTGGGTTTCAGCAGTTGACCGAGTTTATTAAAGTCAACCAACATTCACATGAATGAGAAGACATCGAAGCCAAGAAAGGCCACCGTGAGCAGAAGAGAAACCAAAGAGCACATAATAAGGTAGGGTTGCTACTCTGAGCTCCCAGGTGAAGTCATGAGGGTGGAGCTCTGTAATCCACAAACTATCTGTCCAATGATTGGGTATACCCAGGCCCCACCTATCAGATGACGTCACCCGGGTACTTCAACGCAGCAACTCTATTTTATTTTCTCTTGATTGGACCGTCTTCCGCCGAGAGTTACATTTTAGCAGTTGACCGAGCTTATTAATGACTAAACATTCACATGAATGAGCCAGCGAAGCCAAGAAAGGCGACCGTGAGCAGAAGAGAAACCAAACAGGACATCATAAGGTAGGGTTGCTACTCTGAGCTCCCGGGTGACGTCATGAGAATGGCGGGGCTCTGAGCACACAAATTATCTGATCAATATTTCGTCGGTAAGTTCCAAGCCCCACATATAAGATGACGTCATCCGGGTAATTCAACACACCAACCCTACCTTACGTTCTCCTTTTTGGACCGTCTTCAGCCGAGAGTCGCATTTCAGCAGGTGACCTGGGTTATTAATGAGTCAACATTCACATGAATGAGCCAGCGAAGCCAAGAGAGGCCACCGTGAGCGGAATAGAAACCAAACATGACATCATAAGGTACTGTTGCTTCTCTGAGCTCCCAACTGATGTCATGAGAATGGCGGGGCTGTGAGTCCACAAATCATCTGATCAATGATTGGTCGGTCAATCCCAAGCCCCACCTATCACATGACGTCACCCGGATACGTCAACGAAGCAACCCTACCTTCTGTGCTTCTGTTTGGACCGTCATCCGCTCAGAGTGCCCCGTTTTTTTACCATAAAGTGTCGTCATTCAAATGAGCCAGCGAGGCCTAAGAAAGGCCTCCGTGAGCGGAAGA
The DNA here is from genome assembly GCF_036320965.1 of Panulirus ornatus. Classification (NCBI taxonomy): domain Eukaryota; kingdom Metazoa; phylum Arthropoda; class Malacostraca; order Decapoda; family Palinuridae; genus Panulirus; species Panulirus ornatus. The sequence goes on from NC_092229.1 coordinate 39,588,350, forward strand.
GGAACCAAATAGCACAACATAAGGTAGGGTTGCTGCGCTGAGCTATCGTGTGACCTCATGAGAAAGGAGGGGCTCTGAACCCACAAAATATTTGCCCAAAGATTTGGTCGGCCATGCCTAGGCACCGCCCATCAGATGACGTCACAGGGTACTTCAAAGCAGCAAGCCAATCTTATGTTCTCCTGTTTGGACCGTCTTCCGCTCAGAGTTGGGTTTCAGCAGTTGATCGAGCTTATTAAAGAGTCAACATTCACATAAATATGCCAGCGAGGCCAAGAAAAGCCACCGTTAGCGGAAGAGAAACCAAACAGCAACATCATAAGATAGGGTTGCCACTCTGAGCTCTCGGGTAACGTCATGAGGAGGGCGAATCTCTAATCCACAAACTATCTGTCCAATGATTGGTTAAACCCAGGCCCCACCCATCAGATGACGTCAGCTGGGTACTTCAACACAGTAACCCTATCTTATGTTTTCCTTTTTGGACCGTCTTCCGCTCAGAGTCGCATTTCAGCAGGATAAAGCCGTCGTCATCTCACATAAGCCAGCGAGGTCAAAAGAGGCCACCGTGAGCGGAAGAGGAAGCAAACAGCACAACATAAGGTAGGGTTGCGACTCTGAGGTAACCGGGTGACGACATGAGAAGCGCGGGGCTCTGAACCCACAAATTATCTGATCAATGATTGGTCGGTCAATCCCAATCCCCAAGTATCAGATGAGGTCCTCCGGATATTTCACCGCATCAAGCCTACATTATGGTCTGTTTGGACCGCCTTCCGCTAAGAGTGCCCTTTTTTTTTACCATAAATGTCGACATTCCAATGAGCCAGCAAGGCTAAGAAAGACCTCAGTGAGTGGAAGAGTAACCAAATAGCACAACATAAGGGAGGATTACTGCGCTGAGCTACCGGGTGACGTCATGAGAAGGGCGCGGCTCTGAACCCACAAAATATCTGATTTGGTCGGTCATGCCCAGGCACCGCCTATCAGATGACATCACCGGGTACTTCAAAGCAGCAGCCCTATCTTATATATTCTGTTTGGACCGTCTTCCGCTAAGAGTTGTTTCAGCGGTTGATCGAGCTTATCTAAGAGTCAACATTCACATGAATGATCCAGCGAGGCCAAGAAAGGCCACCGTGAGCGGAAGAGAAACCAAATAGCACATCATAAGGTAGGGTTGCTCCTCTGTGTTCCCAGGTGACATCATGAGAAGGGCGGAGTTCTGTAAACCACAAACTATCTGTCGAATAATTGGTTATACCCAGGCCCCCGTCTATCAGATGACGTCAGCTGGGTACTTCAACACAGCAACCCTATCTTACGTTTTCCTTTGTGGACCGTCTTCCGCTTATAGAGTCGCATTTCAGCAGGATAAAGCCGTCGTCATTTCACATAAGCCAGCGAGGTCAAACAAGGCCACCGTGAACGGAAGAGGAAGCAAACAGCACAACATAAGGTAGGGTTGTTACTCTGGGCTACCCGGGTGACGACATGAGAAGGGAGGGGCTCTGAACCCACAAATTATCTGATCAATGATTGGTCGGTCAATCCCAATCCCCACCCATTAGATGACGTCAACCGGCTGCTTCAACGCAGCAAGCCTACCTTATGTTCTCCTGTTTGGACCGTCTTCTGCCCAGAGTCGCATTTCAGCAGTTGACCGAGCTTATTAAAAAGTCAACATTCGCATGAATGAGCCAGTGAGGCCAAGAAAGGCCACCGTGAGTGGAAGAGAAACCACACAGAACATCATTTCCGGGTGACGTCATGAGGGCGGAGCTCTGTAATCCACAAAATATATGTCCAATGATTGGTTATACACAGGCCCCGCCTATAAGATGACGTCTGCCGGGTACTTCAACGCAGCAACCCTATATTATATATTCTCCTGTTTGGACCGTCTTCCGCTCAGAGTCGCATTTCAGGAGGATAAATGCCGTTGTCATTTCACATAATCCAGTGAGGCCAAACAAAGCCACCGTGAGCGGAAGAGGATGCAAACAGCACAACATAAGGTAGGGTTCCTACTCTAAGTTAACTGGTGACGTCATGAGAAGGGCGGGGCTCTAAACCATTAAATTATCTGATCAATGATTGGTCGGTAAGTCCCAAGCCCCACCTATCAGATGACGTCATCCGGGTACTTCAACAAACCAACCCTATCTTATGTTCTGTTTGGACCGTCGTCTGCTCAGAGTCGCATTTCAGCAGTTGCCCGAGATTTTTTTCATTATTGTAACCATAAGGAGTCTATCCAGCGAGGCCAAGAAAGGCCTCCGTGAGCGGAAGAGGAATCAAAGATCACAACATAAGGTAGGGCTGCTTCTCTGAGTTAAACGGATGACGTCATGAGAAGGGCGGGGTTTTGTATATACAAACTATCTGCTCAATGATTGGTCGGTCCTGCCAAAGCGGCACCTATCATATGACGTCATCCGGCCAATTCAACGCAGCAACCCTACCTTATGTTCTCCTGTTTGGACTGTCTTCCTCCCAGGGTCGCATTTCAGCAGTTGACCGAACTTATTAAAGAGTCAACATTAACTAACATGAATGAGCCAGCGAGACCAAGAAAGGCGACCTGAGCGGAAGAGAAACAGAACAGCACATCATAAGGTAGGGTTGCTACTTTGAGCTCCCGGGTGACGTCATGAGAAAGGCGGGGCTCTGAACACAGATTATCTGATCAATGTTTGGTCGGTAAGTTCCAAGCCACAATTATCAGATGACGTCATCAGGGTACTTCAACACACCAACCCTACCTTATATTCTCCTATTTGGACCGTCTTCCGATCATAGTTGCATTGCAGCAGTTGACCGAGCTTATCAAAGAGTCAACATTCACATGAATGAACCAACGAGTCCAAGAAAGGCCACCGTGAGCGGAAGAGAAACCAAACAGGACATTTGTCCAATAATTGGTTATGCCCAGGCCCCGTCTATCAGATGACGTCAGCTGGGTACTTCAACACAGCAACCCTATCTTATGCTTTCTTCCTTTTTGGAACGTCTTCCGCTCAGAGTCGCATTTCAGCAGGATAAAGCCTTCGTCATTTCGCATAAGCCAGCGTGGTCAAACAAAGCCACCGTGAGCGGAAGAGGAAGCAAACAGCGCAACATATGGTAGGGTTGTTACTCTGGGCTACCCGGGTGACGACATGAGAAGAGTGGGGCTCTGAACCCACAAATTATCTGATCAATGATTGGTCGGTCAATCCCAATCCCCATCCATTAGATGATGTCAACCGGCTGCTTCAACACAGCAAGCCTACCTTATGTTCTCCTGTTTGGACCGTCTTCTGCCCAGAGTCGCATTTCAGCAGTTGACCGAGCTTATTAAAAAATCAACATTCGCATGAATGAGCCAGTGAGGCCAAGAAAGGCCACCGTGAGTGGAAGAAAAACCACACTGAACATCATTCCCGGGTGACGTCATGAGGGCGGAGCTCTGTAATCCACAAAATATATGTCCAATGATTGGTTATACACAGGCCCCGCCTATAAGATGACGTCTGCCGGGTACTTCAACGCAGCAACCCTATATTATATATTCTCCTGTTTGGACCGTCTTCCGCTCAGAGACGCATTTCAGCAGGATAAAGCCGTTGTCATTTCACATAATCCAGTGAGGCCAAACAAAGCCACCGTGAGCGGAAGAGGATGCAAACAGCACAACATAAGGTAGGGTTCCTACTCTAAGTTAACTGGTGACGTCATGAGAAGGGCGGGGCTCTAAACCATTAAATTATCTGATCAATGATTGGTCAGTAAGTCCCAAGCCCCACCTATCAGATGACGTCATCCGGGTACTTCAACAAACCAACCCTATCTTATGTTCTGTTTGGACCGTCTTCTGCTCAGAGTCGCATTTCAGCATTTGCCCGAGCTTTTTTTAATTATTGTAACCATAAGGAGTCTATCCAGCGAGGCCAAGAAAGGCCTCCGTGAGCGGAAGAGGAATCAAAGATCACAACATAAGGTAGGGCTGCTTCTCTGAGTTAAACGGATGACGTCATGAGAAGGGCGGGGTTTTGTATATACAAACTATCTGCTCAATGATTGGTCGGTCCTGCCAAAGCGCCACCTATCATATGACGTCATCCGGCCACTTCAACGCAGCAACCCTACCTTATGTTCTCCTGTTTGGACCGTCTTCCTCCCAGGGTCGCATTTCAGTAGTTGACCGAACTTATTAAAGAGTCAACATTCACATGAATGAGCCAGCGAGGCCAAGAAAGGCGACGTGAGCGGAAGAGAAACAGAACAGCACATCATAAGGTAGGGTTGCTACTTTGAGCTCCCGGGTGACGTCATGAGAAAGGAGGGGCTCTGAACACAGATTATCTGATCAATGTTTGGTCGGTAAGTTCCAAGCCACAATTATCAGATGACGTCATCAGGGTACTTCAACACACCAACCCTACATTATATTCTCCTATTTGGACCGTCTTCCGATCATAGTTGCATTGCAGCAGTTGACCGAGCTTATCAAAGAGTCAACATTCACATGAATGAACCAACGAGTCCAAGAAAGGCCACCGTGAGCGGAAGAGAAACCAAACAGGACATTTGTCCAATAATTGGTTATGCCCAGGCCCCGTCTATCAGATGACGTCAGCTGGGTACTTCAACACAGCAACCCTATCTTATGCTTTCTTCCTTTTTGGAACGTCTTCCGCTCAGAGTCGCATTTCAGCAGGATAAAGCCTTCGTCATTTCGCATAAGCCAGCGTGGTCAAACAAAGCCACCGTGAGCGGAAGAGGAAGCAAACAGCGCAACATATGGTAGGGTTGTTACTCTGGGCTACCCGGGTGACGACATGAGAAGAGTGGGGCTCTGAACCCACAAATTATCTGATCAATGATT
>NC_092229.1:39593319-39612168 GCF_036320965.1 Panulirus ornatus
TCACCCCGGCCAGCGACGTCTACTCCCTTGGCTACCTCATCGGAATGGCCCTGAACACAGCCGCTAAAGATGTCGACATCCAGGATCATCTGCTCGACCTTCAGAGCCAGGCAATGCAGCACGACCCTCTGGCCCGCCCATCACTCCAGGACATCATCAACGAACTGGACTTCATCGCACAACTGTATATGAACAGTGGGGGAGATAGACCTTCCCCACCTGGCAGTGACTTCCGCCCAGCTGTGACCACCACAGATGAAAATCACTCCCACCCAACAGTAAGAACCACACATGACACAAACTCCTACCCAACATTAAACACCTTATATGACATAGATAGCGGTTAGTGAAGGTGAATGTTTAGTCAAGATAAGGATATAGTGAAGATAGTAATGAAATGGAGACTGCATGGAAGGAGCTCCAAGCTATTTATGTGTATTTATCCGAGACATGATACCCCGTATGGATTTTGCACGTAGAATGGTAAAAGATATGTGAAATAGTAGTGTTGGGTAATTCTATCTTTTACATTGTTCCATGCATGAAACGTGTAGGTATAAAATAAATAAATATATTTACTCTGATGCATTTCTTGATTCAGCAAGGTTTATTATACATGAATGCAGTCAACACCTACACTTCGTAGAACTTGTCGGTACATTGGGAAGTGTGAGGAAAGTCTTGGGTACAGTGGTAAGTGTGAGGGAAGTCTTGGGTACAGTGGGAAGTGTGAGGGAGGTCTTGGGTATAGTGGTAAGTGTGAGGGATGTCTTGGGTGCAGTGGTAAGTGTGAGGGAAGTCTTGGGTACAGTGGTAAGTGTGATGGAAGTCTTAGGTACAGTGGTAAGTGTGAGGAAAGTCTTATAATATTGAGGGAAATGATGAGTAATGCAAGAGTTAATGAGGTACTCAAGATATTATTTTTTATATTATTTTTTGTTTTTTATGATATTTATAATCGTTTAGTACAAGAAAATGATAAGTAAGGCTATGATATTTACAATGCTTACTGGTAGGTAGGAGTTACTGTCATCTATGGTGCTCAATCTTGTTTAGGAGTGGCTCTCAAATGAGGTATATGGGAGTTACTGTAATCTGTGGTGCATACTGTTAGGTAGGAATGACTCTCAAATGATGTGCTGTGTGGTTTCTCTTCCGCTCACGTCGCCTTTCTTGGCCTCGTTGGCACATTCATGTGAATATAACTTTTTTTTTGATAAGCTAGGTCAACTGCTGAATGCGACTCTGAACGGAAGACGGTCCAAACAGGAGAACATAAGGTAGGGTTCTTGCGTTGAAGTAGCCGGCTGACGTCGTCTGATAGGTGGGGCTTGGACATGACCAATCATTGGTCAGATGGTTTATAAGTACAAAATCCCGCCCTTGTCATGACGACACTCGGGCAACTCAGAGTAGTAACCCTACCTTATGTTGTGCTGCTTGGTTCCTCTTCCTCTCACTGAGGCCTTTCATCGCCTCGCTGGCTCATGCGAAATGACAATTCTTTATGATAAAAGAAAACAAAAACACGGTCAACTGCTGAAGCCCAACTCTGAGCGGATGACGGTCAAAACAGGAGAACATAAGATAGGGTTGATGCTTTGAAGTACCCGGGGACGTCATCTGAAAGGCGGGACCGAGGCATGATCGACCAAATCTTTGGGCAGATATTTTTTGGGTTCAGAGCCCTGCCCTTCTCATGACGTCACCCGGTAGCTCAGGGCAGCAATCCTCCCTTATGTTGTGCTATTTGGTTCCTCCTCCGCTCACGGAGGTCTTTCTTAGCCTTACTGGCTCATTTGAATGACGACATTTATGGTAAAGAAAAAGGGCACTCTGAGCGGAAGACGGTCCAAACAGGAGAACATAAGGTAGGGTTGCTGCGGTGAAGTATCCGGATGACGTCATCTGATAGTTGGGGACTGGGATTGACCGACCAATCATTGATCAGATAATTTGTGGGTTCGGAGCCCCACCCTTCTCATGTCGTCACCCGGGTAGCCCAGAGTAACAACCCTACCTTATGTTGTGCTTTTTGCTTCCTCTTCCGCTCAAGGTGGCCTTGTTTGACCTCGCTGGCTTATGTGAAATGACGACGGCTTTATCCTGCTGAAATGCGACTCTGAGCGGAAGACGTTCCAAAAAGGAAGAAAGCATAAGATAGGGTTGCCGTGTTGAAGTACCCAGCTGCTGTCATCTGATAGGTGGGGCCTGGCCGTAACCAATCATTGCACAAATGTCCTGTTTGGTTTCTCTTCCGCTCACGGTGGCCTTTCTTGGACTCGTTGGTTCATTCATGTGAATGTTGACTCTTTGATAAGCTCGGTCAACTGCTGCAATGCAACTATGATCGGAAGACGGTCCAAATAGGAGAATATAAGGTAGGGTTGGTGTGTTGAAGTACCCTGATGACGTCATCTGATAATTGTGGCTTGGAACTTACCAACCAAACATTGATCTGATAATCTGTGTTCAGAGCCCCGTCTTTCTCATGACGTCACCCGGGAACTCAAAGTAGCAACCCTACCTTATGATGTGCTCTTCTGTTTCTCTTCCGCTCACGTCGCCTTTCTTGGCCTCGCTGGCTCATTCATGTTAGTTAATATTGACTCTTTAATAAGTTCGGTCAACTGCTGAAATGCGACCCTGGGAGGAAGACGGTCCAAACAGGAGAACATAAGGTAGGGTTGCTGCGTTGAAGTAGCCGGATGACGTCAGATAGTTTATAGATACAAAATCCCTCCATTCTCATGACGTCACTTGGGCAACTCAGAGTAGCAACACTACCTTATGTTGTGCTGTTTGGTTCCTCTTCCGCTCACGGAGGCCTTTCTTGTCCTCTCTGGCCAGAAGACTCCTTTATGGTAATGATAATAATAAGAAAAAGCTTGGACAACTGCTGAAATGCGACTCTGAGCAGAAGACGGTCCAAACAGAACATAAGGTAGGGGTCCTGCGTTGAAGTGGCCGGATGACGTCATATGATAGGTGGCGCTTTGGCATGACCGACCAATCATTGAGCAGATAGTATGTATATACAAAACCCCGCCCTTCTCATTACGTCATCCGGTTAATTCAGAGTAGCAACCCTACCTTATGTTGTGCTGTTTGATTCCTCTTCCGCTCACGGAGGCCTTTCTTGGCCTCGCTGGATAGACTCCTTATGGTTACAATAATGAAAAAAAGCTCGGGCAACTGCTGAAATGCGACTCTGAGCAGAAGACGGTCCAAACAGAACATAAGATAGGGTTGGTTTGTTGAAGTATCCGGATGACGTCATCTTATAGGCGGGGCCTGTGTATAACTAATCATTGGACATATATTTTGTGGATTACAGAGCTCGGCCCTCATGACGTCACTCGGGAATGATGTTCTGTTTGGTTTCTCTTCCACTCACGGTGGCCTTTCTTGGCCTCACTGGCTCATTCATGTGAATGTTGACTTTTTAATAAGCTCGGTCAACTGCTGAAATGCGACTCTGGGCAGAAGACGGTCCAAACAGGAGAACATAAGGTAGGGGTGGTGTGTTGAAGCAGCCAGTTGACGTCATCTAATGGGTGGGGATTGGCATTGACCGACCAATCATTGATGAGATAATTTGTGGGTTCAGAGCCCCGCGCTTCTCATGTCGTCACCCCGGTAGCCCAAAGTAACAACCCTACCTTATGTTGTACTGTTTGCTTCCTCTTCCGATCACGGTGGCCTTGTTTGACCTCGCTGGCTTATGTGAAATGACGACGGCTTTATCCTGCTGAAATGCGACTCTATAAGCGGAAGACGATCCACAAAGGAAAACGTAGGTTGGGTTGCTTTGTTGAAGTACCCAGCTGACGTCATCTGATACACGGGGCCTGGGCATAACCAATTATTCGACAGTTTGTGGTTTACAAAACTCCGCCCTTCTCATGACGTCACCTGGGAACTCAGAGAAGCAACCCTACCTTATGATGTGCTATTTGGTTTCTCTTCCGCTCACGGTGGCCTTTCTTGGCCTCGCTGGCTCATTCATGTGAATGTTGACTCTTAGATAAGCTCGATCAACCGCTGAAACAACTCTTAGCGGAAGACGGTCCAAACAGAATATATAAGATAGGGCTGCTGCTTTGAAGTACCGGGTGATGTCATCTGATAGGCGGGGCCAGGGCATGACCGACCAAATCTTTGGGCAAATATTTTGTGAGTTCAGAGCCCCGCCCTTCTCATGAGGTCACCCGATAGCTCAGCGCAGCAACCCTACCTTATGTTGTGCTATTTGGTTACTCTTCCGCTCACGAAGGCCTTTCTTAAGCCTCACTAGCTCATTTGAATGTCGACACTTTATGGTAGAAAAAAAAAGCACTCTGAGCGGAAGACGGACAAGAGAACATAAGATAGGGCTGCTGTGTTGAAGGACCCGGCTGACTTCATCTGATGGGTGGAGCCTCGGTATAACCAATCATTGGACAGATAGTTTCTGGATTACCGGCTGACGTCGTCTGATAGGTGGGGCTTGTTCATGACCAATCATTGGTCAGATGGTTTATAGGTACAAAATCCCGCCCTTCTCATGACGTTACTCGGGCAACTCAGAATAGCAGAGTGCTGTTTAGTTCCTCTTCCGCTCGCGGAGGCCTTTCTTGGCCTCGCTGGCTCATGCAAAATGAAAATTCTTTATGGTAAAAAAAGAAAAAAAAAAACAAGATCAATTGGTGAAACCGAACTCTGAGCGGAAGACGGTCAACACAGAACATAAGAAGGGTTGCTGGTTTGAAGTACCCGGTGACGTCATTTGATAGGCGGGGCCTAGGCATGGCCGACCAAATCTTTGGGCAGATATTTTGTCTGTTCAGAGCCCCGCCCTTCTCATGACGTCACCCGGTAGCTCAACGCAGCATTCCTTCCTTATGTTGTGCTATTTGGTTACTCTTCCAATCACTGAGGTCTTTCTTAGCCTTGCTGGCTCATTGGAATGTCGACATTTATGGTAAAAAGGCGGAAGGCGGTCCAAACAGAACATAATGTAGGCTTGATGCGGTGAAATATCCGGAGGACGTCATCTGATACTTGGGGATTGACCGACCAATCATTGATCAGATAATTTGTGGGTTCAGAGCCCCGCGCTTCTCATGACATCACCCGGGTAGCTCAGAGTAGCAACCCTACCTTATGTTGTGCTGTTTGCTTCCTCTTCCGCTCACGGTGGCCTTGTTTGACCTCGCTGGCTTATGTGAAATGACGACGGTTTTATCCTGCTGAAATGCGACTCTGAGCGGAAGACGGTCCAAAAAGGAAAACATAAGATAGGGTTACTGTGTTGAAGTACCCAGCTGACGTCATCTGATAGGTGGGGCCTGGGCTTAACCAATCATTGGACAGATAGTCTGTGGATTAGAGATTCGCCCTCTTCATGACGTTACCCGGGAACCCAGAGTATCAACGCTACCTTATTATGTTGCTGTTTGGTTTCTCTTCCGCTAACGGTGGCTTTTCTTGGCCTCGCTGGCATATTTATGTGAATGTTGACTCTTTAATAAGCTCGATCAACTGCTGTAACCCAACTCTGAGCGGAAAACGGTCCAAACAGGAGAACATAAGATTGGCTTGCTGCTTTGAAGTACCCTGTGACGTCATCTGATAGGCGGGGCCTAGGCATGGCCGACCAAATCTTTGGGCAAATATTTTGTGGGTTCAGAGCCCCTCCTTTCTCATGAGGTCACCCGATAGCTCAGCGCAGCAACCCTACCTTATGTTGTGCTATTTGGTTCCTCTTCCGCTCACGGAGGCCTTTCTTAGGCCTCGCAGGCTCATTTGAATGACGACACTTTATGGTAAAAAAAATGGGGCACTCTGAGCGGATGACGGTCCAAACAGGAGCACAGAAGGTAGGGTTGCTTCGTTGAAGTATCGGGGTGACGTCATGTGATAGGTGGGGCTTGGGAGTAACCGACCAATCATTGATCAGATGATTTGTGGGCTCAGAGCCCCGCCATTCTCATGACATCAGTTGGGAGCTCAGAGTAGCAACCCTACCTTATGATGTCTTGTTTGGTTTCTATTCCGCTCACGGTGGCCTCTCTTGGCTTCGCTGGCTCATTCATGTGAATGTTGACTCATTAATAAGCCCGGTCAACTGCTGAAATGCGACTCTCGGCGGAAGACGGTCGAAACAAGAGAACATAAGATAGGGTTCCTGCGTTGAAGTACCCGGGTGACGTCATCTGATAGGTGGGGCCTGGGTATACGCAATCATTGGACAGATAGTCTGTGGATTACAGAGCTACGCCCTTATGACTTCACCTGGGAGTTAAGCCTTTCTTGGCCTCGCTGGTTCATGCGAAATGACAATTCTTTATGATAAAAGAAAACAAAAACACGGTCAACTGCTGAAGCCCAACTCTGAGCGGAAGACGGTCAAAACAGGAGAACATAAGATAGGGTTGCTGCTTTGAAGTACCCGGTGACGTCATCTGATAGGCGGTGCCTAGGCATGACCGACCAAATCTTTGGGCAGATATTTTGTGGGTTCAGAGCTCCGCCCTTCTCATGACATCACCCGGTAGCTCAGCGCAGTAATCCTCCCTTATGTTGTGCTATTTGGTTCCTCTTCCACTCACGGAGGTCTTTCTTAGCCTTACTGGCTCATTTGAATGACGGCATTTATGGTAAAAAAGTGCACTCTGAGCGGAAGACGGTCCAAACAGGAGAACATAAGGTAGGGTTGCTGCGGTGAAGTATCCGGATGACGTCATCTGATAGTTGGGGATGGGAATTGACCGACCAATCATTGATCAGATAATTTGTGGGTTCAGAGCCCCGCCCTTCTCATGTCGTCACCCGGGTAGCCCAGAGTAACAACCCTACCTTATGTTGTGCTGTTTGCTTCCTCTTCCGCTCACGGCGGACTTTTGTGACCTCGCTGGTTTATGTGAAATGACGACGGCTTTATCCTGCTGAAATGCGACTCGAGCGGAAGACGGTCCAAAAAGGAAGAAAACATAAGATATGGTTACTGTGTTGAAGTACCCAGCTGACGTCATCTGATAGGTGGGGCCTGGCCGTAACCAATCATTGGACAGATAGTTTGTGGATTACAGAGATTTGCCTTCCTCATGACGTCACCCGAGAGCTCAGAGTAGCAACCCTACCTTATGATGTCCTGTTTGGTTTCTCTTCCGCTCACGGTGGCCTTTCTTGGCTTCGATGTCTTCTCATTCATGTGAATGTTGGTTGACTTTAATAAACTCGGTCAACTGCTGAAACCCAACTCTGAGCGGAAGACGGTCCAAACGGGAGAACATAAGAGTTGCTCCTTTGAAGTACCCGGTGACGTCATCTGATAGTCGGGGCCTGGGCATGACCGACCAAATCTTTGGGCAAATATTTTGTGGGTTCGGAGCCCTTCCCTTCTCATGACGTCACCTAATAGCACAGCGTAGTACCCTACCTTATGTTGTGCTATTTGGTTCCTCTTCCGCTCACGGAGGCCTTGCTTAGGCCTCGCTGGCTCATTTGAAACGACACTTTATGGTAAAACATAAACGGGGCACTTTGAGCGGAAGACGGTCCAAACAGGAAAACATAAGGTAGGGTTACTGCGTTGAAGTAGCCGGGTGAGGTCATCTGATAGGTGGGGTTTGGGATTGACCGACCAATCATTGATCAGATAATTTGTGGGTTCCGAGCCCCGCCCTTCTCATGACATCACCCGAGAGCTCAGAGTAGCAACCCTACCTTATGAGGTCCTGTTTGGTTTCTCTTCCGGTCACGGTGGCCTTTCTTGGCCTCGTTGCTTTATTCATGTGAATGTTGACTCTTTAATAAGCTCGGTCAACTACTGCAATCCAACTATGAGCGGAAGCCGGTCCAAATAGGAGAACATAAGGTAGTATTTGGTGTGTTGAAGTACCCTGATGACGTCATGTGATAGGTGTGGCTTCGAACTTACTGACCAATCATTGATCAGATAATTTGTGTATTTAGAGCCCCGCCCTTCTCATGACGTCACCCAGGAGCTCAGAGTAGCAACCATACCTTATGATGTGCTGTTTGGTTCCTATTCCACTCACGGAGGTCTTTCTTAGCCTTACTGGCTCATTTGAAGGACGACATTTATGGTAAAAAAGGGATCTCTGAGCGGAAGACGGTCCAAACAGGAGAACATAAGGTAGGGTTGCTGCGGTGAAGTATCCGGATGACGTCATCTGATAAGTTGGGCTTGGGATTGACCGACCAATCATTAATCAGATAATTTGTGCGTTCAGAGCCCCGCCTTTCTCATGACATCACCCGGGTAGCCCAGAGTAACAACCCTACCTTATGTTGTGCTGTTTGCTTCCTCTTCCGCTCACGGTGGCCTTGTTTGACCTCGCTGGCTTATGTGAAATGACGACGGCTTTATCCTGCTGAAATGCGACTCGAGCGGAAGACGGTCCAAAAAGGAAGAAAACATAAGATATGGTTACTGTGTTGAAGTACCCAGCTGACGTCATCTGATAGGTGGGGCCTGGCCGTAACCAATCATTGGACAGATAGTTTGTGGATTACAGAGATTTGCCTTCCTCATGACGTCACCCGAGAGCTCAGAGTAGCAACCCTACCTTATGATGTCCTGTTTGGTTTCTCTTCCGCTCACGGTGGCCTTTCTTGGCTTCGATGTCTTCTCATTCATGTGAATGTTGGTTGACTTTAATAAACTCGGTCAACTGCTGAAACCCAACTCTGAGCGGAAGACGGTCCAAACGGGAGAACATAAGATAGGGTTGCTCCTTTGAAGTACCCGGTGACGTCATCTGATAGTCGGGGCCTGGGCATGACCGACCAAATCTTTGGGCAAATATTTTGTGGGTTCGGAGCCCTTCCCTTCTAATGACGTCACCTAATAGCAGGGTGTAGTACCCTACCTTATGTTGTGCTATTTGGTTCCTCTTCCGCTCACGGAGGCCTTGCTTAGGCCTCGCTGGCTCATTTGAAACGACACTTTATGGTAAAACATAAACGGGGCACTTTCAGCGGAAGACGGTCCAAACAGGAAAACATAAGGTAGGGTTACTGCGTTGAAGTAGCCGGCTGACGTCGTCTGATAGGTGGGGTTTGGGATTGACCGACCAATCATTGATCAGATAATTTGTGGGTTCCGAGCCCCGCCCTTCTCATGACATCACCCGAGAGCTCAGAGTAGCAACCCTACCTTATGAGGTCCTGTTTGGTTTCTCTTCCGGTCACGGTGGCCTTTCTTGGCCTCGTTGGTTCATTCATGTGAATGTTGACTCTTTAATAAGCTCGGTCAACTGCTACAATGCAACTATGATCGGAAGACGGTCCAAATAGGTGAACATAAGGTAGGATTTGGTGTGTTGAAGTATCCTGATGACGTCATCTGATAGGTGTCGCTTCGAACTTACCGACCAATCATTGGGCTCTAAGCCCCACCCTTCTCATGACGTCACCTGGGAGCTCAGAGTAGCAACCCTACCTTATGATGTGCTGTTTAGTTTCTCTTCCGCTCATGATTTGTCGGACATGCCTAAGCGCCACCTATCATATGACGTCATCCGGGTACTTCAACGGATGAACGCTACCTTATGTGCTGTTTGGACCGTCTTCCGCTCAGAGTGACCTTTTTTTAACCAGAAAGTGTCGTCATTCAAATAAGATAGCGAGGTTAAGACTGGCTGAGCTACCGGGTGACGTCATGAGAAGGGCGGAGCTCTGAACCCACAAAATATTTGGCCAAAGATTTGGTCGGTCATGCCCAGGCCCCGCCTATCAGATGACGTCACCGGGTACTTCAAAGCAGCAAACCTATCTTATGTTCTCCTGTTTTGACCGTCATCTGCTCAGAGTTGGGTTTCAACCGTTGATTGTGTTTTTCTTTTTTCTTTTTTTTTCAATATAAACAATTGACATTTCGCATGAGCAGGTGACGCCAAGAAAAGCCTCCGTGAGAGGAAGAGGAACTAAACAGCACAACATAAGGTAAGGTTGCTACTCTGAGTTGCCCGAGTGACGTCATGAGAAGGGCGGGGCTCTGAACCCCCAGATTATCTGACCAATGATTGGTCGGTCAACCCCAATCCCCACCCATCAGATGACGTCAACTGGTTGCTTCAACGCAGCAAGCCTACCTTATGTTTTTCTGTTTGGACATTCTTCTGCCCAGAGTCGCATTTCAGCAGTTGACCAAGCTTATTAAATTCAACATTCACATGAATGAGCCAGTAAGGCCAAGAAAGGCGACCGTGAGCGGAAGAGAAACCAAACAGGACATCATAAGGCAGGGTTGCTACTCTGAGCTCATGGGTGACGTCATGAGGGCGGAGCTCTGTAATCCACAAATTATATGTCCAATGACTGGTTATACACAGGTCCCGCCTATAAGATGACGTCTGCCGTGTACTTCAACGCAGCAAACCTATCTTATATATTCTCCTGTTTGGACCGTCTTCCGCTCAGGTCGCATTTCAGCAGGATAAAGCCGTTGTCATTTCACATAATCCAGTGAGGCCAAACAAAGCCACCGTGATCGGAAGAGGATGCAAACAGCATAACATAAAGTAGGGTTGCTACTCTGAGTTGCCCAAGTGAGGTCATGAGAATGGCGGGATTTTGTACCAATAAACAATCTAACGTCATCTGGCTACTTCAACGCAGCAACCCTACCTAATGTTCTCCTGTTTGGACAGTCTTCCCTCCCAGGGTCGCATTTCAGCAGTTGACCGAACTTATTAGAGTCAACATTAACATGAATGAACCAGCGAGGCCAAGAAAGGCCACCGTGAGCGGAAGAGAAACTAAACAGGACATCATAAGGTAGGGTTGCTACTCTGAGCTCCTGGGTGACGTCATGAGAAGGGCGGGGTTCTAAATACACAAATTATCTGATCAATGATTGGTCAGTAAGTTCGAAGCCACACCTATCACATGACGTCATCAGGGTACTTCAACACACCAAATACTACCTTATGTTCTATTTGGTCCGTCTTCCGCTCATAGTTGGATTGCAGCAGTAGACCGAGCTTATTAGTCAACATTCACATGAATAAAGCAACGAGGCCAAGAAAGGCCACCGTGACCGGAAGAGAAAACAAACAGGACCTCATAAGGTAGGGTTGCTACTCTGAGCTCTCGGGTGATGTCATGAGAAGGGCGGGGCTCTGAACGCACAAATTATCTGATCAATGATTGGTCGGTCAATCCCAAACCCCACCTATCTGACGACGTCGCCCGGCTACTTCAACGCAGTAACCCTACCTTATGTTTTCCTGTTTGAACCGTCTTCTGCTCAAAGTGCCCCGTTTATGTTTTACCATAAAGTGTCGTTTCAAATGAGCCAGCGACGCCTAAGCAAGGCCTCCGTGAGCGGAAGAGGAACCAAATAGCACAACATAAGGTAGGGTACTACGCTGTGCTATTAGGTGACGTCATGAGAAGGGAAGGGCTCCGAACCCACAAAATATTTGCCCAAAGATTTGGTCGGTCATGCCCAGGCCCCGACTATCAGATGACGTCAGCGGGTACTTCAAAGGAGCAACTCTTATGTTCTCCCGTTTGGACCGTCTTCCGCTCAGAGTTGGGTTTCAGCAGTTGACCGAGTTTATTAAAGTCAACCAACATTCACATGAATGAGAAGACATCGAAGCCAAGAAAGGCCACCGTGAGCTGAAGAGAAACCAAACAGGACATAATAAGGTAGGGTTGCTACTCTGAGCTCTCGGGTGACGTCATGAGGAAGGCAAATCTCTGTAATACACAAACTATCTGTCCAATGATTGGTTAAGCCCTGGCCCCACCTATCAGATGACGTCAGCTGGGTACTTCAACACAGCAACCCTATCTTATGTTTTCTTCCTTTTTGGACCGTCTTCCGCTCGAGTCGCATTTCAGCAGGATAAAGCCTTCGTCATTTCACATAAGCCAGCGAGGTCAAACAAGGCCACTGTGAGCGGAAGAGGAAGCAAACAGCACAACATAAGGTAGGGTTGTTACTCTGAGCTACTCGGGTGACGACATGAGAAGGGCGGGGCTCTGAACCCACAAATTATCTGATCAATGATTGGTCGGTCAATCCCCATCCCCAACTATCAGATGACGTCATCCGGATACTTCACCACAGCAACCCTACCTTATGTTCTGTTTGGACCGTCTTCCGCTCAGAGCGCACTTTTTCTTTACCATAAATGTCGTCATTCAAATGAGCCAGCAAGGCTAAGAAAGACCTCCGTCAGTGGTAGAGGAACCAAATAGCAGAACATAAGGGAGGATTGCTGCCCTGAGCTACCGGGTGACGTCATGAGAAGGGCGGGGCTCTGAACCCACAAAATATCTGCCCAAAGATTTGGTCGGTCATGCCTAGGTCCCGCCTATCAGATGACGTCCCCGGGTACTTCAAAGCAGCAACCCTATCTTATGTTCTCCTGTTTTGACCGTCTTCCGCTCAGAGTTGGGCTTCAGCAGTTGACCGTGTTTTTGTTTTCTTTTATCATAAAGAATTGTCATTTCGCATGAGCCAGCGAGGCCAAGAAAGGCTTAACTCCCAGGTGAAGTCATAAGGGCGTAGCTCTGTAATCCACAGACTATCTGTCCAATGATTGTGTATACCCAGGCCTCACCTATCAGATGACGTCACCCGGGTACTTCAACGCAGGAACCCTATCTTATGTTCTCTTGTTTCGACCGTCTTCCGCCGAGAGTCGCATTTCAGCAGTTGACCGAGCTTATTAATGAGTCAACATTCACATGAATGAGCCAGCGAAGCCAAGAAAGGCGACCGTGAGCGGAATAGAAACCAAACAGCACATCATAAGGTAGGGTTGCTACTCTGAGCTCCTGGGTGACGTCATGAGAAGGGCGGGGCTCTGAGCACACAAATTATCTGATCAATGTTTCGTCGGTAAGTTCCAAGCCCCACCTATAAGATGACGTCATCCGGGTACTTCAACACACCAACCCTACCTTATGTTCTTTTTGGACCGTCTTCCGCCGAGAGTCGCATTTCAGCAGTTGACCGGGCTTATTAATGAGTCAACATTCACATGAATGAGCCAGCGAAGCCAAGAGAGGCCACCGTGAGCGGAATAGAAACCAAACATGACATCATAAGGTAGTGTTGCTTCTCTGAGCTCCCAAGTGATGTCATGAGAATGGCGGGGCTCTGAGCCCACAAATCATCTGATCAATGATTGGTCGGCCACTCCCAAGCCCCACCTATCACATGACGTCACCCCGATACTTCAACGAAGCAACCCTACCTTCTGTTCTCCTGTTTGGACCGTCATCCGCTCAGTGCCCCATTTTTTTTACCATAAAGTGTCGTCATTCAAATGAGCCTGCGAGGCCTAAGAAAGGCCTCCGTGAGCGGAAGAGGAACCATATAGCACAACATAAGGTAGGGTTGCTGCGCTGAGCTATCGGGTGACCTCATGAGAAAGGAGGGGCTCTGAACCCACAAAATATTTGCCCAAAGATTTGGTCGGCCATGCCTAGGCCCCGCCTTTCAGATGACGTCACAGGGTACTTCAAAGCAGCAAGCCAATCTTATGTTCTCCTGTTTGGACCGTCTTCCGCTCAGAGTTGGGTTACAGCAGTTGATCGAGCTTATTAAAGAGTCAACATTCACATAAATATGCCAGCGAGGCCAAGAAAAGCCACCGTTAGCGGAAGAGAAACCAAACAGCAACATAATAAGGTAGCGTTGATACACTGAGCTCTCGGGTGACGTCATGAGGAGGGCGAATCTCTAATCCACAAACTATCTGTCCAATGATTGGTTAAGCCCAGGCCCCACCTATCAGATGACGTCAGCTGGGTACTTCAACACAGTAACCCTATCTTATGTTTTCCTTTTTGGACCGTCTTCCGCTCAGAGTCGCATTTCAGCAGGATAAAGCCGTCGTCATTTCACATAAGCCAGCGAGGTCAAACAAGGCCACCGTGAGCGGAAGAGGAAGCAAACAGCACAACATAAGGTAGGGTTGCTACTCTGAGGTAACCGGGTGACGACATGAGAAGCGCGGGGCTCTGAACCCACAAATTATCTGATCAATGATTGGTCGGTCAATCCCAATCCCCAAGTATCAGATGAGGTCCTCCGGATATTTCACCACATCAAGCCTACATTATGTTCTGTTTGGACCGCCTTCCGCCTTTTTACCATAAATGTCGACATTCCAATGAGCCAGCAAGGCTAAGAAAGACCTCAGTGATTGGAAGAGTAACCAAATAGCACAACATAAGGAAGGAATGCTGCGTTGAGCTACCGGGTGACGTCATGAGAAGGGCGGGGCTCTGAACCCACAAAATATCTGCCCAAAGATTTGGTCGGCCATGCCCAGGCCCCGCCTATCAGATGACGTCAGCTGGGTACTTTAAACCAGCAACCCTTCTTATGTTCTGTGTTGACCGTCTTCCGCTCAGAGTGTGGTTTCACCAATTGATCTTGTTTTTTTTTTCTTTTTTTACCATAAAGAATTTTCATTTTGCATGAGCCAGCGAGGCCAAGAAAGGCCTCCGCGAGCGGAAGAGGAAGTAAACAGCACTCTGCTATTCTGAGTTGGCCGAGTAACGTCATGAGAAGGGCGGGATTTTGTACCTATAAACCATCTGACCAATGATTGGTCATGAACAAGCCCCACCTATCAGACGACGTCAGCCGGTAATCCAGAAACTATCTGTCCAATGATTGGTTATACCGAGGCTCCACCCATCAGATGAAGTCAGCCGGGTCCTTCAACACAGCAGCCCTATCTTATGTTCTCTTGTCCGTCTTCCGCTCAGTGTTTTTTTTTTCTACCATAAAGTGTCGACATTCAAATGAGCTAGTGAGGCTTAAGAAAGGCCTCCGTGAGCGGAAGAGTAACCAAATAGCACAACATAAGGTAGGGTTGCTGCGCTGAGCTATCGGGTGACCTCATGAGAAGGGCGGGGCTCTGAACTCACAAAATATTTGCCCAAAGATTTGGTCGGTCATTCCCTGGCCCCGCCTATCAGATGACATCACCGGGTACTTCAAAGCAGCAACCCTATCTTATATATTCTGTTTGGACCGTCTTCCGCTAAGAGTTGTTTCAGCGGTTGATCGAGCTTATCTAAGAGTCAACATTCACATGAATGAGCCAGCGAGGCCAAGAAAGGCCACCGCGAGCGGAAGAGAAACCAAATAGCACATCATAAGGTAGGATTGCTTCTCTGAGTTCCCAGGTGACGTCATGAGAAGGGCGGAGTTCTATAATCCACAAACTATCTGTCCAATGATTGGTTATGCCCAGGCCCTGTCTATCAGATGACGTCAGCCGGGTACTTCAACACAGCAACCCTAGCTTACGTTTTCCTTTTTGGACCGTCTTCCGCTTAGAGTCGCATTTCAACAGGATAAAGCCGTCGTCATTTCAGATAAGCCAGCGAGGTCAAACAAGGCCACCGTGATCGGAAGAGGAAGCAAACAGCACAGCATAAGGTAGGGTTGCTACTCTGAGCTACCCGGGTGACCTCATGAGAAGGGCGGGGCTCTGAACCCACAAATTATCTGATCAATGATTGGTCGGTCAATCCCAATCCCCACCCATCAGATGACGTCAACCGGCTGCTTCAACGCAGCAAGCCTACCTTATGTTCTCCTGTTTGGACCGTCTTCTGCCCAGAGTCGCACTTCAGCAGTTGACCGAGCTTATTAAAGAGTCAACATTCGCATGAATGAGCCAGTGATGCCAAGAAAGGCCTCCGTGAGCGGAAGAGGAATCAAAGATCACAACATAAGGTAGGGCTGCTTCTCTGAGTTAACCGGATGACGTCATGAGAAGGGCGGGGTTTTGTATGTACAAACTATCTGCTCAATGATTGGTCGGTCATGCCAAAGCGCCACCTATCATATGACGTCATCCTGCCACTTCAACGCAGGAACCCTACCTTATTGTTCTGTTTGGACCGTCTTCCTCCCAGGGTCGCATTTCAGCAGTTGACCAAACTTATTAAAGAGTCAACATTAACATGAATGAGCCAGCGAGGCCAAGAAAGGCGACGTGAGCGGAAGAGAAACAGAACAGCACATCATAAGGTAGGGTTGCTACTCCGAGTTCCCGGGTGACGTCATGAGAAAGGCGGGGCTCTGAACACAGATTATCTGATCAATGTTTGATCGGTAAGTTCCAAGCCACAATTATCAGATGACGTCATCGGGGTACTTCAACACACCAACCCTACCTTATATTCTCCTATTTGGACCGTCTTCCGATCATAGTTGCATTGCAGCAGTTGACCGAGCTTATCAAAGAGTCAACATTCACATGAATGAACCAACGAGTCCAAGAAAGGCCAACGTGAGCGGAAGAGAAACCAAACAGGACATTTGTGCAATGATTGGTTACGGACAGGCCCCACCTATCAGATGACAGCAGCTGGGTACTTCAACACAGCAACCCTATCTTATGCTTTCTTCCTTTTTGGAACGTCTTCCGCTCAGAGTCGCATTTCAGCAGGATAAAGCCTTCGTCATTTCACATAAACCAGCGTGGTCAAACAAGGCCACTGTGAGCGGAAGAGGAAGCAAACAGCACAACATAAGGTAGGGTTGTTACTCTGGGCTACCCGGGTGACGACATGAGAAGGGTGGGGCTCTGAACCCACAAACTATCTGATCAATGATTGGTCTGTCAATCCCAATCCCCAACTATCAGATACTTCACCGCAGCAACCCTACCTTATTTTCTCCTGTTTGGACCGTCTTCCGCTCAGAGTGCACTTTTTTACCATAAATGTCGTCATTCAAATGAGCCAGCAAGGCTAAGAAAGACCTCCGTGAGTGGAAGAGGAACCAAATAGCACAACATAAGGGAGGATTGCTGCGCTGAGCTACCAGGTGACGTCATGAGAAGGGCGGGGCTCCCAACCCACAAAATATCTTCCCAAAGATTTGGTCGATCATGCCTAGGCCCCGCCTATCAGATGACGTCCCCGGGTACTTCAAAGCAGCAACCCTATCTTATGTTCTCCTGTTTTGACCGTCTTCCGCTCAGAGTTGGGCTTCAGCAGTTGACCGTGTTTTTTGTTTTCTTTTATCATAAAGAATTGTCATTTCGCATGAACCAGCGAGGCCAAGAAAGGCTTAACTCCCAGGTGAAGTCATGAGGGCGGAGCTCTGTAATCCACAAACTATCTGTCCAATGATTGGGTATACCCAGGCCCCACCTATCAGATGACGTCACCCGGGTACTTCAACGCATTAACCCTATCTTATGTTCTCTTGTTTCGACCGTCTTCCGCCGAGAGTCGCATTTCAGCAGTTGACCGGGCTTATTAATGAGTCAACATTCACATGATTAGCCAGCGAGGCCAAGAAAGGCGATTGTGAGCGGAATAGAAACCAAACAGCACAACATAAGGTAAGGTTGCTACTCTGAGTTGCCCGAGTGACGTCATGAGAAGGGCGGGATTTTGTACTTATAAACCATCTGACCAATGATTGGTCATGTCCAAGCCCCACCTATCAGACGACGTCACCCGGCTACTTCAACGACGAAACCCTACTTTATGTTTTCCTGTTTGAACCGTCTTCTGCCCAGACTCGCATTTCAGCAGTTGACCGAGCTTATTAATGAGTCAACATTCACATGAATGAGCCAGCGAGGCCAAAAAAGGCCACCGTGATCGGAAGAGAAACCAAACAGGACATCATAAGGTAGGGCCGCTACTCTGAGCTCCCGGGTGATGTCGTGAGAATGGCGGGGCTCTGAACCCACAAATCATCTGATCAATGATTGGTCGGTCAATCCCAAACCCCACCTATCACATGACGTCACTCCGATACTTCAACGAAGCAACCCTACCTTCTGTGCTCCTGTTTGGACCGTCATCCGCTCAGAGTGCACGGTTTTTTTACCATAAAGTGTCGTCATTCAAATGAGCCAGCGAGGCCTAAGAAAGGCCTCCGTGAGTTAAAGAGGAACAAAATAGCACAACATAAGGTAGGGTTGCTGCGCTGAGCTATCGGGTGACGTCATGAGAAGGGCGGGGCTCTGAACCCACAAAATATTTGCCCAAAGATTTGGTCGGCCATGCCCAGGCCCCGCCTATCAGATGACGTCACTGGGTACTTCAAAGCAGCAACCCTTCTTATGTTCTGTGTTGACCGTCTTCCGCTCAGAGTTGGGTTTCACCAATTGATTTTTTTTTTTTCTTTTTTTCACCATAAAGAATTTTCATTTTGCATAAGCCAGCGAGGCCAAGAAAGGCCTCCGCGAGCGGAAGAGGAACTAAACAGCACTCTGCTATTCTGAGTTGCCCGAGTAACGTCATGAGAAGGGCGGGATTTTGTACCTATAAACCATCTGACCAATGATTGGTCATGAACAAGCCCCACCTATCAGACGACGTCAGCCGGTAATCCAGAAACTATCTGTCCAATGATTGGTTATACCGAGGCTCCACCCATCAGATGAAGTCAGCCGGGTCCTTCAACACAGCAGCCCTATCTTATGTTCTCTTGTCCGTCTTCCGCTCAGAGTGCTTTTTTTTCTACCATAAAGTGTCGACATTCAAATGAGCTAGTGAGGCTTAAGAAAGGCCTTCGTGAGCGGAAGAGTAACCAAATAGCACAACATAAGGTAGGGTTGCTGCGCTGAGCTATCGGGTGACCTCATGAGAAGGGCGGGGCTCTGAACTCACAAAATATTTGCCCAAAGATTTGGTCGGTCATGCCCTGGCCCCGACTATCAGATGACATCACCGGGTACTTCAAAGCAGCAACCCTATCTTATATATTCTGTTTGGACCGTCTTCCGCTAAGAGTTGTTTCAGCGGTTGATCGAGCTTATCTAAGAGTCAACATTCACATGAATGACCCAGCGAGGCCAAGAAAGGCCACCGCGAGCGGAAGAGAAA
>NC_092229.1:39612268-39664409 GCF_036320965.1 Panulirus ornatus
TGAAATGCGACTCTGGGCGGAAAACGGTCCAAACAGGAGAAGATAAGGTAGGGTTGCTGCGTTGAAGTACCCACATGACGTCATATGATAGGTGGCGCTTGGGCATGACCGACCAATCATTGATCAGATAATTTGCATATACAAAACCCCGCCCTTCTCATGACGTCATCTTGGTAACTCATAGAAGCAACCCTACCTTATGTTGTGCTGTTTGCTTCCTCTTCCGCTCACAGTGGCCTTGTTTGACCTCGCTGGCTTATGTAGAATGACGACGGCTTTATCCTGCTGAAATGCGACTCTGAGCGGAAGACGGTCCAAAAAGGAAAACATAAGATAGGGTTACTGTGTTGAAGTACCCAGCTGACGTCATCTGATAGGTGGGGCCTGGGCTTAACCAATCATTGGACAGATAGTTTGTGGATTAGAGATTCGCCCTCCTCATGACGTCACCCGGGAGCCCAGAGTATCAACACTATCTTATGATGTTGCTGTTTGGTTTCTCTTCCGCTAACGGTGGCCTTTCTTGGCCTCGCTGGCTCACTCATGTGAATGTTGACTGTTTGATAAAATGAGCTCGATCAACTTTTAAAACCCAGCTGTTAGCGGAAGATGGTCCAAACAGGAGAACATAAGATAGGGTTGCTGCTTTGAAGTACCCAGTGACGTCATCTGATAGGCGGGGCCTGGGCATGGCCGACCAAATCTTTGGGCAAATATTTTGTGGGTTCGGAGCCCCGCCCTTCTCATGACGTCACCCGATAGCTCAGCGCAGCAACCCTACCTTATGTTGTGCTATTTTGTTCCTCTTTAACTCACGGAGGCCTTTCTTAGGCCTCGCTGGCTCATTTGAAAGACGACACTTTATGGTAAAAAAACCGTGCACTCTGAGCGGATGACGGTCCAAACAGGAGCACAGAAGGTAGGGTTGCTTCGTTGAAGTATCGGAGTGACGTCATGTGATAGGTGGGGTTTGGGATTGATCGACCAATCATTGATCAGATGATTTGTGGGTTCAGAGCCCCGCCATTCTCACGACATCACCCGGGAGCTCAGAGTAGCGACCCTACCTTATGATGTCCTGTTTGGTTTCTCTTCCGATCACGGTGGCCTTTTTTGGTCTCGCTGGCTTATTCATGTGAATGTTGACTCATTAATAAGCTCGGTCAACTGCTGAAATGCGAGTCTGGGCAGAAGACGGTTCAAACAGGAAAACATAAAGTAGGGTTTCGTCGTTGAAGTAGCCGGGTGACGTCGTCTGATAGGTGGGGCTTGGACATGACCAATCATTGGTCAGATGGTTTATAAGTACAAAATCCCGCCATTCTCATGACGACACTCGGGCAACTCAGAGTAGCAACCTTACCTTATGTTGTGCTGTTTAGTTCCTCTTTCGCTCACGGATGCGTTTCTTGGCCTTGCTGGTTCATGCGAAATGACACTTCTTTATGATAAAAGAAAACAAAAAACACGGTCAACTGCTGAAGCCCAACTCTGAGCGGAAGACGGTCAAAATAGGAGAACATAAGATAGGGTTGCTCCTTTGAAGTACCCGGGGACGCCATCAGATAGGCGGGGCCTAGGCATGATCGACCAAATCTTTGGGAAGATATTTTGTGGTTTGGGAGCCCCGCCCTTCTCATGACGTCACCCGGTAGCTCAGCGCAGCAATCCTCCCTTATGTTGTGCTATTTGGTTCCTCTTCCACTCACGGAGGTCTTTCTTAGCCTTGCTGGCTCATTTGAATGACGACATTTATGGTAAAAAAGTGCACTCTGAGCGGATGACGGTCCAAACAGGAGAAAATAAGGTAGGGTTGCTGCGGTGAAGTATCTGATAGTTGGGGATTGGGATTGACAGACCAATCATTGATCAGATAGTTTGTGGGTTCAGAGCCCCACCCTTCTCATGTCGTCACCCGGGTAGCCCAGAGTAACAACCCTACCTTATGTTGTGCTGTTTGCTTCCTCTTCCGCTCACAGTGGCCTTGTTTGACCACGCTGGTTTATGTGAAATGACGAAGGCTTTATCCTGCTGAAATGCGACTCTGAGCGGAAGACGTTCCAAAAAGGAAGAAAGCATAAGATAGGGTTGCTGTGTTGAAGTACCCAGCTGCTGTCATCTGATAGGTGGGGCCTGTCCGTAACCAATCATTGCACAAATGTCCTGTTTGGTTTCTCTTCCGCTCACGTTGGCCTTTCTTGGCCTCGTTGGTTCATTCATGTGAATGTTGACTCTTTGATAAGCTCGGTCAACTGCTGCAATGCAACTATGATCGGAAGACGGTCCAAATAGGAGAATATAAGGTAGGGTTGGTGTGTTGAAGTACCCTGATGACGTCATCTGATAATTGTGGCTTGGAACTTACCGACCAAACATTGATCAGATAATCTGTGTTCAGAGCCCCGCCTTTCTCATGACGTCACCCGGGAGCTCGGAGTAGCAACCCTACCTTATGATGTGCTGTTCTGTTTCTCTTCCGCTCACGTCGCCTTTCTTGGTCTCGCTGGCTCATTCATGTTAATGTTGACTCTTTAATAAGTTTGGTCAACTGCTGAAATGCGACCCTGGGAGGAAGACGGTCCAAACAGAACAATAAGGTAGGGTTCCTGCGTTGAAGTGGCCGGATGACGTCATATGATAGGTGGCGCTTTGGCATGACCGACCAATCATTGAGCAGATAGTTTGTACATACAAAACCCCGCCCTTCTCATGACGTCATCCGGTTAGAAGCAGCCCTACCTTATGTTGTGATCTTTGATTCCTCTCCCGCTCACGGAGGCCTTTCTTGGCCTCGCTGGCTCATTCATGCGAATGTTGACTCTTTAATAAGCTCGGTCAACTGCTGAAGTGCGACTCTGGGCAGAAGACGGTCCAAACAGAACATAAGGTAGGGTTGGTGTGTTGAAGCAGCCGGTTGACGTCATCTGATGGGTGGGGATTGGGATTGACCGACCAATCATTGATGAGATAATATGTGGGTTCAGAGCCCCACCCTTCTCATGTCGTCACCCGGGTAGCCCAGAGTAACAACCCTACCTTATGTTGTGCTGTTTGCTTCCTCTTCCTCTCACAGTGGCCTTGTTTGACGACGCTGGCTTATGTGAAGTGACGACTGCTTTATCCTGCTGAAATGCGACTCTAAATGGGAGACGGTCCAAAAAGGAAAACATAAGATAGGGTTGCTGTGTTGAAGTACCCAGCTGACGTCATCTGATAGGTGGGGCCGGGGCTTAACCAATCATTGGACAGATAGTTTGTGGATTACAGAGATTCGCTCTCCTCATGACGTTACCCGGGAACCCAGAGTATCAACACTACCTTATGATGTTGCTGTTTGGTTTCGCTTCCGATAACGGTGGCCTTTTTTGGCCTCGCTGGCGCATTCATGTGAATGTTGACTCTTTAATAAGCTCGATCAACTGCTGACACCATACTCTGAGCGGAAGATGGTCAAAACAGGAGAACATAAGATAGGGTTGCTGCTTTGAAGTACCCGATGACGTCATCGGATAGGCGGGGCCTGGGCATGGCCGACCAAATCTTTGGGCAAATATTTTGTGGGTTCAGAGCCACGCCCATCTCATGAGGTCACCCGATAGCTCAGCGAAGCAACCCTACCTTATGTTGTGCTATTTGGTTCTTCTTCCGCTCACGGAGGCCTTTCTTGGCCTCGTTGGGTCATTCATGTCAATTTTGACTATTTAATAAGCTCGGTTAACTGCTGAAATGCGACTATGGGCGGAAGACGGTCCAAACAGGAGAACATAAGGTAGGGTTGGTGTGTTGAAGTAGCCTGCTTACGTCGACTGATAGGTGGGGCTTGGACATATCCAATAATTTTTCAGGTGGTTTATAGGTACATAATCCCGCCCTTCTCATGACGTCACTCGGGCAACTTAGAATAGCAGCCCTACCTTATGTTGTGCAGTTTGATTCCTCTTCCGCTCACGGAGGCCTTTCTTGGCCTCTCTGGCTAGAAGACTCCTTATGGTAATGATAAATGATAACAAAAAGCTCGGGCAACTTCTGAAATACGACTCTGAGCAGAAGACGGTCCAAACAGAACAAAAGATAGGGTTGGTTTGTTGAAGTACCCGGATGACGTCATCTGATAGGTGGGGCTTGGGACTTACCGACCAATCATTGATCAGATAATTTGTGGGTTCAGAGCCCCGCTCTTCTCAAGACGTCACCCGGTTAGCTCAGAGTAGCAGCCCTACCTTATGTTGTGCTGTTTGGTTCCTTTTCCCATCACTGTGGCTTTGTTTAGCCTCGCTGTATAATGTGAAATGACGACGGGTTTATTCTGCTGAAATACGACTCTGAGCGGAAGACTGTCCAAACAGGAGAAGATAAGATATGTTTTCTGCCTTGAAGTACCCGGCTGACGTCATCTGATAGGTGGGGCCTGGGTATAACCAATCATTGGACAGATATTTTGTAGATTACAGAGCTCCGCCCTCATGACGTCACCCATGAGCTCAGAGTAGCAACATGTTTGGTTTCTCATCCGCTCACGGTGGCCTTTCTTGGCCTCACTGGCTCATTCATGTGAATGTTGACTCTTTAATAAGCTCGGTCAACTGCTGAAATGCGACTCTTGGTGGACGACGGTCCAAACAGGAGAACATAAGGTAGGGTTCCTGCGTTGAAATAGCCGGATGACGTCGTCTGATAGGTGGAGCTTGGACATGACCAATCATTGGTCAGTTGGTTTATAAGTACAAAATCCCGCCCTTCTCATGACGTCACTCGGGCAACTCATAGTAGCAACCTTACCTTATGTTGTGCTGTTTAGTTCCTCTTCCGCTCACGGAGGCCTTTCTTGGCGTCGCCGGCTCATGCGGAATGACAAAATTGTTTATGGAAAAAAAAGAATCACGATCAACTGGTGAAACCCAACTCTGAGCGGATGACGGTCCAAACAGGAGAACATAAGAGAGGGTTGCTGCTATAAAGTACCCGGCTGACGTCATATGATAGGTGGCGCTTGGGGATGACCGACCAATCATTGATCAGATAGTTTGTATATACAAAACCCCGCCCTTCTCATGACGTCATCCTGGTAACTCAGAGAAGCAACTCTACCTTATATTGTGCTGTTTGGTTCCTCTTGTGCTCACGGAGGCCTTTCTTGGCCTCTCTGGCTAGAAGACTCCTTATGGTAATAATAATGATAAAAAAAAGCTGGGGAAACTGCTGAAATGCGACTCAGAGCAGAAGACGGTCCAAAGAGAACATAAGATAGGGTTGCTGCGTTGATTTACCCGGATGACGTCATCTGATAGTTGGGGTTTGTGACTTACCGACCAATCATTGATCAGATAATTTGTGGGTTCAGAGCCCCGCCCTTCTCATGTCGTCACCCGTGTAGCCCAGAGTAACAACCCTACCTTATGTTGTGCTATTTGGTTCCTCTTCCGCTCACGGTGGCCTTGTTTGACCTCGCTGGTTTATGTGAAATGACGACGGCTTTATCCTGATGAAATGCGACTCTGAACGGAAGACGGTCCAAAAAGGAAAACATAAGATACGGTTGCTGTGTTGAAGTACCCAGCTGACGTCATCTGATAGGTGGGGCCTGGGCTTAACCAATCATTGGACAGATACTTTGTGGATTACAGAGCTCCGCCCTCATGACGTCACCAGGGAGCTCAGAGTAGCAACCCTACCTTATGATGTGCTGTTTGGTTTCTCTTCCGCTCACGGTCGCCTTTCTTGGCCTCTCTGGCTCATTCATGTGAATGTTGACTCTTTAATAAGCTCGGTCAACTGCTGAAATGCGACTATGGGCGGAAGACGGTCTTAACAGGAGAACATAAGGTAGGGTTGGTGTGTTGAAATAACCGGCTGATAGGTGGGGCTTGTACATGACCAATCATTTTTCAGATGGTTTATAGGTATATCATCCCGCCCTTCTCATGACGTCACTCGGGCAACTTAGAGTAGCAGCCCTACCTTATGTTGTGCAGTTTGATTCCTCTTCCGCTCACGGAGGCCTTTCTTGGCCTCGCTGGCTAGAAGACTCCTTATGGTAATGATAATGATAACAAAAAGCTCGGGCAACTTCTGAAATGCGACTCTGAGCAGAAGACGGTCCAAACAGAACATAAGATAGGGTTGGTTTGTTGAAGTACCCGGCTGACGTCATCTGATAGGCGGGGCCTGTGTATAACCAATCATTGGACATATACTTTGTGGATTACAGAGCCCCGCCCTCATGACCTCACCCGGGAGCTCAGAGTAGCAACCCTACCTTATGAAGTGCTGTTTGGTTCCTCTTCGGCTCACGGAGGCCTTTTATTGGCCTCGCTGGTTCATGCGAAATGACAATTCTTTATGAAAAAAGAAAACTAAAACACACGGTCAACTGCTGAAGATCAGTTCTGAGCGTAAGACGGTCAAAAAAGGAGAACATAAGAAAGGTTTGCTACTTTGAAGTACCCGGTGACGTTATTGATAGGCGGTGCCTGGACATGACCGACCAAATCTTTGGGCAGATATTTTGTGGGTTCGGAGCCCCGCCCTTCTCATGACGTCACCCGGTAGCTCAGCGCAGTAATCCTCCCTTATGTTGTGCTATTTGGTTACTCTTCCACTCACGGAGGTCTTTCTTAGCCTTACTGGCTCATTTGAATGTCGACATTTATGGTAAAAAAAAGGGCACTCTTAGCGGATGACGGTCCAAACAGGAGAACATAAGGTAGGGTTGCTACGTTGAAGTATCCGGCTGACGTGATCTGATAGGTGGGGATTGGGATTGACCGACCAATCATTGATCAGATAATTTGCGGGTTTAGAGCCCCGCCCTTCTCATGACGTCACCCGGGAGCTCAGAGTAGCAACCCTACCTTATGATGTCCTGTTTGGTTTCTATTCCGCTCACGGTCGCCTTTCTTGGCTTCGCTGGCTAATCATGTGAATATTGACTCATTAATAAGCTCGGTCAACTGCTGAAATGCGACTCTCGGCGGAAGACGGTCCAAAAAGGAGAACATAAGGTACTGTTGGTGTGTTGAAGTACCCGGATGACGTCATCTTATAGGTGGGGCTTGGAACGTACCGACCAATCATTGATCAGATAGTTTATGGGCTCAGAGCCCTGCCCTTCTCATGACGTCACCCGGGAGCTTAGAGTAGCAACCCTACCTTATGTTGTGCTGTTTGGTTCCTCTTCCGCTCACGGAGGCCTTTCTTGGCCTTGCTGGTTCATGCGAAATGAGAATTCTTTATGATAAAAGAAAACAAAAACACGGTCAACTGCTGAAGCCCAACTCTGAGCGGAAGACGGTCAAAACAGGAGACCGTCTTCCGCTCAGAGTTGGGTTTCACCAGTTGATTGTGTTTTTCTTTTTTTCTTTTTTTCAATATAAACAATTGACATTTCGCATGAGACGGCGACGCCAAGAAAGGCCTCCGTGAGAGGAAGAGGAACTAAACAGCACAACATAAGGTAGGGTTGTTACTCTGAGTTCCCGAGTGACGTCATGAGAAGGGCGGGATTTTGTACCTATAAAACATCTGACCAATGATTGGTCATGTCCAAGCCCCACCTATCAGACGACGTCATCCGGCTATTTCAACGCAGGAACCCTATCTCATTTTCTTCTATCTGGACCATCTTCCGCAAAGAGTCGCATTTCAGCAGTTGACCGAGCTTATAAAAGAGTCAACATTCACATGAATGAGCCAGCGAGGCCAAGAAAGGCCACCGTGAGCAGAAGAGAAACCAAACAGGACATCATAAGGTAGGGTTGTTACTCTGAGCTCCCGGGTGACGTCATGAGAAGGGCGGCGCTATGAACCCGCAAATTATCTGATCAGTGATTGGTCGGTAAGTTCCAAGCCCCACCTATCAGATGACGTCAGCCGGGTACTTCAACACACCACCCCTACCTTCTGTTCTCCTGTTTGGACCGTCTTCCGCAAACAGTCGCATTTCAGCAGTTGACCGAGCTTATTAAAGAGTCAACATTCACATGAATGAGCCAGTGAGGCCAAGAAAGGCCACTGTGAGTGGAAGAAAAACCAAACAGCACATCATAAGGTAGGGTTGCTACTCCGAGCTCCCGGGTGACGTCATGAGGGCAGAGCTCTGTAATCCACAAAGTATCTGTCCAATTATTGGTTATACCCAGGCCCCGTCTATCAGATGACGTTAGCCGGGTACTTCAACACAGCAACCCTATCTTATGTTTTCCTTTTTGAACCGTCTTCCGCTCAGAGTCGCATTTCAGCAGGATAAAGCCGTCGTCTTTTCACATAAGCCAGCGAGGTCAAACAAGGCCACCGAGATCGAGAGAAGAAGCAAACAGCACAGTATAAGGTGGGGTTGCTACTTTGAGCTACCCGGGTGACCTCACGAGAAGGGCGGGGCTCTGAACCCCCAGATTATCTGACCAATGATTGGTCGGTCAATCCCAATCCCCACCCATCAGATGACGTCAACTGGCTACTTCAACGCAGCAAGCCTACCTTATGTTCTTCTGTTTGGACATTCTTTTGCCCAGAGTCGAATTTCAGCAGTTGACCAAGCTTATTGAATTCAACATTCACATGAATGAGCCAGTGAGGCCAAGAAAGGCGACCGTGAGCGGAAGAGAAACCAAACAGGACATCATAAGGCAGGGTTGCTACTCTGAGCTCATGGGTGACGTCATGAGGGCGGAGCTTTGTAATCCACAAATTGTATGTCCAATGACTGGTTATACACAGGTCCCGCCTATAGGATGACGTCTGCCGGGTACTTCAACGCAGCAAACCTATCTTATATATTCTCCTGTTTGGACCGTCTTCCGCTCAGGTCGCATTTCAGCAGGATAAAGCCGTTGTCATTTCACATAATCCAGTGGGGCCAAACAAAGCCACCGTGAGCGGAAGAGGAATCAAACAGCACAAAATCAAGTAGGGTTGCTACTCTGAGTTGCCCAAGTGAGGTCATGAGAATGGCGGGATTTTGTACCAATATACAATCTAACGTCATCTGACTACTTCAACGCAGCAACCCTACCTTATGTTCTCCTGTATGGACAGTCTTCCCTCCCAGGGTCGCATTTCAGCAGTTGACCGAGCTTATTAGAGTCAACATTAACATGAATGAACCAGCGAGGCCAAGAAAGGCCACCGTGAGCGGAAGAGAAACTAAACAGGACATCATAAGGTAGGGTTGCTACTCTGAGCTCCTGGGTGACGTCATGAGAAGGGCGGGGCTCTAAATACACAAATCATCTGATCAATGATTAGGCAGTAATTTCGAAGCCACACCTATCAGATGACGTCATGAGGGTACTTTCACACACCAAATACTACCTTATCTTCTATTTGGACCGTCTTCCTATCATAGTTGGATTGCAGCAGTTGACCGAGCTTATTAAAGAGTCAACATTCACATGAATGAAGCAATGAGGCCAGGAAAGGCCACCGTGACCGGAAGAGAAACCAAACAGGACCTCATAATCTAGGGTTGCTACTCTGAGCTCTCGGGTGATGTCATGAGAAGGGCGGGGCTCTGAACCCACAAATTATCTGATCAATGATTGGTCGGTCAATCCCAAACCCCACCTATCAGATGACCTCACCCGGCTACTTCAACGCAGTAACCCTACCTTATGTTTTCCTGTTTGGACCGTCTTCCGCTCAAAGTGCCCCGTTTATGTTTTACCATAAAGTGTTGTTTCAAATGAGCCAGCGAGGCCTAAGCAAGGCCTCCGTGAGCGGAAGAGGAACCAAATAGCACAACATAAGGTAGGGTACTACACTGTGCTATTAGGTGACGTCATGAGGAGGGAAGGGCTCCGAACCCACAAAATATTTGCCCAAAGATTTGGTCGGTCATGCCCAGGCCCGACTATCGGATGACGTAACCGGGTACTTCAGAGGAGCAACTCTTATGTTCTCCCGTTTGGACCGTCTTCTGCTCAGAGTTGGGTTTCAGCAGTTGACCGAGTTTATTAAAGTCAACCAACATTCACATGCATGAGAAGACATCGAAGCCAAGAAAGGCCACCGTGAGCGGAAGAGAAACCAAACAGGACATACATAATAGGGTAGGGTTGCTACTCTGAGCTCCCGGGTGACGTCATGAGGAAGGCGAATCTCTGTAATACACAAACTATCTGTCCAATGACTGGTTAAGCCCTGGCCCCACCTATCAGATGACGTCAGCTGGGTACTTCAACACAGCAACCCTATCTTACGTTTTCTTCCTTTTTGGACCGTCTTCCGCTCGAGTCTCATTTCAGCAGGATAAAGCCTTCGTCATTTCACATAAACCAGCGAGATCAAAAAGGCCACCGTGAGCGGAAGAGGAAGCAAACAGCACAACATAAAGTAGGGTTGTTACTCTGAGCACCCGGGTGACGACATGAGAAGGGCGGGGCTCTGAACCCACAAATTATCTGATCAATGATTGGTCGGTCAATCCCCATCCCCAACTATCAGATGACGTCATCAGGATACTTCACCGCAGCAACCCTACCTTATGTTCTGTTTGGACCGTCTTCCGCTCAGAGTGCCCTTTTTCTTTACCATAAATGTCGTCATTCAAATGAGCCAGCAAGGCTAAGAAAGACCTCCGTGAGCGGAAGAGGAACCAAATAGCACAACATAAGGGAGGATTACTGCCCTGAGCTACCGGGTGACGTCAGGAGAAGGGCGGGGCTCTGAACCCACAAAATATCTGCCCAAAGATCTGGTCGGTCATGCCTAGGCCCCGCCTATCAGATGACGTCACCGGGTACTACAAAGCAGCAACCCTATCTTATGTTCTCCTGTTTTGACCGTCTTCCGCTCAGAGTTGGGCTTCAGCAGTTGACCGTGTTTTTGTTTTCTTTTATCATAAAGAATTGTCATTTCGCATGAGCCAGCGAGGCCAAGAAAGGCTTAACTCCCAGGTGAAGTCATGAGGGCGGAGCTCTGTAATCCACAGACTATCTGTCCAATGATTGGGTATACCCAGGCCTCACCTATCAGATGACGTCACCCAGGTACTTCAACGCAGGAACCCTATCTTATGTTCTCTTGTTTCGACCGTCTTCCGCCGAGAGTCGCATTTCAGCAGTTAACCAAGCTTATTAATGAGTCAACATTCACATGAATGAGCCAACGAAGCCAAGAAAGGCGACCGTGAGCGGAATAGAAACCAAACGTGACATCATAAGGTAGGGTTGCTACTCTGAGCTCCCGGGCGACGTCATGAGAAGGGCGGGGCTCTGAGCACACAAATTATCTGATCAATGTTTCGTCGGTAAGTTCCAAGCCCCACCTATAAGATGACGTCATCCGGGTACTTAACACACCAACCCTACCTTATGTTCTTTTTGGACAGTCTTCCGCCGAGAGTCGCATTTCAGCAGTTAACCAAGCTTATTAATGAGTCAACATTCACATGAATGAGCCAGCGAAGCCAAGAGAGGCCACCGTGAGCGGAATAGAAACCAAACAAGACATCATAAGGTAGGGTTGTTACTCTGAGCTCCCAACTGATGTCATGAGAATGGCGGGGCTCTGAGCCCACAAATCATCTGATCAATGATTGGTCGGTCACTCCCAAGCCCCACCTATCACATGACGTCATTCCGATACTTCAACGAAGCAACCCTACCTTCTGTGCTCCTGTTTGGATCGTCATCCGCTCAGAGTGCCCCGGTTTTTTTTACCATAAAGTGTCGTCATTCAAATGAGCCAGCGAGGCCTAAGAAAGGCCTCCGTGAGCGGAAGAGGAACCAAATAGCACAACATAAGGTAGGGTTGCTGCGCTGAGCTATCGGGTGACCTAGTGAGAAGGGCGGGGCTCTGAACCCACAAAATATTTGCCCAAAGATTTGGTCGCCCATGCCTAGGCCCCGCCTATCAGATGACGTCACAGGGTACTTCAAAGCAGCAAGCCAATCTTATGTTCTCCTGTTTGGACCGTCTTCCGCTCAGAGTTGGGTTACAGCAGTTGATCGAGCTTATTAAAGAGTCAACATTCACATAAATATGCCAGCGAGGCCAAGAAAAGCCACCGTTAGCGGAAGAGAAACCAAACAGCAACATAATAAGGTAGCGTTGATACTCTGGGTTCCCGGGTAACGTCATGAAGTGGGCGAATCTCTAATCCACAGACTATCTGTCCAATGATTGGTTAAGCCCAGGCCCCACCTATCAGATGACGTCAGCTGGGTACTTCAACACAGTAACCCTATCTTATGTTTTCCTTTTTGAACCGTCTTCCGCTCAGAGTCGCATTTCAGCAGGATAAAGCCGTCGTCATTTCATATAAGCCAGCGAGGTCAAACAAGGCTACCGTAAGCGGAAGAGGAAGCAAACAGCACAACATACGGTAGGGTTGTTACTCTGAGCTACCCGGGTGATGTCATGAGAAGCGCGGGGCTCTGAACCCAC
Source organism: Panulirus ornatus (assembly GCF_036320965.1). Taxonomy (NCBI): domain Eukaryota; kingdom Metazoa; phylum Arthropoda; class Malacostraca; order Decapoda; family Palinuridae; genus Panulirus; species Panulirus ornatus. The sequence goes on from NC_092229.1 coordinate 39,624,653, forward strand.
AAATTATCTGATCAATGATTGGTCGGTCAATCCCCAAGTATCAGATGACGTCCTCCGGATATTTCACCGCATCAAGCTTACATTATGTTCTGTTTGGACCGCCTTCCGCCTTTTTACCATAAATGTCGACATTCCAATGAGCCAGCAAGGCTAAGAAAGACCTCAGTGATTGGAAGAGTAACCAAATAGCACAACATAAGGAAGGAATGCTGCGTTGAGCTACCGGGTGACGTCATGAGAAGGGCGCGGCTCTGAACCCACAAAATATCTGCCCAAAGATTTAGTCGGCCATGCCCAGGCCCCACCTATCAGATGACGTCACCGGGTACTTCAAACCAGCAACCCTTCTTATGTTCTGTGTTGACCGTCTTCCGCTCAGAGTGTGGTTTCACCGATTGATCTTGTTTTTTTTTTCTTTTTTTACCATAAAGAATTTTCATTTTGCATGAGCCAGCGAGGCCAAGAAAGGCCTCCGCGAGCGGAAGAGGAACTAAACAGCAATCTGCTATTCTGAGTTGCCCGAGTAACGTCATGAGAATGGCGGGATTTTGTACCTATAAACCATCTGACCAATGATTGGTCATGAACAAGCCCCACCTATCAGACGACGTCAGCCGGTAATCCAGAAACTATCTGTCCAATGATTGGTTATACCGAGGCTCCACCCATCAGATGAAGTCAGCCGGGTCCTTCAACACAGCAGCCCTATCTTATGTTCTCTTGTCCGTCTTCCGCTCAGAGTGCTTTTTTTTTCTACCATAAAGTGTCGACATTCAAATGAGCTAGTGAGGCTTAAGAAAGGCCTTCGTGAGCGGAAGAGTAACCAAATAGCACAACATAAGGTAGGGTTGCTGCGCTGAGCTATCGGGTGACCTCATGAGAAGGGCGGGGCTCTGAACTCACAAAATATTTGCCCAAAGATTTGGTCGGTCATGCCCTGGCCCCGCCTATCAGATGACATCACCGGGTACTTCAAAGCAGCAGCCTTATCTTGTATATTCTGTTTGGACCGTCTTCCGCTAAGAGTTGTTTCAGCGGTTGATCGAGCTTATCTAAGAGTCAACATTCACATGAATGAGCCAGCGAGGCCAAGTAAGGCCACCGCGAGCGGAAGAGAAACCAAATAGCACATCATAAGGTAGGATTGCTTCTCTGAGTTCTCAGGTGACGTCATGAGAAGGGCGGAGTTCTGTAATCCACAAACTATCTGTCCAATGATTGGTTATGCCCAGGCCCTGTCTATCAGATGACGTCAGCCGGGTACTTCAACACAGCAACCCTAGCTTACGTTTTCCTTTTTGGACCATCTTCCGCTTAGAGTCGCATTTCAACAGGATAAAGCCGTCGTCATTTCAGATAAGCCAGCGAGGTCAAACAAGGCCACCGTGATCGGAAGAGGAAGCAAACAGCACAGCATAAGGTAGGGTTGCTACTCTGAGCTACCCGGGTGACCTCATGAGAAGGGCGGGGCTCTGAACCCACAAATTATCTCATCAATGATTGGTCGGTCAATCCCAATCCCCACCCGTCAGATGACGTCAACCGGCTGCTTCAACGCAGCAAGCCTACCTTAAGTTCTCCTGTTTGGACCGTCTTCTGCTCAGAGTCGCATTTCAGCAGTTGACCGAGCTTATTAAAGAGTCAACATTCGCATGAATGAGTCAGTGAGGCCAAGAAAGGCCTCCGTGAGCGGAAGAGGAATCAAAGATCACAACATAAGGTAGGGCTGCTTCTCTGAGTTAACCGGATGACGCCATGAGAAGGGCGGGGTTTGGTATGTACAAACTATCTGCTCAATGATTGGTCGGTCATGCCAAAGCGCCACCTATCATATGACGTCATCCGGCCACTTCAACGCAGGAACCCTACCTTATTGTTCTGTTTGGACCGTCTTCCTCCCAGGGTCGCATTTCAGTAGTTGACCAAACTTATTAAAGAGTCAACATTAACATGAATGAGCCAGCGAGGCCAAGAAAGGCCACCGTGAGCAGAAGAGAAACCAAACAGGACATCATAAGGTAGGGTTGTTACTCTGAGCTACCCGGGTGACGTCATGAGAAGGGCGGCGCTATGAACCCGCAAATTATCTGATCAGTGATTGGTCGGTAAGTTCCAAGCCCCACCTATCAGATGACGTCAGCCGGGTACTTCAACACACCACCCCTACCTTCTGTTCTCCTGTTTGGACCGTCTTCCGCAAACAGTCGCATTTCAGCAGTTGACCGAGCTTATTAAAGAGTCAACATTCACATGAATGAGCCAGTGAGGCCAAGAAAGGCCACTGTGAGTGGAAGAAAAACCAAACAGCACATCATAAGGTAGGGTTGCTACTCCGAGCTCCCGGGTGACGTCATGAGGGCAGAGCTCTGTAATCCACAAAGTATCTGTCCAATTATTGGTTATACCCAGGCCCCGTCTATCAGATGACGTCAGCCGGGTACTTCAACACAGCAACCCTATCTTATGTTTTCCTTTTTGAACCGTCTTCCGCTCAGAGTCGCATTTCAACAGGATAAAGCCGTCGTCTTTTCAAATAAGCCAGCGAGGTCAAACAAGGCCACCGAGATCGGAAGAAGAAGCAAACAGCACAGTATAAGGTGGGGTTGCTACTTTGAGCTACCCGGGTGACCTCACGAGAAGGGCGGGGCTCTGAACCCCCAGATTATCTGACCAATGATTGGTCGGTCAATCCCAATCCCCACACATCAGATGACGTCAACTGGCTACTTCAACGCAGCAAGCCTACCTTATGTTTTTCTGTTTGGACATTCTTCTGCCCAGAGTCGAATTTCAGCAGTTGACCAAGCTTATTAAATTCAACATTCACATGAATGAGCCAGTGAGGCCAAGAAAGGCGACCGTGAGCGGAAGAGAAACCAAACAGGACATCATAAGGCAGGGTTGCTACTCTGAGCTCATGGGTGACGTCATGAGGGCGGAGCTCTGTAATCCACAAATTATATGTCCAATGACTGGTTATACACAGGTCCCGCCTATAAGATGACGTCTGCCGTGTACTTCAACGCAGCAAACCTATCTTATATATTCTCCTGTTTGGACCGTCTTCCGCTCAGGTCGCATTTCAGCAGGATAAAGCCGTTGTCATTTCAAATAATCAAGTGAGGCCAAACAAAGCCACCGTGAGCGGAAGAGGATGCAAACAGCATAACATAAAGTAGGGTTGCTACTCTGAGTTGCCCAAGTGAGGTCATGAGAATGGCGGGATTTTGTACCAATAAACAATCTAACGTCATCTGGCTACTTCAACGCAGCAACCCTACCTAATGTTCTCCTGTTTGGACAGTCTTCCCTCCCAGGGTCGCATTTCAGCAGTTGACCGAACTTATTAGAGTCAACATTAACATGAATGAACCAGCGAGGCCAAGAAAGGCCACCGTGAGCGGAAGAGAAACTAAACAGGACATCATAAGGTAGGGTTGCTACTCTGAGCTCCTGGGTGACGTCATGAGAAGGGCGGGGTTCTAAATACACAAATTATCTGATCAATGATTGGTCAGTAAGTTCGAAGCCACACCTATCACATGACGTCATCAGGGTACTTCAACACACCAAATACTACATTATGTTCTATTTGGACCGTCTTCCGCTCATAGTTGGATTGCAGCAGTAGACCGAGCTTATTAGTCAACATTCACATGAATAAAGCAACGAGGCCAAGAAAGGCCACCGTGACCGGAAGAGAAACCAAACAGGACCTCATAAGGTAGGGTTGCTACTCTGAGCTCTCGGGTGATGTCATGAGAAGGGCGGGGCTCTGAACCCACAAATTATCTGATCAATGATTGGTCGGTCAATCCCAAACCCCACCTATCAGACGACGTCGCCCGGCTACTTCAACGCAGTAACCCTACCTTATGTTTTCCTGTTTGGACCGTCTTCCGCTCAAAGTGCCCCGTTTATGTTTTACCATAAAGTGTCGTTTCAAATGAGCCAGCGACGCCTAAGCAAGGCCTCCGTGAGCGGAAGAGGAACCAAATAGCACAACATAAGGTAGGGTACTACGCTGTGCTATTAGGTGACGTCATGAGAAGGGAAGGGCTCCGAACCCACAAAATATTTGCCCAAAGATTTGGTCGGTCATGCCCAGGCCCCGACTATCAGATGACGTAAGCGGGTACTTCAAAGGAGCAACTCTTATGTTCTCCCGTTTGGACCGTCTTCCGCTCAGAGTAGCGTTTCAGCAGTTGACCGAGTTTATTAAAGTCAACCAACATTCACATGAATGAGAAGACATCGAAGCCAAGAAAGGCCACCGTGAGCTGAAGAGAAACCAAACAGGACATAATAAGGTAGGGTTGCTACTCTGAGCTCTCGGGTGACGTCATGAGGAAGGCAAATCTCTGTAATACACAAACTATCTGTCCAATGATTGGTTAAGCCCTGGCCCCACCTATCAGATGACGTCAGCTGGGTACTTCAACACAGCAACCCTATCTTATGTTTTCTTCCTTTTTGGACCGTCTTCCGCTCGAGTCGCATTTCAGCAGGATAAAGCCTTCGTCATTTCACATAAGCCAGCGAGGTCAAACAAGGCCACTGTGAGCGGATGAGGAAGCAAACAGCACAACATAAGGTAGGGTTGTTACTCTGAGCTACTCGGGTGACGACATGAGAAGGGCGGGGCTCTGAACCCACAAATTATCTGATCAATGATTGGTCGGTCAATCCCCATCCCCAACTATCAGATGACGTCATCCGGATACTTCACCACAGCAACCCTACCTTATGTTCTGTTTGGACCGTCTTCCGCTCAGAGCGCACTTTTTCTTTACCATAAATGTCGTCATTCAAATGAGCCAGCAAGGCTAAGAAAGACCTCCGTCAGTGGTAGAGGAACCAAATAGCAGAACATAAGGGAGGATTGCTGCCCTGAGCTACCGGGTGACGTCATGAGAAGGGCGGGGCTCTGAACCCACAAAATATCTGCCCAAAGATTTGGTCGGTCATGCCTAGGTCCCGCCTATCAGATGACGTCCCCGGGTACTTCAAAGCAGCAACCCTATCTTATGTTCTCCTGTTTTGACCGTCTTCCGCTCAGAGTTGGGCTTCAGCAGTTGACCGTGTTTTTGTTTTCTTTTATCATAAAGAATTGTCATTTCGTATGAGCCAGCGAGGCCAAGAAAGGCTTAACTCCCAGGTGAAGTCATAAGGGCGTAGCTCTGTAATCCACAGACTATCTGTCCAATGATTGTGTATACCCAGGCCTCACCTATCAGATGACGTCACCCGGGTACTTCAACGCAGGAACCCTATCTTATGTTCTCTTGTTTCGACCGTCTTCCGCCGAGAGTCGCATTTCAGCAGTTGACCGAGCTTATTAATGAGTCAACATTCACATGAATGAGCCAGCGAAGCCAAGAAAGGCGACCGTGAGCGGAATAGAAACCAAACATGACATCATAAGGTAGTGTTGCTTCTCTGAGCTCCCAAGTGATGTCATGAGAATGGCGGGGCTCTGAGCCCACAAATCATCTGATCAATGATTGGTCGGTCACTCCCAAGCCCCACCTATCACATGACGTCACCCCGATACTTCAACGAAGCAACCCTACCTTCTGTTCTCCTGTTTGGACCGTCATCCGCTCAGAGTGCCCCATTTTTTTTACCATAAAGTGTCGTCATTCAAATGAGCCAGCGAGGCCTAAGAAAGGCCTCCGTGAGCGGAAGAGGAACCATATAGCACAACATAAGGTAGGGTTGCTGCGCTGAGCTATCGGGTGACCTCATGAGAAAGGAGGGGCTCTGAACCCACAAAATATTTGCCCAAAGATTTGGTCGGCCATGCCTAGGCCCCGCCTTTCAGATGACGTCACAGGGTACTTCAAAGCAGCAAGCCAATCTTATGTTCTCCTGTTTGGACCGTCTTCCGCTCAGAGTTGGGTTACAGCAGTTGATCGAGCTTATTAAAGAGTCAACATTCACATAAATATGCCAGCGAGGCCAAGAAAAGCCACCGTTAGCGGAAGAGAAACCAAACAGCAACATAATAAGGTAGCGTTGATACACTGAGCTCTCGGGTGACGTCATGAGGAGGGCGAATCTCTAATCCACAAACTATCTGTCCAATGATTGGTTAAGCCCAGGCCCCACCTATCAGATGACGTCAGCTGGGTACTTCAACACAGTAACCCTATCTTATGTTTTCCTTTTTGGACCGTCTTCCGCTCAGAGTCGCATTTCAGCAGGATAAAGCCGTCGTCATTTCACATAAGCCAGCGAGGTCAAACAAGGCCACCGTGAGCGGAAGAGGAAGCAAACAGCACAACATAAGGTAGGGTTGCTACTCTGAGGTAACCGGGTGACGACATGAGAAGCGCAGGGCTCTGAACCCACAAATTATCTGATCAATGATTGGTCGGTCAATCCCAATCCCCAAGTATCAGATGAGGTCCTCCGGATATTTCACCACATCAAGCCTACATTATGTTCTGTTTGGACCGCCTTCCGCCTTTTTACCATAAATGTCGACATTCCAATGAGCCAGCAAGGCTAAGAAAGACCTCAGTGATTGGAAGAGTAACCAAATAGCACAACATAAGGAAGGAATGCTGCGTTGAGCTACCGGGTGACGTCATGAGAAGGGCGGGGCTCTGAACCCACAAAATATCTGCCCAAAGATTTGGTCGGCCATGCCCAGGCCCCGCCTATCAGATGACGTCAGCTGGGTACTTCAAACCAGCAACCCTTCTTATGTTCTGTGTTGACCGTCTTCCGCTCAGAGTGTGGTTTCACCAATTGATCTTGTTTTTTTTTTCTTTTTTTACCATAAAGAATTTTCATTTTGCATGAGCCAGCGAGGCCAAGAAAGGCCTCCGCGAGCGGAAGAGGAACTAAACAGCAATCTGCTATTCCGAGTTGCCCGAGTAACGTCATGAGAAGGGCGGGATTTTGTACCTATAAACCATCTGACCAATGATTGGTCATGAACAAGCCCCACCTATCAGACGACGTCAGCCGGTAATCCAGAAACTATCTGTCCAATGATTGGTTATACCGAGGCTCCACCCATCAGATGAAGTCAGCCGGGTCCTTCAACACAGCAGCCCTATCTTATGTTCTCTTGTCCGTCTTCCGCTCAGTGTTTTTTTTTTCTCCCATAAAGTGTCGACATTCAAATGAGCTAGTGAGGCTTAAGAAAGGCCTCCGTGAGCGGAAGAGTAACCAAATAGCACAACATAAGGTAGGGTTGCTGCGCTGAGCTATCGGGTGACCTCATGAGAAGGGCGGGGCTCTGAACTCACAAAATATTTGCCCAAAGATTTGGTCGGTCATTCCCTGGCCCCGCCTATCAGATGACATCACCGGGTACTTCAAAGCAGCAACCCTATCTTATATATTCTGTTTGGACCGTCTTCCGCTAAGAGTTGTTTCAGCGGTTGATCGAGCTTATCTAAGAGTCAACATTCACATGAATGAGCCAGCGAGGCCAAGAAAGGCCACCGCGAGCGGAAGAGAAACCAAATAGCACATCATAAGGTAGGATTGCTTCTCTGAGTTCCCAGGTGACGTCATGAGAAGGGCGGAGTTCTATAATCCACAAACTATCTGTCCAATGATTGGTTATGCCCAGGCCCTGTCTATCAGATGACGTCAGCCGGGTACTTCAACACAGCAACCCTAGCTTACGTTTTCCTTTTTGGACCGTCTTCCGCTTAGAGTCGCATTTCAACAGGATAAAGCCGTCGTCATTTCAGATAAGCCAGCGAGGTCAAACAAGGCCACCGTGATCGGAAGAGGAAGCAAACAGCACAGCATAAGGTAGGGTTGGTACTCTGAGCTACCCGGGTGACCTCATGAGAAGGGCGGGGCTCTGAACCCACAAATTATCTGATCAATGATTGGTCGGTCAATCCCAATCCCCACCCATCAGATGACGTCAACCGGCTGCTTCAACGCAGCAAGCCTACCTTATGTTCTCCTGTTTGGACCGTCTTCTGCCCAGAGTCGCACTTCAGCAGTTGACCGAGCTTATTAAAGAGTCAACATTCGCATGAATGAGCCAGTGATGCCAAGAAAGGCCTCCGTGAGCGGAAGAGGAATCAAAGATCACAACATAAGGTAGGGCTGCTTCTCTGAGTTAACCGGATGACGTCATGAGAAGGGCGGGGTTTTGTATGTACAAACTATCTGCTCAATGATTGGTCGGTCATGCCAAAGCGCCACCTATCATATGACGTCATCCGGCCACTTCAACGCAGGAACCCTACCTTATTGTTCTGTTTGGACCGTCTTCCTCCCAGGGTCGCATTTCAGCAGTTGACCAAACTTATTAAAGAGTCAACATTAACATGAATGAGCCAGCGAGGCCAAGAAAGGCGACGTGAGCGGAAGAGAAACAGAACAGCACATCATAAGGTAGGGTTGCTACTCCGAGTTCCCGGGTGACGTCATGAGAAAGGCGGGGCTCTGAACACAGATTATCTGATCAATGTTTGATCGGTAAGTTCCAAGCCACAATTATCAGATGACGTCATCGGGGTACTTCAACACACGAACCCTACCTTATATTCTCCTATTTGGACCGTCTTCCGATCATAGTTGCATTGCAGCAGTTGACCGAGCTTATCAAAGAGTCAACATTCACATGAATGAACCAACGAGTCCAAGAAAGGCCAACGTGAGCGGAAGAGAAACCAAACAGGACATTTGTGCAATGATTGGTTACGGACAGGCCCCACCTATCAGATGACAGCAGCTGGGTACTTCAACACAGCAACCCTATCTTATGCTTTCTTCCTTTTTGGAACGTCTTCCGCTCAGAGTCGCATTTCAGCAGGATAAAGCCTTCGTCATTTCACATAAACCAGCGTGGTCAAACAAGGCCACTGTGAGCGGAAGAGGAAGCAAACAGCACAACATAAGGTAGGGTTGTTACTCTGGGCTACCCGGGTGACGACATGAGAAGGGTGGGGCTCTGAACCCACAAACTATCTGATCAATGATTGGTCTGTCAATCCCAATCCCCAACTATCAGATACTTCACCGCAGCAACCCTACCTTATTTTCTCCTGTTTGGACCGTCTTCCGCTCAGAGTGCACTTTTTTACCATAAATGTCGTCATTCAAATGAGCCAGCAAGGCTAAGAAAGACCTCCGTGAGTGGAAGAGGAACCAAATAGCACAACATAAGGGAGGATTGCTGCGCTGAGCTACCAGGTGACGTCATGAGAAGGGCGGGGCTCCCAACCCACAAAATATCTTCCCAAAGATTTGGTCGATCATGCCTAGGCCCCGCCTATCAGATGAGGTCCCCGGGTACTTCAAAGCAGCAACCCTATCTTATGTTCTCCTGTTTTGACCGTCTTCCGCTCAGAGTTGGGCTTCAGCAGTTGACCGTGTTTTTTGTTTTCTTTTATCATAAAGAATTGTCATTTCGCATGAGCCAGCGAGACCAAGAAACGCATCCGTGAGCGAAAGAGGAACTAAACAGCACAACATAAGGTAAGGTTGCTACTCTGAGTTGCCCGAGTGACGTCATGAAAAGGGCGGGATTTTGTACTTATAAACCATCTGACCAATGATTGGTCATGTCCAAGCCCCACCTATCAGACGACGTCACCCGGCTACTTCAACGACGAAACCCTACTTTATGTTTTCCTGTTTGAACCGTCTTCTGCCCAGACTCGCATTTCAGCAGTTGACCGAGCTTATTAATGAGTCAACATTCACATGAATGAGCCAGCGAGGCCAAAAAAGGCGACCGTGAGCGGAATAGAAACCAAACAGGACATCATAAGGTAGGGTTGCTACTCTGAGCTCCCGGGTGACGTCATGAGAAGGGCGGGGCTCTGAGCACACAAATTATCTGATCAATGTTTCGTCGGTAAGTTCCAAGCCCCACCTATAAGATGACGTCATCCGGGTACTTCAACACACCAACCCTACCTTATGTTCTTTTTGGACCGTCTTCCGCCGAGAGTCGCATTTCAGCAGTTGACCGGGCTTATTAATGAGTCAACATTCACATGAATGAGCCAGCGAAGCCAAGAGAGGCCACCGTGAGCGGAATAGAAACCAAACATGACATCATAAGGTAGTGTTGCTTCTCTGAGCTCCCAAGTGATGTCATGAGAATGGCGGGGCTCTGAGCCCACAAATCATCTGATCAATGATTGGTCGGTCACTCCCAAGCCCCACCTATCACATGACGTCACCCCGATACTTCAACGAAGCAACCCTACCTTCTGTTCTCCTGTTTGGACCGTCATCCGCTCAGAGTGCCCCATTTTTTTTTACCATAAAGTGTCGTCATTCAAATGAGCCAGCGAGGCCTAAGAAAGGCCTCCGTGAGCGGAAGAGGAACCATATAGCACAACATAAGGTAGGGTTGCTGCGCTGAGCTATCGGGTGACCTCATGAGAAAGGAGGGGCTCTGAACCCAGAAAATATTTGCCCAAAGATTTGGTCGGCCATGCCTAGGCCCCGCCTTTCAGATGACGTCACAGGGTACTTCAAAGCAGCAAGCCAATCTTATGTTCTCCTGTTTGGACCGTCTTCCGCTCAGAGTTGGGTTACAGCAGTTGATCGAGCTTATTAAAGAGTCAACATTCACATAAATATGCCAGCGAGGCCAAGAAAAGCCACCGTTAGCGGAAGAGAAACCAAACAGCAACATAATAAGGTAGCGTTGATACACTGAGCTCTCGGGTGACGTCATGAGGAGGGCGAATCTCTAATCCACAAACTATCTGTCCAATGATTGGTTAAGCCCAGGCCCCACCTATCAGATGACGTCAGCTGGGTACTTCAACACAGTAACCCTATCTTATGTTTTCCTTTTTGGACCGTCTTCCGCTCAGAGTCGCATTTCAGCAGGATAAAGCCGTCGTCATTTCACATAAGCCAGCGAGGTCAAACAAGGCCACCGTGAGCGGAAGAGGAAGCAAACAGCACAACATAAGGTAGGGTTGCTACTCTGAGGTAACCGGGTGACGACATGAGAAGCGCAGGGCTCTGAACCCACAAATTATCTGATCAATGATTGGTCGGTCAATCCCAATCCCCAAGTATCAGATGAGGTCCTCCGGATATTTCACCACATCAAGCCTACATTATGTTCTGTTTGGACCGCCTTCCGCCTTTTTACCATAAATGTCGACATTCCAATGAGCCAGCAAGGCTAAGAAAGACCTCAGTGATTGGAAGAGTAACCAAATAGCACAACATAAGGAAGGAATGCTGCGTTGAGCTACCGGGTGACGTCATGAGAAGGGCGGGGCTCTGAACCCACAAAATATCTGCCCAAAGATTTGGTCGGCCATGCCCAGGCCCCGCCTATCAGATGACGTCAGCTGGGTACTTCAAACCAGCAACCCTTCTTATGTTCTGTGTTGACCGTCTTCCGCTCAGAGTGTGGTTTCACCAATTGATCTTGTTTTTTTTTTCTTTTTTTACCATAAAGAATTTTCATTTTGCATGAGCCAGCGAGGCCAAGAAAGGCCTCCGCGAGCGGAAGAGGAAGTAAACAGCAATCTGCTATTCTGAGTTGCCCGAGTAACGTCATGAGAAGGGCGGGATTTTGTACCTATAAACCATCTGACCAATGATTGGTCATGAACAAGCCCCACCTATCAGACGACGTCAGCCGGTAATCCAGAAACTATCTGTCCAATGATTGGTTATACCGAGGCTCCACCCATCAGATGAAGTCAGCCGGGTCCTTCAACACAGCAGCCCTATCTTATGTTCTCTTGTCCGTCTTCCGCTCAGTGTTTTTTTTTTTCTCCCATAAAGTGTCGACATTCAAATGAGCTAGTGAGGCTTAAGAAAGGCCTCCGTGAGCGGAAGAGTAACCAAATAGCACAACATAAGGTAGGGTTGCTGCGCTGAGCTATCGGGTGACCTCATGAGAAGGGCGGGGCTCTGAACTCACAAAATATTTGCCCAAAGATTTGGTCGGTCATTCCCTGGCCCCGCCTATCAGATGACATCACCGGGTACTTCAAAGCAGCAACCCTATCTTATATATTCTGTTTGGACCGTCTTCCGCTAAGAGTTGTTTCAGCGGTTGATCGAGCTTATCTAAGAGTCAACATTCACATGAATGAGCCAGCGAGGCCAAGAAAGGCCACCGCGAGCGGAAGAGAAACCAAATAGCACATCATAAGGTAGGATTGCTTCTCTGAGTTACCAGGTGACGTCATGAGAAGGGCGGAGTTCTATAATCCACAAACTATCTGTCCAATGATTGGTTATGCCCAGGCCCTGTCTATCAGATGACGTCAGCCGGGTACTTCAACACAGCAACCCTAGCTTACGTTTTCCTTTTTGGACCGTCTTCCGCTTAGAGTCGCATTTCAACAGGATAAAGCCGTCGTCATTTCAGATAAGCCAGCGAGGTCAAACAAGGCCACCGTGATCGGAAGAGGAAGCAAACAGCACAGCATAAGGTAGGGTTGGTACTCTGAGCTACCCGGGTGACCTCATGAGAAGGGCGGGGCTCTGAACCCACAAATTATCTGATCAATGATTGGTCGGTCAATCCCAATCCCCACCCATCAGATGACGTCAACCGGCTGCTTCAACGCAGCAAGCCTACCTTATGTTCTCCTGTTTGGACCGTCTTCTGCCCAGAGTCGCACTTCAGCAGTTGACCGAGCTTATTAAAGAGTCAACATTCGCATGAATGAGCCAGTGATGCCAAGAAAGGCCTCCGTGAGCGGAAGAGGAATCAAAGATCACAACATAAGGTAGGGCTGCTTCTCTGAGTTAACCGGATGACGTCATGAGAAGGGCGGGGTTTTGTATGTACAAACTATCTGCTCAATGATTGGTCGGTCATGCCAAAGCGCCACCTATCATATGACGTCATCCGGCCACTTCAACGCAGGAACCCTACCTTATTGTTCTGTTTGGACCGTCTTCCTCCCAGGGTCGCATTTCAGCAGTTGACCAAACTTATTAAAGAGTCAACATTAACATGAATGAGCCAGCGAGGCCAAGAAAGGCGACGTGAGCGGAAGAGAAACAGAACAGCACATCATAAGGTAGGGTTGCTACTCCGAGTTCCCGGGTGACGTCATGAGAAAGGCGGGGCTCTGAACACAGATTATCTGATCAATGTTTGATCGGTAAGTTCCAAGCCACAATTATCAGATGACGTCATCGGGGTACTTCAACACACGAACCCTACCTTATATTCTCCTATTTGGACCGTCTTCCGATCATAGTTGCATTGCAGCAGTTGACCGAGCTTATCAAAGAGTCAACATTCACATGAATGAACCAACGAGTCCAAGAAAGGCCACCGTGAGCGGAAGAGAAACCAAACAGGACATCATAAGGTAGGGTTGCTACTCTGAGCTCCCGGGTGACGTCATGAGGGCAGAGCTCTGTAATCCACAAAGTATCTGTCCAATTATTGGTTATACCCAGGCCCCGTCTATCAGATGACGTCAGCCGGGTACTTCAACACAGCAACCCTATCTTATGTTTTCCTTTTTGAACCGTCTTCCGCTCAGAGTCGCATTTCAACAGGATAAAGCCGTCGTCTTTTCAAATAAGCCAGCGAGGTCAAACAAGGCCACCGAGATCGGAAGAAGAAGCAAACAGCACAGTATAAGGTGGGGTTGCTACTTTGAGCTACCCGGGTGACCTCACGAGAAGGGCGGGGCTCTGAACCCCCAGATTATCTGACCAATGATTGGTCGGTCAATCCCAATCCCCACACATCAGATGACGTCAACTGGCTACTTCAACGCAGCAAGCCTACCTTATGTTTTTCTGTTTGGACATTCTTCTGCCCAGAGTCGAATTTCAGCAGTTGACCAAGCTTATTAAATTCAACATTCACATGAATGAGCCAGTGAGGCCAAGAAAGGCGACCGTGAGCGGAAGAGAAACCAAACAGGACATCATAAGGCAGGGTTGCTACTCTGAGCTCATGGGTGACGTCATGAGGGCGGAGCTCTGTAATCCACAAATTATATGTCCAATGACTGGTTTATACACAGGTCCCGCCTATAAGATGACGTCTGCCGTGTACTTCAACGCAGCAAACCTATCTTATATATTCTCCTGTTTGGACCGTCTTCCGCTCAGGTCGCATTTCAGCAGGATAAAGCCGTTGTCATTTCAAATAATCAAGTGAGGCCAAACAAAGCCACCGTGAGCGGAAGAGGATGCAAACAGCATAACATAAAGTAGGGTTGCTACTCTGAGTTGCCCAAGTGAGGTCATGAGAATGGCGGGATTTTGTACCAATAAACAATCTAACGTCATCTGGCTACTTCAACGCAGCAACCCTACCTAATGTTCTCCTGTTTGGACAGTCTTCCCTCCCAGGGTCGCATTTCAGCAGTTGACCGAACTTATTAGAGTCAACATTAACATGAATGAACCAGCGAGGCCAAGAAAGGCCACCGTGAGCGGAAGAGAAACTAAACAGGACATCATAAGGTAGGGTTGCTACTCTGAGCTCCTGGGTGACGTCATGAGAAGGGCGGGGTTCTAAATACACAAATTATCTGATCAATGATTGGTCAGTAAGTTCGAAGCCACACCTATCACATGACGTCATCAGGGTACTTCAACACACCAAATACTACCTTATGTTCTATTTGGACCGTCTTCCGCTCATAGTTGGATTGCAGCAGTAGACCGAGCTTATTAGTCAACATTCACATGAATAAAGCAACGAGGCCAAGAAAGGCCACCGTGACCGGAAGAGAAACCAAACAGGACCTCATAAGGTAGGGTTGCTACTCTGAGCTCTCGGGTGATGTCATGAGAAGGGCGGGGCTCGGAACCCACAAATTATCTGATCAATGATTGGTCGGTCAATCCCAAACTCCACCTATCAGACGACGTCGCCCGGCTACTTCAACGCAGTAACCCTACCTTATGTTTTCCTGTTTGGACCGTCTTCCGCTCAAAGTGCCCCGTTTATGTTTTACCATAAAGTGTCGTTTCAAATGAGCCAGCGACGCCTAAGCAAGGCCTCCGTGAGCGGAAGAGGAACCAAATAGCACAACATAAGGTAGGGTACTACGCTGTGCTATTAGGTGACGTCATGAGAAGGGAAGGGCTCCGAACCCACAAAATATTTGCCCAAAGATTTGGTCGGTCATGCCCAGGCCCCGACTATCAGATGACGTCAGCGGGTACTTCAAAGGAGCAACTCTTATGTTCTCCCGTTTGGACCGTCTTCCGCTCAGAGTTGGGTTTCAGCAGTTGACCGAGTTTATTAAAGTCAACCAACATTCACATGAATGAGAAGACATCGAAGCCAAGAAAGGCCACCGTGAGCTGAAGAGAAACCAAACAGGACATAATAAGGTAGGGTTGCTACTCTGAGCTCTCGGGTGACGTCATGAGGAAGGCAAATCTCTGTAATACACAAACTATCTGTCCAATGATTGGTTAAGCCCTGGCCCCACCTATCAGATGACGTCAGCTGGGTACTTCAACACAGCAACCCTATCTTATGTTTTCTTCCTTTTTGGACCGTCTTCCGCTCGAGTCGCATTTCAGCAGGATAAAGCCTTCGTCATTTCACATAAGCCAGCGAGGTCAAACAAGGCCACTGTGAGCGGAAGAGGAAGCAAACAGCACAACATAAGGTAGGGTTGTTACTCTGAGCTACTCGGGTGACGACATGAGAAGGGCGGGGCTCTGAACCCACAAATTATCTGATCAATGATTGGTCGGTCAATCCCCATCCCCAACTATCAGATGACGTCATCCGGATACTTCACCACAGCAACCCTACCTTATGTTCTGTTTGGACCGTCTTCCGCTCAGAGCGCACTTTTCTTTACCATAAATGTCGTCATTCAAATGAGCCAGCAAGGCTAAGATAGACCTCCGTCAGTGGAAGAGGAACCAAATAGCAGAACATAAGGGAGGATTGCTGCCCTGAGCTACCGGGTGACGTCATGAGAAGGGCGGGGCTCTGAACCCACAAAATATCTGCCCAAAGATTTGGTCGGTCATGCCTAGGTCCCGCCTATCAGATGACGTCCCCGGGTACTTCAAAGCAGCAACCCTATCTTATGTTCTCCTGTTTTGACCGTCTTCCGCTCAGAGTTGGGCTTCAGCAGTTGACCGTGTTTTTGTTTTCTTTTATCATAAAGAATTGTCATTTCGCATGAGCCAGCGAGGCCAAGAAAGGCTTAACTCCCAGGTGAAGTCATAAGGGCGTAGCTCTGTAATCCACAGACTATCTGTCCAATGATTGTGTATACCCAGGCCTCACCTATCAGATGACGTCACCCGGGTACTTCAACGCAGGAACCCTATCTTATGTTCTCTTGTTTCGATCGTCTTCCGCCGAGAGTCGCATTTCAGCAGTTGACCGAGCTTATTAATGAGTCAACATTCACATGAATGAGCCAGCGAAGCCAAGAGAGGCCACCGTGAGCGGAATAGAAACCAAACATGACATCATAAGGTAGTGTTGCTTCTCTGAGCTCCCAAGTGATGTCATGAGAATGGCGGGGCTCTGAGCCCACAAATCATCTGATCAATGATTGGTCGGTCACTCCCAAGCCCCACCTATCACATGACGTCACCCCGATACTTCAACGAAGCAACCCTACCTTCTGTTCTCCTGTTTGGACCGTCATCCGCTCAGAGTGCCCCATTTTTTTTACCATAAAGTGTCGTCATTCAAATGAGCCAGCGAGGCCTAAGAAAGGCCTCCGTGAGCGGAAGAGGAACCATATAGCACAACATAAGGTAGGGTTGCTGCGCTGAGCTATCGGGTGACCTCATGAGAAAGGAGGGGCTCTGAACCCACAAAATATTTGCCCAAAGATTTGGTCGGCCATGCCTAGGCCCCGCCTTTCAGATGACGTCACAGGGTACTTCAAAGCAGCAAGCCAATCTTATGTTCTCCTGTTTGGACCGTCTTCCGCTCAGAGTTGGGTTACAGCAGTTGATCGAGCTTATTAAAGAGTCAACATTCACATAAATATGCCAGCGAGGCCAAGAAAAGCCACCGTTAGCGGAAGAGAAACCAAACAGCAACATAATAAGGTAGCGTTGATACACTGAGCTCTCGGGTGACGTCATGAGGAGGGCGAATCTCTAATCCACAAACTATCTGTCCAATGATTGGTTAAGCCCAGGCCCCACCTATCAGATGACGTCAGCTGGGTACTTCAACACAGTAACCCTATCTTATGTTTTCCTTTTTGGACCGTCTTCCGCTCAGAGTCGCATTTCAGCAGGATAAAGCCGTCGTCATTTCACATAAGCCAGCGAGGTCAAACAAGGCCACCGTGAGCGGAAGAGGAAGCAAACAGCACAACATAAGGTAGGGTTGCTACTCTGAGGTAACCGGGTGACGACATGAGAAGCGCAGGGCTCTGAACCCACAAATTATCTGATCAATGATTGGTCGGTCAATCCCAATCCCCAAGTATCAGATGAGGTCCTCCGGATATTTCACCACATCAAGCCTACATTATGTTCTGTTTGGACCGCCTTCCGCCTTTTTACCATAAATGTCGACATTCCAATGAGCCAGCAAGGCTAAGAAAGACCTCAGTGATTGGAAGAGTAACCAAATAGCACAACATAAGGAAGGAATGCTGCGTTGAGCTACCGGGTGACGTCATGAGAAGGGCGGGGCTCTGAACCCACAAAATATCTGCCCAAAGATTTGGTCGGCCATGCCCAGGCCCCGCCTATCAGATGACGTCAGCTGGGTACTTCAAACCAGCAACCCTTCTTATGTTCTGTGTTGACCGTCTTCCGCTCAGAGTGTGGTTTCACCAATTGATCTTGTTTTTTTTTTTCTTTTTTTACCATAAAGAATTTTCATTTTGCATGAGCCAGCGAGGCCAAGAAAGGCCTCCGCGAGCGGAAGAGGAACTAAACAGCAATCTGCTATTCTGAGTTGCCCGAGTAACGTCATGAGAAGGGCGGGATTTTGTACCTATAAACCATCTGACCAATGATTGGTCATGAACAAGCCCCACCTATCAGACGACGTCAGCCGGTAATCCAGAAACTATCTGTCCAATGATTGGTTATACCGAGGCTCCACCCATCAGATGAAGTCAGCCGGGTCCTTCAACACAGCAGCCCTATCTTATGTTCTCTTGTCCGTCTTCCGCTCAGTGTTTTTTTTTTCTACCATAAAGTGTCGACATTCAAATGAGCTAGTGAGGCTTAAGAAAGGCCTCCGTGAGCGGAAGAGTAACCAAATAGCACAACATAAGGTAGGGTTGCTGCGCTGAGCTATCGGGTGACCTCATGAGAAGGGCGGGGCTCTGAACTCACAAAATATTTGCCCAAAGATTTGGTCGGTCATTCCCTGGCCCCGCCTATCAGATGACATCACCGGGTACTTCAAAGCAGCAACCCTATCTTATATATTCTGTTTGGACCGTCTTCCGCTAAGAGTTGTTTCAGCGGTTGATCGAGCTTATCTAAGAGTCAACATTCACATGAATGAGCCAGCGAGGCCAAGAAAGGCCACCGCGAGCGGAAGAGAAACCAAATAGCACATCATAAGGTAGGATTGCTTCTCTGAGTTCCCAGGTGACGTCATGAGAAGGGCGGAGTTCTATAATCCACAAACTATCTGTCCAATGATTGGTTATGCCCAGGCCCTGTCTATCAGATGACGTCAGCCGGGTACTTCAACACAGCAACCCTAGCTTACGTTTTCCTTTTTGGACCGTCTTCCGCTTAGAGTCGCATTTCAACAGGATAAAGCCGTCGTCATTTCAGATAAGCCAGCGAGGTCAAACAAGGCCACCGTGATCGGAAGAGGAAGCAAACAGCACAGCATAAGGTAGGGTTGGTACTCTGAGCTACCCGGGTGACCTCATGAGAAGGGCGGGGCTCTGAACCCACAAATTATCTGATCAATGATTGGTCGGTCAATCCCAATCCCCACCCATCAGATGACGTCAACCGGCTGCTTCAACGCAGCAAGCCTACCTTATGTTCTCCTGTTTGGACCGTCTTCTGCCCAGAGTCGCACTTCAGCAGTTGACCGAGCTTATTAAAGAGTCAACATTCGCATGAATGAGCCAGTGATGCCAAGAAAGGCCTCCGTGAGCGGAAGAGGAATCAAAGATCACAACATAAGGTAGGGCTGCTTCTCTGAGTTAACCGGATGACGTCATGAGAAGGGCGGGGTTTTGTATGTACAAACTATCTGCTCAATGATTGGTCGGTCATGCCAAAGCGCCACCTATCATATGACGTCATCCGGCCACTTCAACGCAGGAACCCTACCTTATTGTTCTGTTTGGACCGTCTTCCTCCCAGGGTCGCATTTCAGCAGTTGACCAAACTTATTAAAGAGTCAACATTAACATGAATGAGCCAGCGAGGCCAAGAAAGGCGACGTGAGCGGAAGAGAAACAGAACAGCACATCATAAGGTAGGGTTGCTACTCCGAGTTCCCGGGTGACGTCATGAGAAAGGCGGGGCTCTGAACACAGATTATCTGATCAATGTTTGATCGGTAAGTTCCAAGCCACAATTATCAGATGACGTCATCGGGGTACTTCAACACACGAACCCTACCTTATATTCTCCTATTTGGACCGTCTTCCGATCATAGTTGCATTGCAGCAGTTGACCGAGCTTATCAAAGAGTCAACATTCACATGAATGAACCAACGAGTCCAAGAAAGGCCAACGTGAGCGGAAGAGAAACCAAACAGGACATTTGTGCAATGATTGGTTACGGACAGGCCCCACCTATCAGATGACAGCAGCTGGGTACTTCAACACAGCAACCCTATCTGATGCTTTCTTCCTTTTTGGAACGTCTTCCGCTCAGAGTCGCATTTCAGCAGGATAAAGCCTTCGTCATTTCACATAAACCAGCGTGGTCAAACAAGGCCACTGTGAGCGGAAGAGGAAGCAAACAGCACAACATAAGGTAGGGTTGTTACTCTGGGCTACCCGGGTGACGACATGAGAAGGGTGGGGCTCTGAACCCACAAACTATCTGATCAATGATTGGTCTGTCAATCCCAATCCCCAACTATCAGATACTTCACCGCAGCAACCCTACCTTATTTTCTCCTGTTTGGACCGTCTTCCGCTCAGAGTGCACTTTTTTACCATAAATGTCGTCATTCAAATGAGCCAGCAAGGCTAAGAAAGACCTCCGTGAGTGGAAGAGGAACCAAATAGCACAACATAAGGGAGGATTGCTGCGCTGAGCTACCAGGTGACGTCATGAGAAGGGCGGGGCTCCCAACCCACAAAATATCTTCCCAAAGATTTGGTCGATCATGCCTAGGCCCCGCCTATCAGATGAGGTCCCCGGGTACTTCAAAGCAGCAACCCTATCTTATGTTCTCCTGTTTTGACCGTCTTCCGCTCAGAGTTGGGCTTCAGCAGTTGACCGTGTTTTTTGTTTTCTTTTATCATAAAGAATTGTCATTTCGCATGAGCCAGCGAGACCAAGAAACGCATCCGTGAGCGAAAGAGGAACTAAACAGCACAACATAAGGTAAGGTTGCTACTCTGAGTTGCCCGAGTGACGTCATGAAAAGGGCGGGATTTTGTACTTATAAACCATCTGACCAATGATTGGTCATGTCCAAGCCCCACCTATGAGACGACGTCACCCGGCTACTTCAACGACGAAACCCTACTTTATGTTTTCCTGTTTGAACCGTCTTCTGCCCAGACTCGCATTTCAGCAGTTGACCGAGCTTATTAATGAGTCAACATTCACATGAATGAGCCAGCGAGGCCAAAAAAGGCGACCGTGAGCGGAATAGAAACCAAACAGGACATCATAAGGTAGGGTTGCTACTCTGAGCTCCCGGGTGACGTCATGAGAAGGGCGGGGCTCTGAGCACACAAATTATCTGATCAATGTTTCGTCGGTAAGTTCCAAGCCCCACCTATAAGATGACGTCATCCGGGTACTTCAACACACCAACCCTACCTTATGTTCTTTTTGGACCGTCTTCCGCCGAGAGTCGCATTTCAGCAGTTGACCGGGCTTATTAATGAGTCAACATTCACATGAATGAGCCAGCGAAGCCAAGAGAGGCCACCGTGAGTGGAATAGAAACCAAACATGACATCATAAGGTAGTGTTGCTTCTCTGAGCTCCCAAGTGATGTCATGAGAATGGCGGGGCTCTGAGCCCACAAATCATCTGATCAATGATTGGTCGGTCACTCCCAAGCCCCACCTATCACATGACGTCACCCCGATACTTCAACGAAGCAACCCTACCTTCTGTTCTCCTGTTTGGACCGTCATCCGCTCAGAGTGCCCCATTTTTTTTTACCATAAAGTGTCGTCATTCAAATGAGCCAGCGAGGCCTAAGAAAGGCCTCCGTGAGCGGAAGAGGAACCATATAGCACAACATAAGGTAGGGTTGCTGCGCTGAGCTATCGGGTGACCTCATGAGAAAGGAGGGGCTCTGAACCCAGAAAATATTTGCCCAAAGATTTGGTCGGCCATGCCTAGGCCCCGCCTTTCAGATGACGTCACAGGGTACTTCAAAGCAGCAAGCCAATCTTATGTTCTCCTGTTTGGACCGTCTTCCGCTCAGAGTTGGGTTACAGCAGTTGATCGAGCTTATTAAAGAGTCAACATTCACATAAATATGCCAGCGAGGCCAAGAAAAGCCACCGTTAGCGGAAGAGAAACCAAACAGCAACATAATAAGGTAGCGTTGATACACTGAGCTCTCGGGTGACGTCATGAGGAGGGCGAATCTCTAATCCACAAACTATCTGTCCAATGATTGGTTAAGCCCAGGCCCCACCTATCAGATGACGTCAGCTGGGTACTTCAACACAGTAACCCTATCTTATGTTTTCCTTTTTGGACCGTCTTCCGCTCAGAGTCGCATTTCAGCAGGATAAAGCCGTCGTCATTTCACATAAGCCAGCGAGGTCAAACAAGGCCACCGTGAGCGGAAGAGGAAGCAAACAGCACAACATAAGGTAGGGTTGCTACTCTGAGGTAACCGGGTGACGACATGAGAAGCGCAGGGCTCTGAACCCACAAATTATCTGATCAATGATTGGTCGGTCAATCCCAATCCCCAAGTATCAGATGAGGTCCTCCGGATATTTCACCACATCAAGCCTACATTATGTTCTGTTTGGACCGCCTTCCGCCTTTTTACCATAAATGTCGACATTCCAATGAGCCAGCAAGGCTAAGAAAGACCTCAGTGATTGGAAGAGTAACCAAATAGCACAACATAAGGAAGGAATGCTGCGTTGAGCTACCGGGTGACGTCATGAGAAGGGCGGGGCTCTGAACCCACAAAATATCTGCCCAAAGATTTGGTCGGCCATGCCCAGGCCCCGCCTATCAGATGACGTCAGCTGGGTACTTCAAACCAGCAACCCTTCTTATGTTCTGTGTTGACCGTCTTCCGCTCAGAGTGTGGTTTCACCAATTGATCTTGTTTTTTTTTTCTTTTTTTACCATAAAGAATTTTCATTTTGCATGAGCCAGCGAGGCCAAGAAAGGCCTCCGCGAGCGGAAGAGGAAGTAAACAGCAATCTGCTATTCTGAGTTGCCCGAGTAACGTCATGAGAAGGGCGGGATTTTGTACCTATAAACCATCTGACCAATGATTGGTCATGAACAAGCCCCACCTATCAGACGACGTCAGCCGGTAATCCAGAAACTATCTGTCCAATGATTGGTTATACCGAGGCTCCACCCATCAGATGAAGTCAGCCGGGTCCTTCAACACAGCAGCCCTATCTTATGTTCTCTTGTCCGTCTTCCGCTCAGTGTTTTTTTTTTTCTCCCATAAAGTGTCGACATTCAAATGAGCTAGTGAGGCTTAAGAAAGGCCTCCGTGAGCGGAAGAGTAACCAAATAGCACAACATAAGGTAGGGTTGCTGCGCTGAGCTATCGGGTGACCTCATGAGAAGGGCGGGGCTCTGAACTCACAAAATATTTGCCCAAAGATTTGGTCGGTCATTCCCTGGCCCCGCCTATCAGATGACATCACCGGGTACTTCAAAGCAGCAACCCTATCTTATATATTCTGTTTGGACCGTCTTCCGCTAAGAGTTGTTTCAGCGGTTGATCGAGCTTATCTAAGAGTCAACATTCACATGAATGAGCCAGCGAGGCCAAGAAAGGCCACCGCGAGCGGAAGAGAAACCAAATAGCACATCATAAGGTAGGATTGCTTCTCTGAGTTACCAGGTGACGTCATGAGAAGGGCGGAGTTCTATAATCCACAAACTATCTGTCCAATGATTGGTTATGCCCAGGCCCTGTCTATCAGATGACGTCAGCCGGGTACTTCAACACAGCAACCCTAGCTTACGTTTTCCTTTTTGGACCGTCTTCCGCTTAGAGTCGCATTTCAACAGGATAAAGCCGTCGTCATTTCAGATAAGCCAGCGAGGTCAAACAAGGCCACCGTGATCGGAAGAGGAAGCAAACAGCACAGCATAAGGTAGGGTTGGTACTCTGAGCTACCCGGGTGACCTCATGAGAAGGGCGGGGCTCTGAACCCACAAATTATCTGATCAATGATTGGTCGGTCAATCCCAATCCCCACCCATCAGATGACGTCAACCGGCTGCTTCAACGCAGCAAGCCTACCTTATGTTCTCCTGTTTGGACCGTCTTCTGCCCAGAGTCGCACTTCAGCAGTTGACCGAGCTTATTAAAGAGTCAACATTCGCATGAATGAGCCAGTGATGCCAAGAAAGGCCTCCGTGAGCGGAAGAGGAATCAAAGATCACAACATAAGGTAGGGCTGCTTCTCTGAGTTAACCGGATGACGTCATGAGAAGGGCGGGGTTTTGTATGTACAAACTATCTGCTCAATGATTGGTCGGTCATGCCAAAGCGCCACCTATCATATGACGTCATCCGGCCACTTCAACGCAGGAACCCTACCTTATTGTTCTGTTTGGACCGTCTTCCTCCCAGGGTCGCATTTCAGCAGTTGACCAAACTTATTAAAGAGTCAACATTAACATGAATGAGCCAGCGAGGCCAAGAAAGGCGACGTGAGCGGAAGAGAAACAGAACAGCACATCATAAGGTAGGGTTGCTACTCCGAGTTCCCGGGTGACGTCATGAGAAAGGCGGGGCTCTGAACACAGATTATCTGATCAATGTTTGATCGGTAAGTTCCAAGCCACAATTATCAGATGACGTCATCGGGGTACTTCAACACACGAACCCTACCTTATATTCTCCTATTTGGACCGTCTTCCGATCATAGTTGCATTGCAGCAGTTGACCGAGCTTATCAAAGAGTCAACATTCACATGAATGAACCAACGAGTCCAAGAAAGGCCAACGTGAGCGGAAGAGAAACCAAACAGGACATTTGTGCAATGATTGGTTACGGACAGGCCCCACCTATCAGATGACAGCAGCTGGGTACTTCAACACAGCAACCCTATCTGATGCTTTCTTCCTTTTTGGAACGTCTTCCGCTCAGAGTCGCATTTCAGCAGGATAAAGCCTTCGTCATTTCACATAAACCAGCGTGGTCAAACAAGGCCACTGTGAGCGGAAGAGGAAGCAAACAGCACAACATAAGGTAGGGTTGTTACTCTGGGCTACCCGGGTGACGACATGAGAAGGGTGGGGCTCTGAACCCACAAACTATCTGATCAATGATTGGTCTGTCAATCCCAATCCCCAACTATCAGATACTTCACCGCAGCAACCCTACCTTATTTTCTCCTGTTTGGACCGTCTTCCGCTCAGAGTGCACTTTTTTACCATAAATGTCGTCATTCAAATGAGCCAGCAAGGCTAAGAAAGACCTCCGTGAGTGGAAGAGGAACCAAATAGCACAACATAAGGGAGGATTGCTGCGCTGAGCTACCAGGTGACGTCATGAGAAGGGCGGGGCTCCCAACCCACAAAATATCTTCCCAAAGATTTGGTCGATCATGCCTAGGCCCCGCCTATCAGATGAGGTCCCCGGGTACTTCAAAGCAGCAACCCTATCTTATGTTCTCCTGTTTTGACCGTCTTCCGCTCAGAGTTGGGCTTCAGCAGTTGACCGTGTTTTTTGTTTTCTTTTATCATAAGGAATTGTCATTTCGCATGAGCCAGCGAGACCAAGAAACGCATCCGTGAGCGAAAGAGGAACTAAACAGCACAACATAAGGTAAGGTTGCTACTCTGAGTTGCCCGAGTGACGTCATGAAAAGGGCGGGATTTTGTACTTATAAACCATCTGACCAATGATTGGTCATGTCCAAGCCCCACCTATGAGACGACGTCACCCGGCTACTTCAACGACGAAACCCTACTTTATGTTTTCCTGTTTGAACCGTCTTCTGCCCAGACTCGCATTTCAGCAGTTGACCGAGCTTATTAATGAGTCAACATTCACATGAATGAGCCAGCGAGGCCAAAAAAGGCGACCGTGAGCGGAATAGAAACCAAACAGGACATCATAAGGTAGGGTTGCTACTCTGAGCTCCCGGGTGACGTCATGAGAAGGGCGGGGCTCTGAGCACACAAATTATCTGATCAATGTTTCGTCGGTAAGTTCCAAGCCCCACCTATAAGATGACGTCATCCGGGTACTTCAACACACCAACCCTACCTTATGTTCTTTTTGGACCGTCTTCCGCCGAGAGTCGCATTTCAGCAGTTGACCGGGCTTATTAATGAGTCAACATTCACATGAATGAGCCAGCGAAGCCAAGAGAGGCCACCGTGAGCGGAATAGAAACCAAACATGACATCATAAGGTAGTGTTGCTTCTCTGAGCTCCCAAGTGATGTCATGAGAATGGCGGGGCTCTGAGCCCACAAATCATCTGATCAATGATTGGTCGGTCACTCCCAAGCCCCACCTATCACATGACGTCACCCCGATACTTCAACGAAGCAACCCTACCTTCTGTTCTCCTGTTTGGACCGTCATCCGCTCAGAGTGCCCCATTTTTTTTTACCATAAAGTGTCGTCATTCAAATGAGCCAGCGAGGCCTAAGAAAGGCCTCCGTGAGCGGAAGAGGAACCATATAGCACAACATAAGGTAGGGTTGCTGCGCTGAGCTATCGGGTGACCTCATGAGAAAGGAGGGGCTCTGAACCCAGAAAATATTTGCCCAAAGATTTGGTCGGCCATGCCTAGGCCCCGCCTTTCAGATGACGTCACAGGGTACTTCAAAGCAGCAAGCCAATCTTATGTTCTCCTGTTTGGACCGTCTTCCGCTCAGAGTTGGGTTACAGCAGTTGATCGAGCTTATTAAAGAGTCAACATTCACATAAATATGCCAGCGAGGCCAAGAAAAGCCACCGTTAGCGGAAGAGAAACCAAACAGCAACATAATAAGGTAGCGTTGATACACTGAGCTCTCGGGTGACGTCATGAGGAGGGCGAATCTCTAATCCACAAACTATCTGTCCAATGATTGGTTAAGCCCAGGCCCCACCTATCAGATGACGTCAGCTGGGTACTTCAACACAGTAACCCTATCTTATGTTTTCCTTTTTGGACCGTCTTCCGCTCAGAGTCGCATTTCAGCAGGATAAAGCCGTCGTCATTTCACATAAGCCAGCGAGGTCAAACAAGGTCACCGTGAGCGGAAGAGGAAGCAAACAGCACAACATAAGGTAGGGTTGCTACTCTGAGGTAACCGGGTGACGACATGAGAAGCGCAGGGCTCTGAACCCACAAATTATCTGATCAATGATTGGTCGGTCAATCCCAATCCCCAAGTATCAGATGAGGTCCTCCGGATATTTCACCACATCAAGCCTACATTATGTTCTGTTTGGACCGCCTTCCGCCTTTTTACCATAAATGTCGACATTCCAATGAGCCAGCAAGGCTAAGAAAGACCTCAGTGATTGGAAGAGTAACCAAATAGCACAACATAAGGAAGGAATGCTGCGTTGAGCTACCGGGTGACGTCATGAGAAGGGCGGGGCTCTGAACCCACAAAATATCTGCCCAAAGATTTGGTCGGCCATGCCCAGGCCCCGCCTATCAGATGACGTCAGCTGGGTACTTCAAACCAGCAACCCTTCTTATGTTCTGTGTTGACCGTCTTCCGCTCAGAGTGTGGTTTCACCAATTGATCTTGTTTTTTTTTTCTTTTTTTACCATAAAGAATTTTCATTTTGCATGAGCCAGCGAGGCCAAGAAAGGCCTCCGCGAGCGGAAGAGGAAGTAAACAGCAATCTGCTATTCTGAGTTGCCCGAGTAACGTCATGAGAAGGGCGGGATTTTGTACCTATAAACCATCTGACCAATGATTGGTCATGAACAAGCCCCACCTATCAGACGACGTCAGCCGGTAATCCAGAAACTATCTGTCCAATGATTGGTTATACCGAGGCTCCACCCATCAGATGAAGTCAGCCGGGTCCTTCAACACAGCAGCCCTATCTTATGTTCTCTTGTCCGTCTTCCGCTCAGTGTTTTTTTTTTTCTCCCATAAAGTGTCGACATTCAAATGAGCTAGTGAGGCTTAAGAAAGGCCTCCGTGAGCGGAAGAGTAACCAAATAGCACAACATAAGGTAGGGTTGCTGCGCTGAGCTATCGGGTGACCTCATGAGAAGGGCGGGGCTCTGAACTCACAAAATATTTGCCCAAAGATTTGGTCGGTCATTCCCTGGCCCCGCCTATCAGATGACATCACCGGGTACTTCAAAGCAGCAACCCTATCTTATATATTCTGTTTGGACCGTCTTCCGCTAAGAGTTGTTTCAGCGGTTGATCGAGCTTATCTAAGAGTCAACATTCACATGAATGAGCCAGCGAGGCCAAGAAAGGCCACCGCGAGCGGAAGAGAAACCAAATAGCACATCATAAGGTAGGATTGCTTCTCTGAGTTACCAGGTGACGTCATGAGAAGGGCGGAGTTCTATAATCCACAAACTATCTGTCCAATGATTGGTTATGCCCAGGCCCTGTCTATCAGATGACGTCAGCCGGGTACTTCAACACAGCAACCCTAGCTTACGTTTTCCTTTTTGGACCGTCTTCCGCTTAGAGTCGCATTTCAACAGGATAAAGCCGTCGTCATTTCAGATAAGCCAGCGAGGTCAAACAAGGCCACCGTGATCGGAAGAGGAAGCAAACAGCACAGCATAAGGTAGGGTTGGTACTCTGAGCTACCCGGGTGACCTCATGAGAAGGGCGGGGCTCTGAACCCACAAATTATCTGATCAATGATTGGTCGGTCAATCCCAATCCCCACCCATCAGATGACGTCAACCGGCTGCTTCAACGCAGCAAGCCTACCTTATGTTCTCCTGTTTGGACCGTCTTCTGCCCAGAGTCGCACTTCAGCAGTTGACCGAGCTTATTAAAGAGTCAACATTCGCATGAATGAGCCAGTGATGCCAAGAAAGGCCTCCGTGAGCGGAAGAGGAATCAAAGATCACAACATAAGGTAGGGCTGCTTCTCTGAGTTAACCGGATGACGTCATGAGAAGGGCGGGGTTTTGTATGTACAAACTATCTGCTCAATGATTGGTCGGTCATGCCAAAGCGCCACCTATCATATGACGTCATCCGGCCACTTCAACGCAGGAACCCTACCTTATTGTTCTGTTTGGACCGTCTTCCTCCCAGGGTCGCATTTCAGCAGTTGACCAAACTTATTAAAGAGTCAACATTAACATGAATGAGCCAGCGAGGCCAAGAAAGGCGACGTGAGCGGAAGAGAAACAGAACAGCACATCATAAGGTAGGGTTGCTACTCCGAGTTCCCGGGTGACGTCATGAGAAAGGCGGGGCTCTGAACACAGATTATCTGATCAATGTTTGATCGGTAAGTTCCAAGCCACAATTATCAGATGACGTCATCGGGGTACTTCAACACACGAACCCTACCTTATATTCTCCTATTTGGACCGTCTTCCGATCATAGTTGCATTGCAGCAGTTGACCGAGCTTATCAAAGAGTCAACATTCACATGAATGAACCAACGAGTCCAAGAAAGGCCAACGTGAGCGGAAGAGAAACCAAACAGGACATTTGTGCAATGATTGGTTACGGACAGGCCCCACCTATCAGATGACAGCAGCTGGGTACTTCAACACAGCAACCCTATCTTATGCTTTCTTCCTTTTTGGAACGTCTTCCGCTCAGAGTCGCATTTCAGCAGGATAAAGCCTTCGTCATTTCACATAAGCCAGCGAGGTCAACCAAGGCCACCGTGAGCGGAAGAGGAAGCAAACAGCACAACATAAGGTAGGGTTGTTACTCTGGGCTACCCGGGTGACGACATGAGAAGGGTGGGGCTCTGAACCCACAAACTATCTGATCAATGATTGGTCTGTCAATCCCAATCCCCAACTATCAGATACTTCACCGCAGCAACCCTACCTTATTTTCTCCTGTTTGGACCGTCTTCCGCTCAGAGTGCACTTTTTTTACCATAAATGTCGTCATTCAAATGAGCCAGCAAGGCTAAGAAAGACCTCCGTCAGTGGTAGAGGAACCAAATAGCAGAACATAAGGGAGGATTGCTGCCCTGAGCTACCGGGTGACGTCATGAGAAGGGCGGGGCTCTGAACCCACAAAATATCTGCCCAAAGATTTGGTCGGTCATGCCTAGGTCCCGCCTATCAGATGACGTCCCCGGGTACTTCAAAGCAGCAACCCTATCTTATGTTCTCCTGTTTTGACCGTCTTCCGCTCAGAGTTGGGCTTCAGCAGTTGACCGTGTTTTTGTTTTCTTTTATCATAAAGAATTGTCATTTCGCATGAGCCAGCGAGGCCAAGAAAGGCTTAACTCCCAGGTGAAGTCATAAGGGCGTAGCTCTGTAATCCACAGACTATCTGTCCAATGATTGTGTATACCCAGGCCTCACCTATCAGATGACGTCACCCGGGTACTTCAACGCAGGAACCCTATCTTATGTTCTCTTGTTTCGACCGTCTTCCGCCGAGAGTCGCATTTCAGCAGTTGACCGAGCTTATTAATGAGTCAACATTCACATGAATGAGCCAGCGAAGCCAAGAAAGGCGACCGTGAGCGGAATAGAAACCAAACAGCACATCATAAGGTAGGGTTGCTACTCTGAGCTCCCGGGTGACGTCATGAGAAGGGCGGGGCTCTGAGCACACAAATTATCTGATCAATGTTTCGTCGGTAAGTTCCAAGCCCCACCTATAAGATGACGTCATCCGGGTACTTCAACACACCAACCCTACCTTATGTTCTTTTTGGACCGTCTTCCGCCGAGAGTCGCATTTCAGCAGTTGACCGGGCTTATTAATGAGTCAACATTCACATGAATGAGCCAGCGAAGCCAAGAGAGGCCACCGTGAGCGGAATAGAAACCAAACATGACATCATAAGGTAGTGTTGCTTCTCTGAGCTCCCAAGTGATGTCATGAGAATGGCGGGGCTCTGAGCCCACAAATCATCTGATCAATGATTGGTCGGTCACTCCCAAGCCCCACCTATCACATGACGTCACCCCGATACTTCAACGAAGCAACCCTACCTTCTGTTCTCCTGTTTGGACCGTCATCCGCTCAGAGTGCCCCATTTTTTTTACCATAAAGTGTCGTCATTCAAATGAGCCAGCGAGGCCTAAGAAAGGCCTCCGTGAGCGGAAGAGGAACCATATAGCACAACATAAGGTAGGGTTGCTGCGCTGAGCTATCGGGTGACCTCATGAGAAAGGAGGGGCTCTGAACCCACAAAATATTTGCCCAAAGATTTGGTCGGCCATGCCTAGGCCCCGCCTTTCAGATGACGTCACAGGGTACTTCAAAGCAGCAAGCCAATCTTATGTTCTCCTGTTTGGACCGTCTTCCGCTCAGAGTTGGGTTACAGCAGTTGATCGAGCTTATTAAAGAGTCAACATTCACATAAATATGCCAGCGAGGCCAAGAAAAGCCACCGTTAGCGGAAGAGAAACCAAACAGCAACATAATAAGGTAGCGTTGATACACTGAGCTCTCGGGTGACGTCATGAGGAGGGCGAATCTCTAATCCACAAACTATCTGTCCAATGATTGGTTAAGCCCAGGCCCCACCTATCAGATGACGTCAGCTGGGTACTTCAACACAGTAACCCTATCTTATGTTTTCCTTTTTGGACCGTCTTCCGCTCAGAGTCGCATTTCAGCAGGATAAAGCCGTCGTCATTTCACATAAGCCAGCGAGGTCAAACAAGGCCACCGTGAGCGGAAGAGGAAGCAAACAGCACAACATAAGGTAGGGTTGCTACTCTGAGGTAACCGGGTGACGACATGAGAAGCGCGGGGCTCTGAACCCACAAATTATCTGATCAATGATTGGTCGGTCAATCCCAATCCCCAAGTATCAGATGAGGTCCTCCGGATATTTCACCACATCAAGCCTACATTATGTTCTGTTTGGACCGCCTTCCGCCTTTTTACCATAAATGTCGACATTCCAATGAGCCAGCAAGGCTAAGAAAGACCTCAGTGATTGGAAGAGTAACCAAATAGCACAACATAAGGAAGGAATGCTGCGTTGAGCTACCGGGTGACGTCATGAGAAGGGCGGGGCTCTGAACCCACAAAATATCTGCCCAAAGATTTGGTCGGCCATGCCCAGGCCCCGCCTATCAGATGACGTCAGCTGGGTACTTCAAACCAGCAACCCTTCTTATGTTCTGTGTTGACCGTCTTCCGCTCAGAGTGTGGTTTCACCAATTGATCTTGTTTTTTTTTTCTTTTTTTACCATAAAGAATTTTCATTTTGCATGAGCCAGCGAGGCCAAGAAAGGCCTCCGCGAGCGGAAGAGGAAGTAAACAGCAATCTGCTATTCTGAGTTGCCCGAGTAACGTCATGAGAAGGGCGGGATTTTGTACCTATAAACCATCTGACCAATGATTGGTCATGAACAAGCCCCACCTATCAGACGACGTCAGCCGGTAATCCAGAAACTATCTGTCCAATGATTGGTTATACCGAGGCTCCACCCATCAGATGAAGTCAGCCGGGTCCTTCAACACAGCAGCCCTATCTTATGTTCTCTTGTCCGTCTTCCGCTCAGTGTTTTTTTTTTTCTACCATAAAGTGTCGACATTCAAATGAGCTAGTGAGGCTTAAGAAAGGCCTCCGTGAGCGGAAGAGTAACCAAATAGCACAACATAAGGTAGGGTTGCTGCGCTGAGCTATCGGGTGACCTCATGAGAAGGGCGGGGCTCTGAACTCACAAAATATTTGCCCAAAGATTTGGTCGGTCATTCCCTGGCCCCGCCTATCAGATGACATCACCGGGTACTTCAAAGCAGCAACCCTATCTTATATATTCTGTTTGGACCGTCTTCCGCTAAGAGTTGTTTCAGCGGTTGATCGAGCTTATCTAAGAGTCAACATTCACATGAATGAGCCAGCGAGGCCAAGAAAGGCCACCGCGAGCGGAAGAGAAACCAAATAGCACATCATAAGGTAGGATTGCTTCTCTGAGTTCCCAGGTGACGTCATGAGAAGGGCGGAGTTCTATAATCCACAAACTATCTGTCCAATGATTGGTTATGCCCAGGCCCTGTCTATCAGATGACGTCAGCCGGGTACTTCAACACAGCAACCCTAGCTTACGTTTTCCTTTTTGGACCGTCTTCCGCTTAGAGTCGCATTTCAACAGGATAAAGCCGTCGTCATTTCAGATAAGCCAGCGAGGTCAAACAAGGCCACCGTGATCGGAAGAGGAAGCAAACAGCACAGCATAAGGTAGGGTTGCTACTCTGAGCTACCCGGGTGACCTCATGAGAAGGGCGGGGCTCTGAACCCACAAATTATCTGATCAATGATTGGTCGGTCAATCCCAATCCCCACCCATCAGATGACGTCAACCGGCTGCTTCAACGCAGCAAGCCTACCTTATGTTCTCCTGTTTGGACCGTCTTCTGCCCAGAGTCGCACTTCAGCAGTTGACCGAGCTTATTAAAGAGTCAACATTCGCATGAATGAGCCAGTGATGCCAAGAAAGGCCTCCGTGAGCGGAAGAGGAATCAAAGATCACAACATAAGGTAGGGCTGCTTCTCTGAGTTAACCGGATGACGTCATGAGAAGGGCGGGGTTTTGTATGTACAAACTATCTGCTCAATGATTGGTCGGTCATGCCAAAGCGCCACCTATCATATGACGTCATCCGGCCACTTCAACGCAGGAACCCTACCTTATTGTTCTGTTTGGACCGTCTTCCTCCCAGGGTCGCATTTCAGCAGTTGACCAAACTTATTAAAGAGTCAACATTAACATGAATGAGCCAGCGAGGCCAAGAAAGGCGACGTGAGCGGAAGAGAAACAGAACAGCACATCATAAGGTAGGGTTGCTACTCCGAGTTCCCGGGTGACGTCATGAGAAAGGCGGGGCTCTGAACACAGATTATCTGATCAATGTTTGATCGGTAAGTTCCAAGCCACAATTATCAGATGACGTCATCGGGGTACTTCAACACACCAACCCTACCTTATATTCTCCTATTTGGACCGTCTTCCGATCATAGTTGCATTGCAGCAGTTGACCGAGCTTATCAAAGAGTCAACATTCACATGAATGAACCAACGAGTCCAAGAAAGGCCAACGTGAGCGGAAGAGAAACCAAACAGGACATTTGTGCAATGATTGGTTACGGACAGGCCCCACCTATCAGATGACAGCAGCTGGGTACTTCAACACAGCAACCCTATCTTATGCTTTCTTCCTTTTTGGAACGTCTTCCGCTCAGAGTCGCATTTCAGCAGGATAAAGCCTTCGTCATTTCACATAAACCAGCGTGGTCAAACAAGGCCACTGTGAGCGGAAGAGGAAGCAAACAGCACAACATAAGGTAGGGTTGTTACTCTGGGCTACCCGGGTGACGACATGAGAAGGGTGGGGCTCTGAACCCACAAACTATCTGATCAATGATTGGTCTGTCAATCCCAATCCCCAACTATCAGATACTTCACCGCAGCAACCCTACCTTATTTTCTCCTGTTTGGACCGTCTTCCGCTCAGAGTGCACTTTTTTACCATAAATGTCGTCATTCAAATGAGCCAGCAAGGCTAAGAAAGACCTCCGTGAGTGGAAGAGGAACCAAATAGCACAACATAAGGGAGGATTGCTGCGCTGAGCTACCAGGTGACGTCATGAGAAGGGCGGGGCTCCCAACCCACAAAATATCTTCCCAAAGATTTGGTCGATCATGCCTAGGCCCCGCCTATCAGATGACGTCCCCGGGTACTTCAAAGCAGCAACCCTATCTTATGTTCTCCTGTTTTGACCGTCTTCCGCTCAGAGTTGGGCTTCAGCAGTTGACCGTGTTTTTTGTTTTCTTTTATCATAAAGAATTGTCATTTCGCATGAGCCAGCGAGGCCAAGAAACGCATCCGTGAGCGAAAGAGGAACTAAACAGCACAACATAAGGTAAGGTTGCTACTCTGAGTTGCCCGAGTGACGTCATGAAAAGGGCGGGATTTTGTACTTATAAACCATCTGACCAATGATTGGTCATGTCCAAGCCCCACCTATCAGACGACGTCACCCGGCTACTTCAACGACGAAACCCTACTTTATGTTTTCCTGTTTGAACCGTCTTCTGCCCAGACTCGCATTTCAGCAGTTGACCGAGCTTATTAATGAGTCAACATTCACATGAATGAGCCAGCGAGGCCAAAAAAGGCCACCGTGATCGGAAGAGAAACCAAACAGGACATCATAAGGTAGGGTCGCTACTCTGAGCTCCCGGGTGATGTCGTGAGAATGGCGGGGCTCTGAACCCACAAATCATCTGATCAATGATTGGTCGGTCAATCCCAAACCCCACCTATCACATGACGTCACTCCGATACTTCAACGAAGCAACCCTACCTTCTGTGCTCCTGTTTGGACCGTCATCCGCTCAGAGTGCACGGTTTTTTTACCATAAAGTGTCGTCTTTCAAATGAGCCAGCGAGGCCTAAGAAAGGCCTCCGTGAGTTAAAGAGGAACAAAATAGCACAACATAAGGTAGGGTTGCTGCGCTGAGCTATCGGGTGACGTCATGAGAAGGGCGGGGCTCCGAACCCACAAAATATTTGCCCAAAGATTTGGTCAGCCATGCCCAGGCCCCGCCTATCAGATGACGTCACTGGGTACTTCAAAGCAGCAACCCTATCTTATGTTCTCCTGTTTGGACCATCTTCCGCTTACAGCTGGGTTTTAACAGTTGATCGAGCTCATTTTATCAAACAGTCAACATTCACATGAGTGAGCCAGCGAGGCCAAGAAAGGCCACCGTTAGCGGAAGAGAAACCAAACAGCAACATCATAAGATAGTGTTGATACTCTGGGCTCCCGGGTGACGTCATGAGGAGGGCGAATCTCTAATCCACAAACTATCTGTCCAATGATTGGTTAAGCCCAGGCCCCACCTATCAGATGACGTCAGCTTGGTACTTCAACACAGTAACCCTATCTTATGTTTTCCTTTTTGGACCGTCTTCCGCTCAGAGTCGCATTTCAGCAGGATAAAGCCGTCGTCATTCCACATAAGCCAGCGAGGTCAAACAAGGCCACTGTGAGCGGAAGAGGAAGCAAACAGCACAACATAAGGTAGGGTTGCTTCTATGAGTTACCAAGATGACGTCATGAGAAGGGCGGGGTTTTGTATATGCAAATTATCTGATCAATGATTGGTCGGTCATGCCCAAGCGCCACCTATCATATGACGTCATCTGGGTACTTCAACGCAGCAACCCTACCTTATCTTCTCCTGTTTGGACCGTTTTCCGCCCAGAGTCGCATTTCATCAGTTGACCGAGCTTATCAAAGGGTCAATATTTTTCACATGAATGACCCAGTAAGGCCAAGAAAGGCGACGTGAGCGGAAGAGAAACCAAACAGCACATCATATGGTAAGGTTGCTACTCTGAGCTCCCTGGTGACGTCATGAGAAGGGCGGGGCTCTGAACACAAAAATTATCTGATCAATGATTGGCCGGTAAGTTCCAAGCCCCACCTATCAGATGCCGTCATCCGGGTACTTCAACACACCAACCCTACCTTATGTACTATTTGGACCGTCTTCCTCCCATAGTCCCATTGCAGCAGTTGACCGAGCTAATAATATTAAAGAGTCAATATTCACATGAATGAACCAACGAGGCCAAGAAAGGCGACGTGAGCGGAAGAGAAACCAAACAGCACATCATAAGTTAGGGTTGCTTCTCTGAGCTCCCGGGTGATGTCATGAGAAGGGCGGGGCTCTGAACACACAAATTATCTGATCAATGATTGGTCGGTCAATCCCAAGCCCCACTTATCAGATGACGTCATCCGGATACTTCACCGCAGCAACCCTACCTTATGTTCTCCTGTTTGGACCGTCTTCCGCTCAGAGTGCACTTTTTTACCATAAATGTCGTCATTCAAATGAGCCAGCAAGGCTAAGAAAGACCTCCGTGAGTGGAAGAGGAACCAAATAGCACAACATAAGGGAGGATTACTGCGCTGAGCTACCGGGTGACGTCATGAGAAGGGCGGGGCTCTGAACCCACAAAATATCTGCCCAAAGATTTGGTCGGTCATGCCTAGGCACCGCCTATCAGATGACGTCACCGGGTACTTCAAAGCAGCAACCCTATCTTATGTTCTCCTGTTTTGACCGTCTTCCGCTCAGAGTTGGGCTTCAGCAGTCGACCGTGTTTTTGTTTTCTTTTATCATAAAGAATTGTCATTTCGCATGAGCCAGCAAGGCCAAGAAAGGGCCTCAGTGAGCGGAAGATGAACCAAGCATCACAACATAAGGTAGGGTTGCTACTCTGAGTTCCCCGAGTCACGGTATGAGAAGGGCGGGATTTTGTACCTATAAACATCTGACCAATAGTTGGTCATGTACAAGCACCTATTAATCGACGTCAGTCGGCTACTTCAACGCAGCAACCCTAACTTATGTTCTCCTGTTTGGACCGTCTTCCGCTCAGAGTCGCATTTCAGCAGTTGACCGAGCGTATTAAAGAGTCAAAAATTTACTTGAATGAGCCAGTGAGGCCAAGAAAGGTGACTACGTGAGCGGAATAGAAACCTAACAGCACGTCATAAGGTAGGGTTGCTACTCTTAGATCATGGTTGACGTCATGAGGGCGGAGCTCTGTAATCCACAAAATATCAGTCCAATCATTGGTTATACCCAGGCCCCACCTATCAGATGACGTCAGCCGGGTACTTCAACGCAGCAAACATATTTTATCTTCTGTTTGGACAGTCTTCCGCTCAGAGTCGTATTTCAGCAGAATAAACCCGTCGTCATTTCACATTATACAGCGAGGCTAAAGAAAGCCACAGTGATGGGAAAAGGAACCAAACAGCTCAACATTAGGTAGGGCTGCTACTCTGAGCTAACCGGGTGACTTCTTGAGAAGAGCGGGGCTCTGAACCCACAAATTATCTGATCAATGATTGGTCGGTAAGTCCCAAGCCCCACCTATCAGATGACGTCATGCGGATACTTCAAAGCAGCAACCCTACCTTATCTTCTTATGTTCTGTTTGGACCGTCCTCTGCTCAGAGTCGCATTTCAGCAGTTTCCCCAGCTTTTTTTTTTTTATTATTATTATTACCATAAGTAATCTTCTAGCCAGCCAGGCCAAGAAAGGCCTCCGTGAGCGGAAGAGGAGTTAAACAGCACAATATAAGGTTGGGTTTCTACTCTGAGTTGCCCGAATGACGTCATGAGAAGGGCGGGATTTTGTACATATAAACCATTTGACCAATGATTGGTCATGTCCAAGCCCCACCTATCAGATGACGTCAGCCGCCTACTTCAACGCAGCAACCCTACCTTATGTTCTCCTGTTTGGACAGTCTTCCGCCGAGAGTCGCATTTCAGCAGTTGACCGAGCTTATTAAAGAGTCAACATTCACATGAATGAGCCAGTGAGGCCAAGAAAGGCGACCGTGAGCGGAAGAGAAACCAAACAGCACATCATAAGGTAGGGTTGCTACTCTGAGCTCCCGGGTGAGGTCATGAGAAGGGCGGGGCTCTGAACCCAAAAATTATCTGATCAATGATTGGTCGGTACGTTCCAAGCCCCACCTATAAGATGACGTCATCCGGCTACTACAACACACCAACCCTACCTTATGTTCTCCTGTTTGGACCGTCTTCCGCCCAGAGTCGCATTTCAGCAGTTGACCGAGCTTATTAAAGAGTCAATATTCACATGAATGATGCCAGCGAGGCCAAGAAAGGCCACCGTTAGCGGAAGAGAAACCAAACAGGCACATCATAAGGTAGGGTTGCTACTCTGAGCTCTCGGGTGACGTCATGAGGAGGGCGAATGTCTAATCCAAAAACTCTCTGTCCAATGATTGGTTAAGCCCAGGCCCCACCTATCAGATGACGTCAGCTGGGTACTTCAACACAGTAACCCTATCTTATGTTTTCCTTTTTGGACCGTCTTCCGCTCAGAGTCGCATTTCAGAAGGATAAAGCCGTCGTCATTTCACATAAACCAGCGAGGTCAAAAGAGGCCACCGTGAGCGGAAGAGGAGCAAACAGCACAACATAAAGTAGGGTTGCGGCTCTGGGGTAACCGGGTGATGTCATGAGAAGCGCGGGGCTCTGAACCCACAAATTATCTGATCAATGATTGGTCGGTCAATCCCAAACCCCACCTATCAGATGACGTCATCCGGGTACTCCAATGAAGCAACCCTACCTTATGTTCTCCTGTTTGGACCGTCTTCCGCTCAGAGTTAGGCTTCAGCAGTTGACCGTATTTTGGTTTTCTTTTCTCATAAAGAATTATATCATTTCTCATAAATCATCGAGGCCAAGAAAGACACCCGTGGGCGGAAGAGGAACCAAACAGCACAACATAAGGTAGGGTTGCTACTCTGTACTACCCTTGTGACGTCATGAGAAGGGCGGGACTCTGAACCCACAAGTTATCTGATCAATGATTGGTCGGTAAGTCACAAGCCCCAACTATCAGATGACGTCATCCGGGTAAATCAACGCAGCAACCCTATCTTATGTTCTCTTTGGACCGTCTTCTGCTCTGAGTCGCATTTCAGCAGTTTCCCCAGCTTTTTTTATTATCATTATTACCATAAGGAGTCTTCTAGCCAGCGAGGCCTAGAAAGGCCTCCGTGAGCGGAAGAGGAATCAAACAGCTCAATATAAGGTAGAGTTCCTTCTCTGAGTTACCAGGATGACGTCATGAGAAGGGCGTCTGGACCGTCTTCTGCTCAGAGTCGCATTTCAGAATTTGCCCGGACTTTTTTTTCATTATGATCATTACCATAAGTAGTCCTCTAGCCAGCGAGGCCAAGAAAGCCTGCGTGAGCGGAAGAGGAATCAAACAGCACAACTTAGGTAGGGTTGATACTCTCAGTTGCCCGAGTGACGTTATGAGAAGGGTGGTATTTTGTACCTATAAACCATCTGACCAATGATTGGTCATGTCCAAGCCCCACCTATCAGACGACGTCATCCGGCTACTGTAACGCAGCAACCCTACCATATGTTCTCCTGTTTGGACCGTCTTCCGCCCACAGTCGCATTTCAGCAGTTGATCGAGCTTATCAAAAAGTAGACAACATTCACATGAATGAGCCAGTGAGGCCAAGAAAGGCCACCTCGAGTGGAAGTGAAACCAAACAAGACATCATAAGGTACGGTTGCTACTCTGAGTTCCCCGAGTGACGTCATGAGAAGGAAGGGATTTTGTACCTATAAACCATCTGACCAATAATGATTTGTCATGTCCAAGCTCCACTTACCAGACGACGTCATCTGGCTACTTCAACGCAGTAGCCCTATCTTATGTTTTCATTTTTGGACCGTATTCCGCCTAGAGTCGCATTTCAGCTGTTGACCGAGCTTATTAAAGCGTTTAACATTCACATGAATAAG